>NC_061119.1:62392750-62622722 GCF_002878395.1 Capsicum annuum | reverse complement strand
AGCTACTTAACATAATACGCACCATGTCCAATAATGTTTGATTTCTTCTTTCTGCTACACCATTTGATCTGGAGAAACAAGCATGGTATATTGGGCAACAATCCTATTTTCTTGAAGAAATTTCACAAATGAACCTTGTTCTTGTCCATGCTCAGTTTATCTACCATAGTACTCACCACCTCTATCAGTCCTCATAATTTTAATTTACTTATCATGTTGTTTCTCTACTTCTGCCTTAAATAATTTAAAGGCTTATAATGTTTTTCTTTCATTATGAAGCATGTAGAGATACATATATCGTGAGTGATCATCTATAGAGGTGGTAAAGAATTTTGGACCATATACATCCTTATTTGGACAACATGTATCCAAATATATGATTTCTAATATATTTGAACTCTTCTTGGCACCTTTCTTTGACTAGTTTTTCTGCTTTTCTTTAATGCAGTCAACGCAAGTATCAAAATCAGTAAAATCTAAGATACTAATTACTCCATCATTTAATAATCTCTTAATTCTATCTAGGGAGATATGTCTCAATCTTCGATGCCCAAAAATAGAGAAATTTTCATTCATAACACATCATTTAGTACCAACTTGAACATGCATAACATTATGAGTGGATTCATTTTACAATTCAAGAGAGAAAAGACCATCAGACAATGTACCATATCCAACAAGTTTTGATTTATAAAATAGATTATAATAACCTTCTAGAAAGAAGGAGTATCCCAAAGGTACAAGTCTTGATACTAAAATTAAATTTCTAGAAAAGTTAGGAACATAAAAGTTTTTTTCCAACTCTAAAATAAAACCACTACTAAGAACTAAAGTACATGTTCCAATAGTTTCTACACGCAATTGCATCTTGTTTCCTGAATAGATGCTTTGCTCAACTCCCACTAGCTTCCGCAGGCTTGTTAAGCCCTGCAAGAAATTTATAATATGGATTGTAGAAGCAAAATTAATCCACCATGTGTTATTATTACCATCAATAATATTAGATTCATAACAAACAAGAGAGATAGATGTATCTTTCTTCTCAAGCCATCATTGAAACTTGACATAATCTTTCTTTATGTGCCCCTTCTTTCTACAGAAGTGACACTTGAATTCTTTTCTTATGTTAGATTCAAATGGAGCCTTTTTAAAAAAATTTATTGGCTTGATGAGATTTTTGTCCTTGAGTAGTCATGAATTCACTTTCTCCTATTTCCATCAGCAATCGACCCTCCTCTTGAACTCACGTGACCATAAGTTCATTAATAGACCATTTATCCTTATGTGTGTTATAGGAGATCTTAAAGGGGTCGTACTGTGCAGGTAGAGTTTTCAAAATATAATGCTCAAGAAAAGTTTCAGGCATTTCAACTGTAATACCCCATATTATTCTTAGTTCAATTCGACTCCTAGTTGCATGCATAAGACGCTTAAATCCTGAAAATTTCACTAAGTGTTGGGGACTTAGTCATTTTTAAGGCCTCTTAACTTTAAGGATTTTAAATTGTTATTTCCTTCCCCGAGATGTTGGTTTTTGAGTTAATTCATGTTCAGGAGAGTAAAGAGGATATCTTGGGGGATCTTCAAATTTTTCAAACGAGGATTGGGTCATGTTTAGATCACGATTCCAGTAGCTCACCGCCATAGTGTCGCATCATGGTTTCAATGGTGATGGCACTCTTACCGCATCGCGGTGATCATCCAAATTGTAGTCCAGTTACAAATTCAATTACCTGAGGGGCAATTGTGTCTTTTTCCCTCAATCCAAGTCGGTATATCACGACTTATATCACCAATTAGGGCATTATTGTCCCCTCTTCTTTAATTCTCCTCTCAAATAAATCCCATTCATCTCCCAAAATCATTATTTGATTACTTACTCTCTAAGGAAAACCAAGAATTCAAGTTCCCAAATCTAAGAACCTTCAAGAAAGCATCAAGATTGGTGTTTCTCTTTCAAGATTAAGAGTTTAAGGTATGTCGGATATTCATTCATGGTTCCCTTTCACCCATGGATCCCAAAAACCCTTTACTTTGAATTAAAGAGTGAATTTTCTATCATTGTGATATTTTATATGTTCAAAAAAGGTTGAATTTCATGTTTTCATGGTGATTTTAATTCAATTCAGCCCATGTATGATCCCATGCAAGATTTTAAGTTCCTCATGCTATGAATATAAGTTTCCCATGCCTTATTCATGTGAATTCCATGATAGATCCTAAACTCGTGATTTTTAGCAACATTCTCATGTTTTAAATTCATGTTTTCCCCATGTTTGATGAAATGCCTATGTCTTGAGTTGAACTATGATTCAATACTATAGTTTAAGTTTAAATGTCATGTTTTAATGATCATTTAGTGCTGGTGGGTTATGAATACTTGATACCTACGTGTTTTACATAATGTTAGATTTTCAAGTAATGATTTAACTAAACCATGTCTTATGTTATACTCAGTTGTTATGCTCATGTCGAGCACTATTAGTTCACATGTTTATGATTACTTCAGACTCTGTATGCACAGATGTTTTCAAAACACCATGACCTGAGCTTATCTTATTAGCTTCAGTGCATGCACCAATTAATAATTTCAGTGTCAATCCAGTGGGGAGTAGGATTTAGCACCAAGCGAATGCAGGGATCGTGACTTCTCCGTCAGTTAGGCAGAGTCGCTAATAGCAGTCCATGTATTCCAAAACTAAGTAGCCAGAGTAGGATATGAGGGGTCACCCATCATTTTAGGCTTGAATTCCTCTCAGGGATTACCCATCAGTTTAGGTTTGACACCCTGGTCCTTCGAGATATCAGTCTTGTGGATCCACATCGTCGGTCAGTGTTGGTACCTGTGGTATGATATTGACACTCTTCTAATTGGGGTTACAGGTTGGACCTCAATTAGCTCATTTCAGGGCATGTCAGTTAGATGATACCTTCAACAGTCTCAGTATAGTATTCAGTATATATTCAGTGCATGTTTGCTTGATCAAAGCATACAGATTTACACTTATTCAATTATACAGATTTTAGTCTTTCAATTTATAGATTATTTCAGAAATATGCTTATGCTTGGTCTTGGATTCTTAGATATTACAGTTTTCAAGTATTCATATTCAGTTATCTCATGTTGCTTAGTTAGTCCTTATCTTATATGCATAGTACCCCACAATTTTAGTCCAGTTATTCAGACTAAGTACAGTTCTATTTTACATGATCAATATTCATATATCCCCTACTCAGCATACTGATGTTAGTTATCCCTTTACTTAAATTTTAGTTATTCAGTCACATAGACATCAATCATTCAGCTAATCGAATATACTTAGTACATGTTATGTTGGTGTTGTATGTTTATTCATTCATGATCAGTATATTCAGATCCTTAAGTTAAGTTAGTTTCCACCATATAGTTTCAGACCCAGTATTCATATGTCATCCTTAGTACAGCTTCTACAGCATACTTATCCTCACAAGAGAATGGCTTACAACATTTATGTTTCTACCACCTCCTAGCTTACAAAATTATTTTCATCTTATGATTTATAAATTCTCTATGATTTATAGTTTTCATGTATAGTCATGTTTCAAATGTATATTTCAGCAAATATCCTTAGTTTTATAGCATGTTTGAAATATTTCTATGATTTAGTACATGTCTCCATATACTCAATACATTCTAACGCACTGACCATATATATACGTTTGTGGCTACATCCTTCATAATGTAGGTACCATATGTAGCTCTTACACCAGGGTTAGACAGTTTGCAGCTTTTAGTCAGCAAATGATAAGTTCTCCTATTTTGAGAATCCAGACAGTTGTAGATCATGTATTATTTTTTTTTTATTTTCCATATATATTGAAATGTGATAGTTGGAGGCATGTCCCAGATATCTATACTTAGCATAGTAGAGGCTTCATAGATGTCGATCAGAGTCAGTATGTAATTTGAGTTTCTTTCTTCAGTTGTATCATGATGTAAACTATATCAATATTAACTTTAATCAAACTTTTCATGATTATGCTTCCGCTTAGCAAATTAAGTTTTGATATACATGTTAAATTAGTTGTTCAAGTATCATGCCATTTCATGGGTTAGCTTGGAATTACTTGTGATTCCGAGCACCGCGTTACGACTGGGGTAGTCCTGGGCTGTGACATTAATATTAAGAGTCTTTAGTTGAGCTGCTAAGTCTCGTATTTTCATGATGTGCTTACACACACCTCTCACACAGGTGAGCCTCATTGATGAGAATTTTATAATTAAGGTGTTGGCAAGTGCCTTATCTGAAGTCTCAAATTGCTCATTAATAGCCTTCAGTAATGTCTTGACATTGTTATGTTGTTCACCAGAACCACGAATACCAGTAGAGATTTTGGTCTTAATGAACATAACACTCAAACAATTAGGGGCACTTCTATTGTTCATAAAGAGAAGTCTCAGCTTGAGTGCTAATTTCATCAATGTCCATACACCGTAAGTGAAGAAGAATTCTATCCTTCCAGATCTTATAGATCTCACCATTCAATTTGAGAATATCACAAATATCAAAAAAATTCTCAGGTTGCATAACTGCAAAAAGATATACATACATGCGTGCTTAACAAATTTGAGGCAAATAATATATAATTAAATCTACTAACATAAAAATTGTCTGTGGACAAGATTTTAATTCAATCCGACTCATTTTTTATGATACAATCATTGTTTACTAGCATGATATTCTATCTTGACGATGAAACTATTAAAGTCTCATTCACAATCCCTATGGGTAATTGTAAAAATTATTAATATTTTATCCTAGTTAATTATACAATCCAATAATAAAAATTCTTATCATATCGTGCATAACTAATCATAATACTAATGACTAAAATTTCTTTATGCCATCCCTAACTTTAAAATTTTATTCAATTAAAGATGTTTTGGCTAATCTTCAATTAAATAAAACTATAGGTCACTTAGACATTAGTCTTTATTTAAAGTCTATAATTTATGCATTTTTCTAAACACAACATATAAGTTTTATTAAATCAAGATTGTTGTGGCTAAGTCTTAATTCAATAAAATCATATGGATCACTAGACATTAAATTTAAATTTGTACTAAAAGTAACAAATACAATTCAAAACAAGAATGCTTCACTATTAAAAGTGTCAATATTTTTGTCATCACAACCTTTGTTAAGAGCGTATAAGAAACCCAGAAGTTTTAATTATTCATATAAGTATATCCATCAAAGATATTATTCATGAAACAGTATTAAATATTGCATATTTCATTTCAATATATTAGTGAAGAATCACTAATTTTGGCATATATATATATATATATATATGTATGTATGTATATATATATGTATGCACATATTGAAACTCTAAATAAAAGTCACTGTAATTATTATTTTATTTTAATAAATGAAAAGATATAATGTGGGTTTCACTCCCTCATTAATCCTTTCACATATGAAAGATGTATCAGCATTTATTAGGATTAGAAATATCTTTATAAGTAAAAGAAAAGACTTTTACAGTTAATGCTTGTCTTCTTCATCAAGTGGGTCATTCAACCCTGTTAAGACCCATTTTACAGACCTCCATAATTTTGAAAATTAAAATGAGATTCAAAAATACTTAACTAATGGAAGGCGATTTTGATACTATTTTTACCATTAGATTGCTTCAAAAATCTCCAAAAAAAATAGATCTGAAATTCAAAACACCATTACTGAACTATTTTACAAGCTTCAAAAATAATAAAGCAGAGGTATAATGATCTCTCTGATACCAAATGTAAGATATTATAGAGCAACAACGCAGCAAAACTATTAATCGACATACCTCCAGCCATTGTCAAAATTTATCAAAGTTGTCGGCGTTCCCTTTCCACTTCTGGTGACTCTTTTAAGTACTTTACTCTCATTCTTAGATGGTATAGGGTTTTTGAAAGTCATACCTAGGGACTTTTAACTGGACCAGTCTATTTATAATGTTCTCCATCAAGAACATTTGTCAACGGTTTACAATTAAGGCAGTCGGGTAGCAGTTACAGAGCATTTGAAATTCAAATATTTGGAAATTGAGTAACTGGCTGGAATGGGAGGTTACAGACATAGAGGTTATGGGTCATATTAGATAATACCAATAGGTTATGGGCCATATCAGATAATACCAATAATTCCCAGAGTTGGTTTCAACTTTCTTTAACATTGACGACTAAATTGAATTAGTTCATTAATAATCTATCACTATATAACTAAGTTATTTAGGAAAAAATTAAATTAAGGAAGTTGTTTCTCAAACCAGCCTTAATGCACGTTTTTTGATGATGTGATAAATAAACAAGACTGAATGAATATTTTAAATCTTTTGTTTTGTAAAAAGATTTTATGGCAAATTTTGGCGAGAAAAATTAAAAGATAAGTTATAAATAGAGCTCACTGACTATTCTCGATCCTATATCTTAAAAATAACCTAAAATTTCAAATTTCACAAGTGAAATTATAGAATTCTTTGATTGTTCTTCTGATGGACTTTGTAATCGCAGGCTTTGAAAAGTGTTTATATGTGAAAATATTCATATTCATTATAGATAATATGAGTGGTAATCTGTAGACACATAAAATTTATTGGATCAAATTCATATAAATTTGAATTTGAGCCATATGTTATTGGGTTTAAACTAATTTTGGGCTAAAAAAATAATAAGCCTATTTTATTCTTCATCAAGGTCCATCTCACTTTGAAGCCCAAACTTATCAAGTGACGTGGCATCCCAATCAAATTCAAAACCAATGAGACCCTGCCATATGTACAAATGATGTGGAAATCTCATTCAAATTCAACAACCAGTCAAAAGGTGCCAAGTGTCAAAGTGACATGTTTCGGCCAATCACAAGCAACTAAGGCCTACCCCTACAACTATAAATAGGGGATAACATAACATTCTAAAGGAAGAAGGGATAAAATAAAAGGAAGGACATTCTGCAAGCATTAGAGAAAGCTTCTACATTGACTACTACATGGCTCTTCAAAGAATTGACCAACGGAGTTCTGCCCATAGATCAAATCAACAAGATGAAGTGTTTTCAAACAATTCCTGGAGATCTAAATGCATTTCTAGAAGGCTCAAATCATCCGAAAGTTCGAGAATCACACTACAAAAGGACCTCGAATTATGGAAAAGCTTAGGAGAGAAGAATCGAGAGAATCACAGAATTGTACTCACAGATTCTTATAAATAAAGTTGTTATTTTCTTTTCATTTATTTTTTCTTGCAGTTAATTTTCAGCACTACGAAAATTTGTCGCGAACAAATTTTGGCACGCCCAGTGGGACCAGTTCTGCTCTTTATCTCTTCCTCCTACAAGTCAAAAAATTACAAATTCAACTACTACAATGGACTTAGAAAAATCAATGAAGTTTCGTGCAAAAGGTCTACTACTTCCACGTCTACTAAGATCAAACTTGTTAGCTCCATCAATCGACGCAATATCAACACTTGTGTTTTGGATGGATCCCAATATTTCACCTTTTTGGAGATGACAAAAAGAAGAAAATCTCAAATTTTGACAGTAACTACAACCCCTAGGGGCAACTTTGCATCTATGTTATCAGAAGAACCGTCTGAAACTGGCTACAACTTTGGAGAATCTGAAAACTTAATGAATTCTCCAACTTCAATGAAAGTCAACACGTTCATGGTTGATGAAATTGACTTAGATGAGAAGTTTTCAATGATGGAGAAAACCATTGAATCCTTAAAGAAGTTCGTTGATAAGAAAGATCATCAAATCGACCGACTTATGAGCAAGTTAGATCTCTACAATCCTAGAGAGTCAAATTATAATCTAACACCGCGAGAAAAGTTGATGGTGAATCTCTCATCAAGACAAGTGATAATTATTGCGATGATCGATTCACTTCAATGGATACTCTAACAGTTCAACAACTGCAAGATATGATTGGAAACATCATTAAGGCATAATATGGCGGTCCATCACAAAGCTTCGTAGGATACTTAAAGCCGTATTCTAAGCAAATTGAGGTCTTACCGATGCTAATTGGATATCAACTGCCAAAGTTTCAATAATTTGATGGAAAGGGAAATCCAAGGCAACACATCGCTCATTTCGTTTAGGCTTGTAGCAGTGCTGGTACACATGGTGATCTTCTTGTCAAGCAGTTTGTTCGCTCTTTGAAAGACAACGCTTTTGATTGGTACACTTACTTGGAGTCTGAAATAATTGATTATTGGGAGCAACTAAAAAGTCAGTTCCTAAATTATTTCTACAGCACTCGTCGTACGGTCAGCATGATAGAGTTGACAAACACAAAACAAAGTAAAGATGAGCCTATAGTGGACTACATAAATCATTGGCGAACATTGAGCTTCAATTGCCAGGATCAACTTTCTAAAACTTCCGCTATTGAAATTTGCATTCAAGGGATGCGTTGGGGCCTTGTGTATACCCTACAAGGAATTAAGCCTCGAACTTTTGAAGAATTGACTATGCGCGCTCATGACATGGAGCTAAGTATTGCAAGTCATAGAATGGCGTTACCTATTTTTTATCTTAAGAAGGAAGTCATGAAATTTAAAAACTCGTCTCAAGACCAAATTGGGGAATCTATAACGACAACTGTGAGTTTTACGAAGGCCTCCACAAGACAAAAGTTAAAAGAGAAAGCTCCAAAGAAACAAATGCGAGAGGTGAAAAATCAACCAACCTTGAAAGAGTTACAAGCAAGGGTATATCCTTTTCCCGACTCTGATGTTCCTGAAATTCTTGAAAGTTGTTAGCCAAAGAAGTCATTGAACTTCCTAAGTCAAAGCAAACCGAAGAATCAAACAAAGTCGATGATCCTAAATACTGTAAATTTCACCGCATTGTTGGTCATCACACCACAAAATGCTTCATCCTGAAGGAAAAAATTATGACATTAATGCAAAAGGGAAAGATCGTCATTGATGAAGGCGATACAGTTGATGCAAATCATGCTAGCGCCAAACTTCACCATATTAAAGGTTCAATTTCAAAAGCTCTACAAGTCATGCGCTCTATGGAATCGCCAAAAGTTGTAGAAATCATCATGCTACAATTTGGGAGCTTTGACCTATTTGGGGTTCCAGACTTGAAGAAAACAATGGAAAAATCCGTGCAAAATAACTTCTCCAATAGCAAGAAGGGTGATACTTGGACATCGATCACCTGCAAAAGAAGAAAATGTCAAAGGACTTCTAAACTCTAACTTCCAAAAGTCGACACAAGATTAAGTACAAATCTGCTTCAACCAATAGGAGCAATAAATACCAAACTGAAGTACAACAATACTCCATTACGAAGGGTTGGAAGAAAAGTTACATTACAAGAATTCCTCCCTAAAATGCTCCTCGATGCACGAGCCTAAACTGCAAGTCAAGACGCTCTTTGACGCACGAGCCTAAACTGCAAGTCAAAATGCTCCTTAAGGCACGAGCTTAAATTACATGTCACTCCTGGCCCGCATGAGTCTAAACTGTGAACGGCTCTCAAAAAAAAAAGGAAAAGTATGAATCTTGAATGCATATTTGGAGTCCTTTGAAGATGTCGTCTTAAAGCAAAAGGATTCTTCATTATCTCTCAAGCAATAAAGACTTCTTGACAAGAAAAAAACTTGTGGTACTTTAAATATTGCTCTAGTCTGGCCTTCAATTTATTACGGAAGTGATGCGGCCAAAAACTTAAAGTAGATGATGAAATTCTTGAAGTATCCAAAATCTGAAGAGAAATAGAATATCACAAGATTTAGGCTACAACTTTGGAAAAGTACCTGAGAAAATATAGAGGTTATATGATGATGAATTTAACGCTTAATGTAGATCTATGAGTCTACTTTCCAATGCAATAAAATGGAACTTGATTTCGATACTTCCACGTCAAGATATGAGATTTTTTAATGACGATGCACAAAGCTGATGAAACTAGCAAATCGAGATTAGAAGATCGGTTTTGAGGCAATATTTGGGTGCAATCTGATTGCGATTCCCGCGTAAGACGTAGCTCTATGAGTCTAGTTTCTAAAATTAAAAAAGAGGCACCTGATTTCGATACTATTTTATAAAAATACAAAATTTATCATGAAGCTGCGGAAAGCTGATAAGATAGGACATTGAATTCCATTTTTATGAATCAAACAACTCATATTTTGGTTCTCCCATCATAGAATAAATATTTTTGTGGAAGTGTGCCTAGTACTTTCTCACCAAAGTCAGAAAGGGCTACTCCCTGTATCAATATTATCAAGTTGGATGGCACCACATACGTGCTCCTTAAAAAGAATGGGATGCTCTTACTCGAAGCCTCTTTATCGTCGAGCCCTACGGATGAGATGCACCACATGCTTGCTTTGCAACAATAGACTGCAGACACTCAGAACTTCATCATCACAAGGTCGCAAGAATGACACCAAGTACATACTCACTGAAGCTAAAAAGGAAAACTTTCAGCATCGTCAAGGATAAAATCAGATCATTCCAAGTCACTTTCTTATCAAGCAGTAAGAAAGTAGTGCACTAAATGGTTCAACATCAATCATGTTGACCTTTTTGGTCTGACATCAAGACCATTTGCATAAACCTACACAAAAAAATGAAGATGTAACACATCTACAGTGTTGAACGGATGAAGATTCTCGGTTCTATGAGGATTGATGCCAACTACATGAAACTTCAATCTGGCGATAAGTGTCGGTACCAAATGCACGATCCTTCAATTTGGCATGATAAACATTGGGAGAAATAAATACCTTTGAAATAATGAGAATGAAAATACATTCATGAGTACTTCAAGTCTCGCCACCAAGTTTTGGCAAGCCTACACATCGACCAACCTTGAAGTAGGGGGCATCTGTAGACACATAAAATTTATTGGATCAAATTCATATAAATTTGAATTTGAGCCATATGTTATTGGGTTTAAACTTATTTTGGGCTAAAAAAAATAATAAGCCTATTTTATTCTTCATCAAGGTCCATCTCACTTTGAAGCCCAAACTCATCAAGTGACGTGGCATCCCAATCAAAGCCAAAACCAATGAGACGCCGCCATATGTACAAATAATGTGAAAATCTCATTCAAATTCAACAACCAGTCAAAAGGTGCCAAGTGTCAAAGTGACATGTTTCGACCAATCACAAGCAACTAAGGCCTACCCTCACAATTATAAATAGAGGATAACATAAAATTCTAAAGAAGGAAGGGATAAAAGAAAAAGGAGGACATTCTGCAAGCATTGGAGGAAGCTTCTGCATTGACTACTACACGGCTCTTCAAAGAATTGACCAATGGAGTTTTGCCCGTAGATCAACTTGACAAGACAAAGTGCAGTTAAACAATTCCTGGAGATCCAAACGTATTTCTGGGAGGCTCATATCATCCTAAAGTTTGAGAATCACGCTACAAAAGGCCCCCGAATTACGGAAAAGTTTAGGAGAGAAGAATTGAGAGAATCACATAATTGTACTCACAGATTCTTATAAATAAAGTTGTTATTTTCTTTTCATTTATTTTTGCTTGCATTTAATTTTCAACACTACGAAAATTTATTGCGAATAAATTTCTAATTACTTGGGTTCGTTGTAGGCCTTCTTATGTAAATATACTTTCGGACAAGAAAATTTTCAATTAAATTATCGCATGTATATGTAATGTAAATTTAATATATCTATCTTTTATAAGTAGTGCATAACCTTGTAAGTGTGATGTATAACAATCGATCAAAGATGTATATATATTAAGGGAAATGTCATCGTGTCCACTCTAAACTATACTCAAAAAGTCAAATACACACCTAACTATTGAAATGAACTAATACACACCTATACCATTTAAAACTAAATTTATTTACCCCTTAAAACGTCACAACCAGATTTTGTCTTGAATTTGTAAGCATGTGCTGACATATGTCAATAGCATATTTTTTCACTTTTTCTCTTTTTCCCTAGATTAATCACCAATACCCCCTTCCAACCCCTATATATATATATATATATATATATATATATATATACATAGTTCTTATATTTTTCCCCACAAAAATATTTTTATTTATGCTTATGTTTATATATATATGTTTTTGATAGTTTATGCATCACCATGTAAATTAACTTAAAATTCTTACCCTTAGTATATGGTTAGTCTCTTAATTCCTTAGTATCAACGATGGATTAACCTGTAAATTCCTAGGAATTCTGGCCTTGATAGTCCAAAAGGTCTGCACAATAGACGAAGGACGAGTGTTAGCTGCCAGATAAAAATTTTTCGGGGTGTGGTTAAAGAAGTATGATGTTAAGAACATAGATTAAGAGGAAGAGATGAACAGGGTAAAATAAAATAAAATAAAAAATAACTCTGGGGAAAATAAGAATGATAAACATGAAGAAACAATAGGAAAGAGGGAGTACTGAGTAGGTTTTTACAAACTGATATATTCACTGAAAAATTGAAATTTACCACTGTTGTTATTGAAATTGTTTTTTAACTTTACTTTGTTTAATTGAAATATCCGACTATTTTAATTATTATTTAGCTAGAATATGCAGAAGACAACCTATATATATATATATATATATATATATATATAAATATTCAATCCTCTTTTTTTAGTTTAAATCTAAAACAAACGGATTCGATCAAGTCAAAGCAACCCGAATCCAATAAGCAAAATCACTTCAATCCTTTTACTATTTCACAACCTTCCACAATTTTTGTGAAATTCAAGAAACCCACAACCCAATATAATAAAATTCGAGCAAATCATAATCCGAACCAGGTCTTAGTCGTTACGGGTATCTCAAGCTCACCATGAGGCGGAGACCACCCCTTTATCCAAATATTCAGAACATAATAAAAGAATACAGCGGAAGACAACCAAACATGATGATAAGAAGAATAGATAAATAAAATGAGAATTAAGAGTCAAAACAAACAAACAACCCACACTTCTCCACTAAAGCCTCTAAAATTAAAATACCAACTAAATCAGGACATGCCCCTGACTATTACAAAAAAATGATCTAAAAGAAGTACCAAACAAAATTAAAACCAATGAAATGACTGAGCCTTCCAAAAGATAGAAGCTCACCACTTCACAGCTAATCAATAGGAGTACTCAACCACCTAACACTGCACATGAGCAATAGAAAAGCCCTCAGACCCTACATTATGAAATGATGTAGCATTCAGGGATGGTCAATAGAGCAAGCACTATCTTGTAACTCAGGAAATAAGGATAAAATAATGTAATCATCAAAATCCAGTCATAAACCATGTGCACCACATTCATATATATAGGAGGCTGGGATAAGGACCAGGGTTATGAACGTGAGAGCTTAAAGTATTATCCTAAACTATGCAACTTATTTGTCCTAAAGGCACCCATAGGCTATATGGGTCCAGCTCCCTCTACTGAAAGGGCCCCAGTACGTATTAACTGTAGGAATCGAGGAAAATTCGAGGAAAGGTTAAAGACACAAGGCTATAGCCCTCCTAAAATATATGTATGATGTGTACGCCAAGCACACGGTAACATGGAACCCCAACATCGGTAAACATGGTTTCCAGTGTTGATCCCCCTAAGTCCTACTCCTTCACGATAAGCTACACAATTCTCTTTAAGCCCAATTTAAAATAATTTTCACATAAACCAACTATTAACCTAAGAGCCATTTATTAAGGCATTTACTAACATGGTATCGTCATACTAATATGCTTGCAAGATAATATAATTATGCCAAACCAATCCATATAACCAAACTGACTCCAAAGTTCCATTAAAAATCCAAAACCAAGGCTATCTAAAATCATTTTCATTCATTTATATTTTAATGCAATGCAATGGGTTCAAAAGACAAGTTAAATCATGCAATTTTATATATTCAAAAATAAGTTTCCAAGGTGGGTTGAGGTTAATGCCATTATCAAGCCAAAATTCCATCAATTTGGGGGAAACCTATATCCCTCATTCTAATCATTAAAATAATGCACCAATTCAGTCTCCAAAACCATAAATTAAAACATGAATAAGGCATTGAAAACATGGGGAATACAATTCAACTAATAACTATCAAAAGCCGTCAACCTAATTTCACACCCATTAATCAAAATTACATAAATATTTAATAATTTAATGGCACAATGTAAAAATACCAATTAGGGATGAGTAAAATGCCTGAATTATAGAATAATTTAAAGTGAATTTGAAGTTTGAAGCTTGGATATTAAATTCTCTGTAAAACTCTTGAGCTTTCTTAGGTTCGGAGTTTAAGAGAGAAAGAATGGAATTTTGATTTTGAAAACTGAAGGAAAAGGGTTAATTTTATATTTTAAAGTCGCACAAAGGTTCAAAAGATGAAAAATAACCTCACCCCAAGTGAAGAAAATAAAAATTGGATGAAATTAAAATAGGAGTGTGGCACACCCTTATCGAAGAGGGTAGCCTCCGTGCCATGCCCTTATCGCGGAGGCTAACCTTCGTGGCACACCACTATCGCGGAGGCTTAATGGCTTGGGGTCCCAAAATAACCCCAAACCACTTTCAAAAATTCCAAAACTTTTCCAAAATACCCTTTTAACACCTCTAATCATAATTTAAGTCAAATGTTGACATTATACAAGCGGGGGGAGGGGGGTGGTTTAAAAATAAAATGGTCAAAATTTTATGGGGTCCTACATTATCCGTCCCTTAGGATCATTCGTCCCCGAATGATGAGTTAGGACAATTTTAGCACGAGAATAGCCGAAATCCAGTAGAATCCAAGGACAAATTCAAAAAAGTTACAAGAGGGAAACTAAACTCATACCTTACGCACTTTCATTCAACATGGAGAACAAGAACGGGTACTTGGCTCTCATATCTTCTTTAGCTTCCCATGTAGCTTCTTCTTCCTTTTGATTTCTCCAATGAACCTTCACCAAAGCTACATCCTTTGTCCTTAATTATAAACTTGTTTATCCAATATTTCAATCGGGACCTCCTTGTAAGGTAAAGAATCCATAATACCAACATCCTTAACAGGAACTATCAACGAAGGGTCACCCACATACTTTTTAAGCATAGACACATAGAAAAAAGGATGAATAGAGGCCAAACTAGCTGGTAAATTTAACTCATAAGCAACATTCCCAATTCTCCACATCCACATGACCTAAGCTTCCCAGGACAACCTACTGAGAGCATCAACAAGATCATTAGCTTTACTTAAATGGTAGTGAAGGCCCATGTTGTAATCCTTAAGTAGTTCAAGCCACTGCCTCTGCTTGAGGTTCAATTACTTTTTCGTAAAAACACACTACAAGCTCTTTTGGTCAAAATAAATATCCATATATACCCCACACAGATAATGGCACCAAATGTTTAGAGCAAAGACCACAGCTGCCAACGCTAAATCATGAGTCAGGTAATTTCTCTCATAAACCTTAAGTTGCATGAAAGCATAGGCTACAACCTTACCATGCTGCATCAAAACACAACCCATTCCCATAGAAGATGCATCACAATATGCAACAAATCAGTCTGTACCCTCGGGCAGGGTCAATACTAGCATAAAAGTCAACTTATCTTTCAACTTCTCAAAACTATCCTCACAAGTATTAGACCACAAAAACTTAACCTTTTTTGAGTCAACCTTGTCAATGGAGAGGCAATAGATAAGAAACTCTCCACAAACCTCCTATAATACCCAGCCAAGCCCAAGAAACTCCTAATGTCGATTGCAGTCATGAGTCTAGGCCACTTCTTAACTGCCTCAACTTTATACAGATCCACCTTGATCCCCTCATTAGAAATAACATACCCAAGAAAGGTTACGACACTTGGCTAAAATTCACACTTAGAAAACTGTACATACAATTTCTGGTCCTTAAGAGTCTGCAACACAATTCGGAGGTTATTTACATAATCCTCCTCACTCTTAGAGTGCACCAGGATATCATCAATGAAGACTATAACAAACAAACCCAAAAACTGCCTGAAAATCTTATCATAAGATCCATGAAAGAAACCAGGGCATTAGTTAACCCAAATAACATAACCAAGAATTCATAATGGTCGTACTGGGTTCGAAAAGTAGTCTTGGAAATATCAACCTCCTTAATTTTTAACTATTGATAGCCCGAACAAAGATCAATCTTACAGAAATATCTAGCACCTTCAAGCTGATTGAAAAGGTCATCAATCCTAGGAAAGGGATACTTATTCTCACTGTAATCTTGTTCAACTAACGATAGTCTATACATATCCAAAGAGACCCATCTTTCTTTCACATGAAAAGTACAAGAGCACCCCACGGAGAAATACTAAGACGAATGAAACCCTTATCAAAAAGATCTTTTAATTGCTCCTTAAGATCTTTTAGTTCAGCTGTAGCCATCCTATAAGGGGGAATAGAAGTAGGACAGGTATTCGATAGAAGATCAATCCCAAAATCTAGGGAGTAATTCCAGAAAGATCATCGGGAAAAACCTTAGGAAATTCATTAAGCACGAGAAGGAATCTTAGAATTAGAATATTTAACCCAAACTAGATAATACAGACACCCCTTGGTGATCATTTTCTAAGCTCTAAGATAGGAAATAAACTTCCCTTTGGGTACTAAGAAACTCCCTTCCCATTCGATCATTGGTTTATTGGAAAAATAGAAACTGACCTTTTGGGTCCTACAATCTAAAGAAGCATAGCATGAACGAATCCAATCCATCCCTAAGATTACATCAAAGTCTACCATATCAAGTTCTATCAAATCCACCAATGTCTCCCTATGAAAGATGGGCACCATCCAATCCTTATAGATTCTTCTAGCAATAATAGACTCACCCACCAGAGTAGAAATAGAAAAGGGATCGAAAATATTTCAGGACCAAAACTAAATTGTAACGCCACATAAGGGTTTACATAAGACAAGGTAGAACCTGAATCAAGCAAATAACAAACATCACGGGAGAAAAGTTGTAACATACCAGTGACAACATCGGGAGATGCCTCACATTCCTGACGAGTAGCAAGTGCATAGAGATGATTTTAGCTAGTCCTTGTACCTGAAGTGGCACCCTTAGATATAGAAGCCAAAGAAGTGGCAACTGAGACCTTATTAGTTCCAGTGGCAACCCTGGCCAAAGGATAATCTCGTTGTACATAACCATACTGACCATAATTATAGCACCGATTTCTCCCCTCCTCACAATATCTATGATGAAGTTGCCCATAAAAATGGTAAAGAGCATAAAGTGGGGGTGGCTGAGCTCCACTATTCTGATATTGGGCACCCTGTTCTTTAGGACCACTATTGTCCTGAAAACAATGATCACTCGAAGGCTTAGGATACAAAGCATTAGCTGTCGAATAAGAATTTCTCCAATTCTTCTTCTTATTCCATTTCCTACCATCTCTTCTACTATTTTATTGATTCACACCCAGCTCAAAATATTTAAATGTTTTGCTCTGCCTCTCTCCTATCTCTACTTGCTTTTTTTTCTCATCCTCTAACTGTTGCATATAAATAACCAGCCTTGATATGTCCATATCATTATTCAACATGGCAACCTTACAGTCTAACACCAAATCACAAGACAAACCAAAAGCAAACCTCCTTATTCGGGATCTCATATTAGACACCAACTCCAGAGCATAACGGTCCAAATGATGAAACTTCAGAGCATACTTCTTCACAGTCATCTTACCCAGCTTCAAGTTCATAAACTCTTCAGCCATAGCTTCCTGAAGTCCCAAGAAAAGAAGTGATCAATAAAAGCACCTGAAAAGTCATTCCACACTGCCTATTTTGTGTCATCATCCCTCATCACTTCCTCACTCCTCGTACTACTGGTAAGCCACATCTTTCAATTGATAGACAGCAAACTCCATACCCTTTAAATAAATAGCATCCATCACCCTAAAAATCTTATCCATCTCATCAATAAGCCCCTAAGGATCCTTCTCAACCTTAGCGCCTGTAAAGGTTAGGGGATTTAACCTCATAAACTGGCCAACCCGAGTGACCTCAGATAAACTAACAACAGAACCAACATGATTAGACCGATGAGACTGCGATGCCACCAATTGAGCAAGCATATGATAGACTGATGAAACTTTGCATTAGAGATATTTCTCTAGGGTGACTGAGCATAAGTGTCACTAGCTCGAAAAGCTCGAGGACTACTAGTAGGGATCGGTGGAACCCTATATGGAACAGTACAATCAAGAGCAGGGACCCTAAACTGGGTCTATAATTCATAAATAGGGCAAATTCCCTCCACATTCTCCTCAGGTGGAATAGAGTTTCCAGCGGAGTTTCTATGACCATCAGATCTTCAGGTAGGTATAATCAGAAATGCAAGTAAGCCAGGAGTTAGGGAAGTTTCATAGAACTAGACTTTATAGCCCAAAAATAGAACACAATAAAGAAAATTTTTTCTAAATTCCTTGTAGGCTCCCCCTTATAAGTCTGGCGTGCTATACACCCATAAAAGGGACTCTACTTGACACGGCTTTATAGACACCCAACAACCCAGAATTGTGCTCTAATACTAAGTTTGTCATAACTCGAACCAAGGCATAGTCTTTACGGGTATCTTAATATCGTCGTGAGCTGGAGACCACCCTCTTATCCTAACATCCAGAACAGAATAAAAGAATACAACGAAAAACAACCAAAAATGATAATAAGAAGAATAGATATACCAAATGACAATTAAGAGTCAAAACAAATAAACAAATAACTCTTGTCCACAAAAGCCTCTAAAATTAGAATACCAACTAAGTCGGGACATGCCCCCAACTATGACCAAAAAGGATCCAAAAGAAATACCAAACAGTAATAAAACCAATGAAATGACCAGGTCTTTCAAAAGATGGAGGCTCACCACTTTATAATTGATCAATGGGAGTACTCAGACCCCTAACGATATAGGAGCAACAGAAAAGCCCTTGGACCCTACATCATGAAATGATGTTGCGCCTAAGAACGGTTAGTGGGTGAGCATTACATGTAACTCAAGGAATAGGGATAAAATAATGTAATCACCAAAATCCAGTCATAAATCATGTGCACCATATTTATATATATCGGATGTTAGGATAGGGACCAGGGTTATGAACATGGGAGTTTAAAGTATTAGCCTGAACTATGTAGCTCGATTCGTCCTAAAAGCACCCATGGGTTATATGGGTCCAGCTCCCCCTGCTGGAAGGGCCTCAGTACGTGTTAGCCGTACGAATCGAGGAAAAATAAGAAAAGGCTAAAGACCCTAAGGATATAACCCTCCCGATATATATATATATATATATATATATATATATATATATATATATAAAATATGCACTAAGCACACAGTCACATGGACTTCCAACGCCAGCAAATGTAATTTTCAGTGTTGATCCTCTCGGGACCTATACCTTCACGGTGAGCTACACAATTCCCTTTAAGCCCAAATTATATTAATTTGCACATAAAACAACCATTAACCTAGGAGTCATTTATTAAGGCATTTACCAACACGGTATAGTCATACCAATATGCTTGCAAGCTGATAAAATTATGCCAAACCAATCTATATAACCAAATTGACTCTCAAGTTCTATTTAAAATCCAAAACCAAGGCCATCCAAAATCATATTCATTCATTTATCCTTTAATGCAATGGGTTCAAAAGACAAGTTAAACCATGCAATTTTTCATATTCAAAAGCAAGTTTTCAAGGTGGATTGAGGTTAATGCCATTATCAAGCCAAAATTCCATCAATTTTAAGGGAAACTCATGTCCCCAATTCCAACCATTAAAATAATGCACCAATTCAGTCCCCAAAACCATAAATTAAAAATGTGAATAGACATTTAAAATATGGGGAATACAATTTAAGTAATAATCATTAAAAGCCTTCAACCTAATTTCAAACCCATCAATTGAAATCACATAAATATCCAATAATTTAATGCCACGATGTAAAAATACAAGTTAGGGGTGAGCAACATGCCTGAAATATAGAATAATTTAAAGAGAATTAGAAGTTTGGAGCTTGGGTGTTGAATTCTCTGTAAAACTCTTGAGCTTTCTTGGGTTTTGAGTTTAAGAGAGAGAATAGAATTTTGATCTTTGAAAATTGAAGGAAAAGGATCAATTTTATGTTAAAAGTCATACAAGGGGTAAGAAGACCAAAAGCCCCTCACCCCAAGTGAAAAAAATAAAAATTGGACGAAATTAAAATAGGAGTATGTCACGCCCTTATCGCAAACAGTAGCCTCCGTGTCATGCCCTTATAGTGGAGGTTATCCTCCGTGGAACACCACTATCACGGAGGTTTACTGCCTTGGGTCCCAAAATGACACCGAACCTCTTTTGAAAATTCTAAAATTTTTCCAAAATATCCTTTTAATATTTCTAATTATACTCCAACTCAAAAATAGACATTATGCAGGTGGGAGAGTAAAAAGTAAAATGATCAAAATTTTACAGGGTCTTACATCATAACCCAATTTGTAAAATGCAAACATAGAACTCAATTCTTGAAAATTCAAGAAATACACAACCCAATCCAGTAAATTTAAGTAATTCACAATCCAATTCATAAATGCAAGAAACCCACGTACAATCCAACTTTATAAAATTCGATAAACTAAAAACCCAATTTGTAAAATTCGAGAAACCTACAATGATGACTTTGACATTTTGGGTATAGTTTAGGGTGGAAATGATGACTTTTCCTATACATTAATATACAACATTTTACAGTATTCATACATATATTACAACAATTTATTTTCTTTAATGAGCTAAAAAAAACTCAACCCTGACCAACTCAAATCTCCTTTAAATGGTTTCAAATTTTAGAGATAAACTTCTCTCGATGTTTTCAGCTTTTAAATAAATTACTCACTCAAAATGATTCACATTTGTGGCAAGTCAGATATTATAATTTCTGTTTGAAGCTCTTCAATGACGAATTTTAATAGATAAAATAGAGTACCTACCAACTCAGAACCAAAACCAATCCTTCTGATATAACTAGAGCCTCTAACCCTATCAACACCCTTCTTTGGCTTTTTGAGTTGATTTGTTTCTGAATTTGTTAGTCCGCCTAAAATCTCTCTCGTCTTTTTATGTTCCCAAAAATATCTAATAAAGCAAAATGCTTCTGAAGATTATAGTGTTGCAAGGTCATATAGTGTTAGGGGTGTGCATCGATCGGTTCGGTTTGGTTTGGTTTTATATATTATTGGTTTGATTTATCGGTTTTTTATTTTTAAATATACTAAACCAATAACCAAACCAATAAGATATTTTTTCTCGATTTTTGATTTATCGGTTTTTAGTCCTTAACGTTTAGTTTTCGATTTAACCGATAAGAAAATACTCATATAATAGAAATAGTAGTAACTAACATAAAAAAAATCGAATCTTAGTTGCAACTAATAATCCTACATAATGTGTTTTAATTTACAAGAATCTTCAAGTTTGAACTACATGTTGTTAGGAGAAATTAAGAGTTTGTATAATTAAAATAATGGTTTGTTAATTAGTATAAATTAAAGAGAAATTAAGAGAAATATATAATAAGTCATATATATATATATATATATATATATATATATATATTGGGTTATTGGGTAAATCGATAACCCAATAAGAAAAAATTGAACCAAACCAATAACCCAATAATTTTTTTTTATAAAACCATTAAAAATCGTTAACCCAATAACCCAATAACAATAAACCAATAACATTTTTATCGGTTTGCTTATCGGTCGGTTCGATTTTTTCACACCCTTATATAGTGTGATAAATACTTCCTCTATTTAAAAAGAGTGACATGTTTTGACTTATCACATAATTTAAGAAAATAACGAATACTTTTGAATCTTGTGGTAACAAAATTCTTTTAGTCTTGCAGTTTTAAACGGACTAAAGGGGAAAAGTAAGTCATTCTTTTTTAAATAGATGGAATAATAATGAGTTACTTACAGAAAATAGCCTGTGTTTCAGCAAAGTAGAAGTGCCCCTAACCTAACTTTCAAAATTACAATCCATAGTTTCTCTTTCACTTTTTTTTTTTCATATTTTCATTTTTAGTTTCTTTTTTTTTTTCTCTTCTATCTATAGCTCCTATTCACTCTTCTTTTTTTCTTTTTCGTTTCTTTTTTTCTCTCTTCTATCTCTAGCCTCTACTTCTCTTTCTTTCTTTTTTCTTTTTTAGTTTTTTTTTTCTAAAATATTTTTCTTTCTCGTTTTTTAATCATATTTTATATTTTATAATTTTTTTTATATTTTTAAAAAATATGACTTCGTTGAGTACAAGCCATGGATGATGACAAAAACATTATAATCGCTCATTGTATTTATTTTTCACCATCATATTTTTTTTCCTTTTTCCAGTTCTCTTTTTCTTATTATTTTAATTTTTATTTTCTTCTATTTTCACTTTCTTTTTTCTTTTTTCAATTATTTTTCACTTTTCTCTCTCTTCTATCTCTAATTTCTATTTCTCTTTTTTTTTTCTCCTTTTTCATATTTTTTGGGGGGTTTTCCTTTTTCATTTTTTTGAATCTTTTTTTTCGTACTTTTTCCTTTTTTATTTTTAATTTTTTCTCTTCTTTTTTTTTCTAGTTTCTTTCTTTTTGCTTTTTTTTCCCTCTCTCTCTTTTATCTCTAGCTTCTATTTCTCTTTCTTCCTTTTTTTTCTATTTTGGTTTTTTATTTTATTTTCCATTTTTTTCTCATTTTCTTGTTCTATTTTTTATTTTTTGTAGTTTAAAAAAAAATTGACTACGTTGAGCACAAATCATGGATGATGATGAAAATACCATAATCACTTGTTGTATTTGTATTCGCACCAACAACTACAACAACATATCCACTGTGGGGAGGGTAAATTATACGCAGTCCATACCATTACCTCAGATGAAGTAGAGAGGTTTCCGATAGACCCCCGACTCAAGACATATAATAGTATTCGTACCATCAATTATATTTTTATATTTTTTGATATAATTGTATTTGTATTTGTATTTTATAATTTGTGCTTATATTTGTATTTGTATTTTAAAGTTCTCTTTTGTACTTGTAGTTTATAGTTAACACTTTTATTTGTATGTTATAGTTCGCACCATAATTTATATTTTATACAATTCACACTTGTATTTGAAAGAACTATTTGGTATTTGTATTTTATAGTTGACTGCATATTGTATTTGTATTTTGTGGTTTCATTTTGTTTGTATCTACATTTGTATTTGTATTCTATTTTCATCGATTCACTTGTATTTTAAATAACTATTTTGTATTTGTATTTGTATGTTGACCCCATATTGTATTTGTATTGTAATTTCATTTGTTACACTTATTTGTATTTGAATTTTAGTTGACAACATCATTTGTATTTTTAAACAATTGAAAAGAATTGTTAATTTTCTTTCTACGAACACTTGTATTTATATTCATTGATACGAATTGTATTTTATTGATACAAATTGAACAATACAAATATAAATTATAAATTATACAAATACAAATATTACATTTGTATCAAATGATACAAGTTTACACAACTTGAGTCATACACATGCAAATGATACTTGTTTATATACAAATACAAATGATAAACTTGACATACAAATACTAATGATACATTTGCATTGAACGACTCATTGCATATTTGTATATTTTAAACTCAACCAAATACAATTAATTCATATACTTGTTTATATACAAATGATAAATTATACATATTCACGGCTAAACTATTAAAAAATGAATCATAAATTTATTTAAAATATACAGTATGATACAAATAAATACTATAAAAATATATAGAATACAAAAACAACAACAACAACAACAAAATAAGAGAAAAAAATAAAATACAAAAAAATAAAAAAGGAGAAATAATGAAATGAAAAAGAAAAAATGAAATAAGAACAAAAATAGAAAAAATAAAATACAAAAAAAATGCAAAGAAAAAAGAAATAAAAAAAGGATGGAAAATGAAAAAAAAATATAAAAAGGATTAAAAAATGAAACAAAAAAATTAAAATGAAAAAGAAAGAAAAACTAGAAAAAAATTGGAAAAGAAAAAAGAGAAAGAGAGATAGAAATAAAAAGATGGAGAAAAAGAGAAAAAAATGAGTGAGATTATGAATTGTATTTTACTGTCAAGAGAGGATAAGGATTGAAATTAATTAAACTTAGGCAAAATAGAATAATTAGGAACTTATGTTTGTTAAGCCATATAGTTATCTCGATAATAATTAAAAAAATTACATAAAAGTGCATCCAACAATGTTACATCAAAAAATATAGCCCAATGTACATTACATTACCAAAAATGGCCTAATTGTATAGGATCAAAATAATATTCCACAATTTGTAGCTCAATGTGCATTTAACATCTAGTTCCTAAACTGGAATATAGAATAAGATGAACAGTGACTTATCGTCCAAATTCTCAAACTTCATTCATTCAAATTTCAATGGTACATGAGTTAGCAATGTCGTTTAGAGAACAGATGCATATTATTTTGAAAACAATTTGTCCATAGTTTGAATTTAGAGTCTGTGTGTTTAAAATTTGTAGACCAACTCCAACGATCCTTTTGAATTTCAACCATTATTGAAGTTTCAAAATTTAAAAATTGAATTGTAAATAAGCTCTGTTTCGAGTGGATATGACTGCAAAAGATCGGTTATGTATTGAGAAATCCAAATATGAAGTTTTGGGTAATTTGGTGTAGTTTTAAAGTGTTTTTGAATGAATTTGATGCTTGGATTCATAGGAGAAGGCGAAGTTCGTTTTTCATATATATTTGTATGTTATATTGTATGTTGTTGTATATACACTGTTGTCTTTTTATTTGATGAGTTTGTTGTTTCTCTTCATTTTATACGCACTTATACAATGTAGATACATTGTTTAAACATCATACATAAAAATGTATATATTCGTATAATTATGTATATTATTGAATAATTTACAACAATATATAATACAATATAGGAATTTATACATTGTTGTACAAAAAAAAAAAAGACATCATCTTCTTCCTCGAATTCAAGCATTAAATTCACCCAAAAATACCTCAAAACTACATCAAATCATTCAAAATTTAAGATTTGGGCTCCCCAATACGCAACTGGTCTTTTATAACTATGCTCACTTGAAATAGAGCTTATTTAAAAAAATATTAAAACCTTAATTTTTAGAAGAAAAAAAAACTCAAAACAATGCTGAATGATTCACTAATTGTTGATGTATTTGAAGTTTTCGAGCTGCACTGTGTATAATTCAAATAATAATTTGTTTGAAGTCTTCTGGGAAAGGATTGAGAAAGAATTGAAGCAAAAACCGTGAAGAAGAAGATGAGAATTTGGTATGAGAAGTAATCTTCCCTATATAAAATTACATGGATAGGCCATTCTTAAGTTTTAACTACATAAATGGTAGTACTTTTTTAATATTACAAAAATGAAAGTTTTTTTTTACATATATGGTCGTGTTTTAAAAATCAAAAAAGATAATTATAAGGGGCACTTACAAAAATAATCTAGGTTTCAGCAAAATGAGAGTGTTCTTAGCCTAACTTTCAGCAATTATTGATGAATTTGAAGTTTTCGAGATGCATTGTGTATAATTCAAATAATAATTTGCTTGAATTCTCTTTTAAGAGAGGATTGAGAAAGAATTGAAGTGAAAATCGTGAAGGAGAAGGTGAGAATTTGGTACGAGAAATAATGGTGAGAATTTGGTACGAGAAGTAATCTTCCCTATATAAAATTACATGGATAGGCCATCCTTAAGTTTTAACTACATAAATGGTAGTACTTTTGTAATATTACAAAAATGAAAGTTTTGTTTTACATATATAGCCGTGTTTTAAAAATCAAAAAAGATAATTACAAGGGAAATTTACAAAAATAGTCTAGGTTTCAACAAAATGAGATTGTTCCTAGCATAACTTTCAAAATTACAATTTATAGTTTTTCTTTAGCTTTTTTCTTCTTTTCTTTTCTTTTCTTTTTTCTTTTTCATTTCCTTTTATTCCTCTCTTTATCTCTAGCCCCTACTTCTCTTTGTCCTTTTTTTTTCTTTTTAATTTCCTTTTTTTATTTTTTCTTTCTCATTTTTCTTTTTTTTAATTGTATTTTATATTTTATATTTTGCTGTATTTCCAAATAATATGGTTACGTCAAGCCATGTATGCCGATTACATACATCATAACGACTCATTGTGTTTGTACACATCATCATTTTTTCCTTTTTTCTTTTTCTATTCTTTCTTTTCTTTTTTCTCTCTTCTATCCCTAACTTCTATTTCTCTTTCTTCTTTCTTTTCCCTTTTCTATTTTTCTCTTTTCTGTTTTTCATTTTTTTATATTTTTGTTTTCTTTTTGATTTTTTTTCATTTTTTTATTTTTCATATTTTTTCCTTTTTTTTCTTTTAGTTTTTATTCCTATTTTTGATTTTCTTCTTTTTTTTTTCTTTTTTTCTTTTTTTGGTTTCTTCCTTTTCATTTTTTTATTTTTTTTCTCTTTTCTAACTTGTATTCTCTTCCTTTTTCCTGGTTTTCTTTTTATATGTTATATTTTTTTTTAATTCTATTTTATTTTGGTATTTTTGAAAAATATGGTTATGTCGAGCACAAGTCATGGATAATAACGAAAATATCATAAGCGCTTATTGTATTTGTATTTGCACCACCATTTATATTTTTGTATTCATTGATACAATTGTATTTGTATTTTATAGTTCGCGCTTATTTGTATTTGTATTTTATAGTTTGCATTTGTATTTGTATTTTGTAATTTTCACTTGTATTTATATCTTATAGTTCACACCATTATTTATATGTTTGTATTCACTAATACAATTATACTTGTATGTTATATTTCGTGCTTGTATTTGTATTTATTTTTTGTAGTTCACATTTGTATTTTATAGTTCGCACTTGTATTTATATTTTATAGTTCGCACCATCATTTATACTTTATACAATTTGCACTTGTATTTTCAAGAACTATTTTGTATTTGTATTTTATGATTTCATTTTATTTGTATTTGTATTTGTATTCTATTTTCGTCGATACACTTGATTTTTTAAAAGAACTATTTTGCATTTGTATTTGTAAATTGATCATATATTATATCGTATTTGTAATTTCACTTGTTTCATTTATTTGTATTTAAATTTGCAATTGACAACATCACTTGTATTCTTAAAAATTGAAAAAGAATTATTATTTTCTTTCTACAAGCATTTGTATTTATATTCATTGATACGAATTGTATTTTATTAATACTAATTAAACCATACAAATATATAAATGATAAATTACAAAAATGCAAATGTAAATTATACAAATACAAGTGTTACATTTGTATCAAATAATACATATTCATACAACTGAACCATACACGTACAAATGATACTTATTTATATATAAATGTAAATGATAAACTTGACATACAAATACTAACAATACATTTGCATTGAATGATATATTGCATATTATATATTTTAGACTCAAATAAACATAATTAATCCATATATTTATTTATATACAAATACAAATATTATATTGTATTCACGGCTAAACTATTCAAATACAAATAATAAATTTATTTAAACTATATAGTATGATAAGAATAAATATAAAATATAAAATATGGAAACAACAATAAAAAATGAGGAAAAAGAAAAATAAAATACAAAAAAATAAAAAAGAAGAAAGAAGAAAAATTGAAAAAAAGAAAAAATGAAATAACAACGAAAACCTAAGAAAAGAAAATAAAAAAAAGGTTGCAAAGGAAAAAGAAATAAAAAAGAAAAAAATAGATGAAAAAAATGAAAAAAAAAAAAAAAAAAAGAAAAAAAAAAAGAATAAAAAAACAAAAAATAAAAAATGGAATAGAAAAAAATGAAAAATGGAAAAAAGGAAAAGGTGAAATGACAGAAAAAATGAAAAAAGGAAAAGAAAAAAATGGAAAGAAAGAGAAATAGAGAAAGAAAGAAAATCAAGGGAGAAAATAAAGGAGAAAAGTTATGAATTGTATTTAATTGTCAAGAAAGGCTATAAATTGTAATTAATTGAAAATTAGGTTAAGTAAGGTAATTAGGAACTTATGTTTTCTAAGTCATATAATTATTTCTAATTATAATTCCTAATTTAGTATTATAACTAATTATTAATTCACCTTAGTTTAAGGGATTATTCCCTTCACATTTAATTTGTGAAAAGGATAATTTCCAAAACTGCTATCAAATCGTTTTTCATGATAATACCAAAAACTGATACCAAATCTTTTTTCACGATAATCCCAAAAATTGCTAGCAAATATTTCTCTCTCTACCAAATATATTATCTCTGCATCATCGATTTTTATATACTCTTTTCTCTGAATAACTTCATTATTTGCTCGCATACGTTTCTTCATGTGGCTTTGTTTACTTTCTTTTTTTTCCTGTCCCAGGGTCTATGAAAACAACTTCTCTACTCTTTGAAGGTAGTGGTATGTACTACGCACACTTTACCCCTGCAGACCTTACTATATAAAAATACATTGGGTATATTGTTATTGTTGTGCATACATTTCTTTATGTGTTAAGGTATGTACACCATCTAGTATTATTTGAGTTATAGCATATTTTATAGTTCTAATGTCATGGTTTAATCAATATTTAAAATTAATATTGAGTTTATATGAAATTGAAGTTATGTTTATATTCAATCTTTTCTATGGGTTGATACAGACCAATTTCTTAATTTAGAAGTATCGAGAGTTATATGTTAGAACAATAATGATAATTGTACAAGAAATTTAAAATAAAACTTGCTTGGCTTAGAGGCACGATAATACGCTTCTTGAAGATAGTTGGAGTCTCTCCCACGAGCAAACGGAAGAACAAGTGACAACTCTATCTAGGGGATTCAACTAAGCCACAAAACAAGTAGCATTCAAGAATGTTGCTCTTCTATTCTTGAATTGGTGATTTCACCATTTGATCAATGTCTCTCAAGTGTTTTTCAAGGGGAAAGTAGTTTTGAGTGCTTGTCTTTTCAAACAAAGAAAACAATATTTATAAGATAAAAGTTTCATGCATGAGAAGTATATTAATTAAGTAATAGTTAATAGGTTCATGTATGTTTTAAAATAAAAAATGTCATTCTTTCAAGAACCTATAATGTAAAACTTAATGAATAATGAATTTGTCAAATACATTTCCTTTGTAACTCAAAACTTATGAATAATGAATTTGTCAAATTCATTTCCTTTGTAACTCAAAACTTTAAGTGATGCATTTATTTCAAAACTAATTGAAACATAACTCTTAAAAATCTTTAACCGATGTATTTGTTTCAAAATTTATTGAAACATAAAATCAACAATCCCCCACTTGTTTCAAGAAATTTTATCTTTAAAAAAAATAATTCATTTTAGACATCAATCTAGCAACATGCATTAATAATGGTGTCTTTTGAACTTGAACCATTAGCTAGTGAAGACTTTTTAAATCATTGACTACTTAGTGAAAAAATCTTGAACTAAGTGGTTCATTGAATGAAGTAGAAAAATATTCCACGCATATTGCTATGTTTCGGTGAAAATCAAAATCCTTTGACACCTTATGGCCATGTGTCCCGAATCCTTTTAGCTAAGTGCTTTAAGATTTCCCTGTAAAAATCTTATTGAAGCGGCCTCCACTTCGCACTTAGTGTGGTGAATTCATCAAGAGTAACTTTCCATACTCTGACTAAGTAGTCTATGAATTTCATTAAGAGAAATTAATCTCATCCTCCTTTACAACAAAGTATCAGTAAATCCATCAAGAGTGTTCCTACACACTCCAATCGAAATCGGTGTATAGACTTAATAAGAGAATATAATCTCATTCATTTCTTTTGTAGGAATACTGTCAAATCTATCAAGAGTGTTATTATTTACTCCAACCAATATCGGTCTTATAGATTTATCAAGAGAATAAATTTCAACTTATGCACATCTACTCACTCTCTAGGGAAAAAGGAAATTTTATTGATGTGCTTCACAATTGTAACTTTACTTGTTTTTCCCTTTGAACCTAAGATTACATCATTAGGTAGGGTTACCATAAAGTACAATTAATATACAATAGGCTTTATTCCCATCCCATTACAAGTTTGTACCACCAATTCCTTGCCTAACCCTTTAGACAAAGGATCTGCTAAATTGAGTTTGGACTTCACATATTGAAGCGATATTATGCCATCCTCCAATAATATTCTCACATAATTGTGTTTGAGACGAACTTGTCTTGACTTTCCATTGTAACAATAACTTGAAGCCCGAAATATAGCAGCTTTATTATCACAATATATAGTCAAAGGTGGTATGGGCTTACCCCATAATGGAATATCTATCAGCATACTCCGCAGCTAATCAGCTTCTTCTCCAGCAGAGACATAGCGATAAATTCTGACTGCATGGTTGAGTGAGTAATACATGTGTGATTCTTTGATCTCCAAGATATTGCTGCTCCAGCCAAAGTGAAAATCCAAGCAGTAATAGATTTAGAGTCATTGAGATCAGAATTCCAAGTAGCATCACTGTAGCCTTCAAGAATTGCTGGAAAGGTAGAATAATGCAGGCCAACATTAATTGTACCCTTCAGATACCATAAAACACAAATTAAGGCATTCCAATGCTCAACTCCAGAGCAACCAGTAAATTTTCTCAAAGTTCCTACAACATAACTAATATTTGGCCTGGTATAATGCATGGCATACATAAGACTCCCAACAATCTGAGAATATGTCAATTGATCAAGAATATCACCAGAGTTTTGCACTAGTTTGATAGTAGGATCAAATAGTGTAGAAGCAGTCTTGTCATCAAAATGACCAAACCTTTTTAGAACCTTCTCAATATAACTTGATTGAGTAAGAGTCAAACCACTTGCCGATCTTACAATTTTGATGCCAGGAATTACATCAGTTTCTCCAAGATCTTTCATTTCAAACTGAGAAGCAAGAAAATATTTTATTTCTTTGACTTTTTCGATATCAGTTCCAAAGATCAACATGTCATCTACATAAAGACATATTATAACACCAGAATTTTCTAGCAATTTACTAAATATGCAGATATCTCCACCATTGATTAAGTAGCTATTAGAAATCACAACCTTTCTAAATTTATCGTGCCATTGTTTTGGAGCTTGTTTTAATCCATAAAGAAATTTAAGAAGTTTTCAAACTTTACGTTCTTGACCAGGATTGACAAATCCTTCCGGTTGTTTCATGTAGACTTCTTCATCTAGATCTCCATTCAGAAATGCAGTTTTCACATCCATCCGATGAATCACAAGACCATGAATTGCTGCTAGAGCAATCAAGAGACGAATAGAGTTCATCCGAGCTACAGGTGCAAAAGTATCAAAATAATCAATATCTTTTAATTGAGTAAAGCCTTTATCTACCAAACGGGCTTTGTACTTATCTAAAGTACCATCGGATTTTATTTTCTTCCTAAAAATCCATCGGCAACCAATTGGTTTACATCCAGGAGGAAGATCTGACAATATCAATGTATTATTAGATAATATAGAATGCATTTCATCATCAATGGCTTCACGCCAAAATGGAGCATCATGTGAAGACATAGCTTCAGCATAACTTTCAGGATCTTTTTCAACCAAATAATCTTGAAAATCAGGTCCAAAGACTTTTGATTTGGCTGATCTTGAACTACGTCTTGGTTGACTTTCTTCCAATGGCTCAACTATTTTTCTTTTAAGAAGAGAAATAGAAGAACTTGAATCTTATTCAAAAGAATCTTATTTCTTGGGATATATATGCTAAAAAAAGTTAGCATGTAAAGATTCAATAATTGTGTGAGGACTTGAGGTCTCAAGATTTAAAATCTATAAGCCTTACTGGTTTGTGAATAATCAATAAACACATAATCTACTCCTCTATAGCCAATATTGGTTAAATGTTGATTTGGTAATCGAACATGAGCCAAGCAACCTCATACTTTAAAATAATTTATATTTGGTTTTCAATTATTCCAAAGTTCATATGGAGATGCATCATGATTCCTGGAAGTAATTCTATTCAAAATATGACATGCTGAAAGCAAAGCTTCAGTCCATAAATTTTCAAATATACCAGATCCATAAAGCATAGAATTAACCATTTCTATGAAAGTCCTATTTTTTCTTTTTGCTACACCATTTTGTTGTTGTGTGTAGGACATAGTCAATTATTTTTCAATGCCTTCTCTCTCACAAAAATCAATAAAATCTGACTTTAAGTACTCTCCACCTCTATCAGACCTAATTGACTTAATTTTTCCACTCAATTTATTTTCAACTTCTGCTTTATATGCTTTGAAAGTCTCAAATATTTCATATTTTGTTTTCAATGGAAAGACATAAGTATATCTTAAGTAGTCATCAATAAAAGTGATAAAATACCTCTTTCCATGACGTGACAAATAATCCATCTCATAAATATCAGTGGGATTAATTGCAAAAGTGTGGAAGTCCTTTCAACTGTCTTAAAGGACTTCTTAGTAATCTTGCACTTACTACAAGTAAGACACTTAGTAGTATGATTCTTTCCACAATATTTGATTAATCCATTATTTACCATAAGTTGAATGGATCTAAAATTCACATGTCTCAGACGTTCGTGCCATAAGTCCAAAGACTCCACAAGATAAGCAGAAATATTTTCATTTTCAATATTGAGTTTAAACATTCCATTTGCAACATAACCTTTTTCAAGAAACATGCCATTTTTAGATAAAATAAACTTATCTGCCTTAAAAACCATTTTAAAACCATGCTTCAAAAGAAGCGTACCTGACACCAAGTTCTTTCGAATATCAGGAGCATGCAATATGTCCATCAATGTAACTATCTTTTTGGAAGTAAACTTCAGTTCAACAGTTCCTTTTCCCACAACTTTAGTAGAGGAGGAGTTTCCCATATATTCAATTTTACTGTTCCCCATTAATTCATAAGTCTTGAAAGAGTTTTGATTACCTGATATGTGACGAGTTGCGCCAGTATCTATCAACCATTCCACTTGATCTTCCGCTACAAATGCTTCTGTGACCATTGCCACAAGATAATCTTTTTCATTTTTATTTGCTTTTTCTTTCTTTTTTTCGGCTTTGAGAATTCTACAATCACGCGCATAGTGACCAACTGTATGACAATGATAGCATTCATCAGATTTAAAATTGGCACCATTACACTTGAAATTTGTAGTCTTCTTTGCCTTTAAAAATTCTTATTTTCAAGTTTCTTCTAGTTTGATTTTTCTTCAACCATTTGAGCTTTCATGACTGGCTCCTTCAAACTATTATTATCGCGCCATCGTATCTCTTGTTCAATTTGTAAGTGTTGCAATAATTGTTCAAGAGTCAAATCTTTCTTTTTGTGTAAGAGTTTGCTTCGATACTCTTTCCAAGATGGAGAAAGTTTTGATACAATAGCACCAACATGAAAGTTTTCATCAAGAGCAATTCCAGATATAACAATTTTATTAGCTATAAGTTGGAATTCTTGTACTTGTTCAGTGATTGACTTGTCATCAACCATTTTGAACTCCATATAATTTGAAACGAGAAATTTCTTAGAACTCGCCTCTTTGGCTAAATAAATAGCTTGAAGAGTGTCCTATATCTCTTTAGCATATTTTCATTTAACATAATATTGATCATAATATTTGTTAGACATTCCTCCCAGAATATAATTCTTGCACAAATAATCGTCATATTGCCATTTGGCAATTTGTTCTTTAATCAAAGTAACCTCGTCAGATGCTACCTCAGAACCAATATCATTAGGAAAAGGTTCTTCAAGAACATATGCCAACTTTAATCATTTTAAAAAGAATTCCATCTTTCCACACCATCTAGGAAAGTCTTTGCCATCAAATATTTCAAAATTAGGATTAGGCAAAGATGGAATACTATTTGATATTGATGTAGAATCCATAGAGACAACTATCTTCAAATTGTTAGAACAATAATGATAATTTTACAAGAAATTCAAAATAGAACTTGCTTGACTTAGAGGCACAACAATACACTTCTTGAAGATAGTTGGAGTCTCTCCCACGAGCAAATGGAAGAACAAGTGACAACTCTATCTTCGGAATTCAACTAAGACACAAACAAGTAGCATTCAAGAATGTTGCTCTTCTATTCTTGAATTGGTGATTTCACCATTTGATCAACGTCTCTCAAGTGTGTTTCAAGGGAAAAGTAGTTTTGAGTGCTTGTCTTTTCAAACCAAAGAAAACAATATTTATAGGATGAAAGTTTCATGCATGAGAAGTATATTAATTAAGTAATAGTTAATAGGTTCATGTATGTTTTAAAATAAAAAATGTCATTCTTTCAAGAACTTATAACGTAAAACTTAATGAATAATGAATTTGTCAAATACATTTCCTTTGTAACTCAAAACTTATGAATAATGAATATGTCAAATACATTTCCTTTGTAACTCAAAACTTTAAGTGATGCATTTGTTTCAAAACTAATTGAAACATAACTCTTAAAAATCTTTAACCGATGTATTTGTTTCAAAATTTATTGAAACATAAATTCAACATTATAATTCTATTAATTGACTATTTTTGGTATTACTTCAACATGACAATAATTTTACTGATACTGAAAATTCTTCTTGTTCATGCTTTTTTAATTGTTAATGATGTAATTGCATTATTTTTCTATACAGTATTTTGAAAAATAACATAAGAAAAATCAACAATTTGAATGAATATAGGCGAAGAAGTTGGTAATATGTTAATACCTATTGGAGAGTCAATCTTTATTTCGTTATCTTCAACACCCATTCCTGATACGAAAGGAGGTAGCACGCAAAATGTTAATATTTTGCCATCTCCGATGGTTTATCATAAGGAAGGAGGAATCAAAGAAACATCTAGATAGTAGAAAGTTGGAGGATATCAAGAAAGAAAAATTCATTGCACTTGAATCTGAAGAATAATGTCCAAGTGTCAACAATAAAAAAAGGGCAACCTGGTGTAATAAAACTACCGCTATGCGCGGTGTCCGAAAAAGGGTCCCACCACAAGGGTGTATCGTATGCAGTCTTACCTTGCATTTATACTAGAGGTTGTGTTGATGGTATTACATTTGATGGTATTACGTTTCTTTATGTGTTGAAAATAATAACATTAAAGTAGTTATCACTTATTTATTGATCACAGATAGATTCTATATTTCAGTTAAAATTGTTGTAATGTTACAAATGTTATCTAGATTATTACTTTTTCAATTCGATTTATATGTTGACTAAAATCTTTACATGAAATATTTTATTTTCAATAACTCATTTGATAATTTAAAAGAGATTAACAAGGCAGCATGCCTAAGGTTAATAAAGATCATGCATTAATTCTTTTAAAAGATTTTATATTGTGTTGTAGAATTAAAAATTTTGTTTTGAAGCAAGAGATCATAAAAAACATACGTGTGGCGCTCTAAAAATAGATCTCATCAATACATTTAAAGATAAGCTCACCAAGAGTTGACAACAATCATTTAGTCAAACATGCTTTGGTTTCTTTCTGAATGGAGCTACAGTGATGTTTCAAGCACCGTTGGTTCACTCCCTACCGATGATGGAGGCTGTTCAAGAAAGAACAAATGAGATTTGCATATTAGTTAATAGTTCCTTAATATATTTTGAGTTAGGTGAGTTTTCCATCATGACAAAATTGAAATGTAATGAAGTGGTGCATCAGAATTATAATTCATAGAAAAAATAACATGATCGAGCATTGCTTTGCTGGCATTTAAAAAATTACTATTCAAACAGTGGCTTAATTTTTTTAGATAAACATTGGAAAAATGATGAAGTTGCTGTCAAAATTTCTGTGTTGCATTTCATCAACACGTTTTTGTTTTCTGACCTTCCTGAAAATAAAGTACCCAATTGACAATTTTGAAGTAGCAGAATTCGATGAGTGTGAAACTTTTCCATGAAAAAAATAGCATTTGATAAGACCTTTAAATCCTTGAAAATGCTTAGAGAGGAAAGATTGAAAAGAAATTTAGCAAGTTATGTGAATTTCCTCTAGCATTTCAAGATCATTTTTTTTAGTATTGTGTGCATTCAAAAGAAAAAATTGCTACAATGTTGAAAAAAAAATTCACGAATTCTTAACTGGGAAGTGTTAGCTAGCCTAAATTCAACAAAGGTTTTAGAAATACTGTCAGACAAAAATATAATTTTTTCGCCATGAATTAAGATTAAGACAAAAATATATCAATCTTTTTTGGTAAAAAAAGGGTGTGACAGCTCTGGCGACTCCGCTAGGTAATTTTTTATAATTCAAGCTTTAATGTCGAGTTGTATCAACTTAGTTTGGAACTATAAGGTATATTTGTGCCTTGTTTGGTTTATAGTTTGTGTTGTTGTTTCATCATTGTTGGATGCTTATGTGCTATGTGTTTAAAGTTCTCTTTATGTGTTACCACTTTAGGTCTGTCATCATTTGCATTACCCGAGTCATTTTTTTTAGAAAAAGTTTCTTAGTACACGTGTGTGCACAAACCTTTGTTGAATCGCCTTTATTTTAGGAGAGAGAGTTTGGGTTTATGGAGTGGGCGAAAAGCTATCACAACCACCATCGATACGCTCTTTCGAATAGCCTTGTTAGTTGAACCCCCACGTAGGTAAGTCTTTAGGTCATTCATATTTGCATCATATTGATACATAGCGGGACCTGCCTGGTCCTTTGTAGGAGACTCACCCCTAAAATATTCCTGTGTGATAATTGTTGCATCTTTGAGGGTAACCGGGTCATTTGATGGACTGATTTGGGGAAGCATATGCTAGGATGAAGGGAAAGAATGTGTCTAGGCAAGAAAAAGTTAAAAAAAGGAGAAAAAGAAAAAAAAACTAGGCAAATAAAAGTGTTTCATAGGTCATAGGAGTTCTTTATGGCTTTTGTTATCCACTATCCAAAAATTTAAAAAGCTTTTTTTAACCTTTTGCACATTTTTTCTCAAAAATAAAATATTAAAAAGCTCTTTCCTTTATTTCTTTCAGCACACATTCATAACTTGGAAATATCAAAAGTATTTTTACTGTATACGTATAAGATTTATACATTTTTTTAGAGGAAAATTCAAAAAGATTTTGTTTCAAGTTTTCGTACCTTTTATATAATGAAAATGTTAAAAAGATTTTTCTTCTAGTGTCTTTATGTTTATCTATGTCTAGAAGTTCAAAAAATATATAATATTTCTATTGGTGCTTTATTTTAGAATAAATTTCATTTGAAAATACAAAAAAAAAGTTCTTCCATAGTTGTTGTTTCGTTTTATATGAAGTTTCAAATCAAAAACTCAAAAAAGAAGATTTTATTGACGTTTTTCATTGCCTGTCTTGGTTGTGTCCCTCAAGTCGTGGTCTAATTTATTAGTTATTGTTTAATTGTCCAATTTGGATGAACTATGCATACCTGATTCGCGTCCTTCAGGGCGGAGTACGTAGGCAACCCTCGGTAGTTCAGTATTATTTTAATTCGATCATTGTCTTAGTCCTAGCGTAGGGTCATTTTTTTCTTAGTCTAGTGTTGTTAGTTGGTCATAACCATATAGGATGATTTCACCTAGCAGTCATTTTTTGAATTTGAGTTATAAATCGGTCTGTCCCTTTGTGTCACATGACACTTCCCCCATGTTAAAATCTCAAGGGTCGGGAATTCTCATCCTTTTATCAAATTTTGAATAGTAAGTCTTGCGTGTTACTACCGGATGGATTCGTCCACAAGATCTAGAGTCTTGATGGTTTCCAAGTTACCCAAAAAGTTAATAAACTAATGGGGTACGTTCAACTACTCTGAACAACACGAGTTGAAGAAAATATTAGGCACTTTTACTTTGCTCCTGTATATCACGCTTCGCCCAAATCTGATCGAGGTTGTGTTAACTTTTTGAAACCCAGATAGTTTGGTGTTTAGGTTTGGAAGTTGTGAATGACCCTTAATTTTGCAAAAATAGAAGGTTTGATCCAATTCTTATATTGATAAATCGATGATTCGAGCCCGAAGTCATTCTAGCACGAGATTTCTCCAGGGTTGTAGGTTGAAGAGTAGTAATAAGCATTTGGGATGCCTGAATCAATCATGGGTTTCCAAAGACTATTTATTCTCAAACTTTGATTATTGATTGAATTATAGGTTTAAATGGTATCAAATCATCTTGATCTCAGTAAATAAGTCACTATACGATGATTCATATTACTTAGTCACACACATACACAACATACATACACGCACACACACACACACACACACACACATATATATATATCCATTCATGCATAATTATTTACTCAAGATGCTACTTCGTAACATTTTATAAAATCTTACATTACATGACTTGACTCACACATGCAGCGCACGTGCCGATAAACTAATATTTGATAATAATACAATGACACGAACTCTCATTGACCCTCATGTGTGAAGTATTTTTGGTGCTGCTTTTGTTGTAAATTTGCCCACATGAGCTGCTGAAGGAACTTCTGTTGTATGAAGACATATACATATCTTCTTTACTCTATTTTACAGAATATTTTTTGAGTGTCTTCTAGATTGTTCTCTAGTTTCTTTTTTATTCTATTAACTTTTGTTGTTGCCTTCTAAAATATTATCCCTTCACATAATTAGGACTTCAAAGTCTATAGATCGACGGGCTATAATAAAATTTTACAAGCTTCCCAATGACTGGACATTATGAATTGTACATGTTTAGCGTCCTTCTTCCTATTCATGGTAAATCTGTAAAATTTTCTTGCATTCAATTGTATCTATATGATCGAAAGATTGATTTTCAATGTAATCAATAAGTGGATTTCCTTTCCTAGGAGTATGTAGTAGCTGAACTTGACAATATTGCATAAATCTTCATGTGTCTTCAACTATAGTGATCATCTATCATGGTATGTCCGATACTCTCTGCAGAATTTTTTTTACCACCAATGACTCTGGATCTACTATAATATGACTTATTCCAATCAAGGGCAGAGCCCGTGTACCTTAAGGATTCATTTGAACCCTTCGTCAAAAAATTACATTATATATCTGTACATAAGGTCAAAATAATTTTTTATGTAGAAATAGTAAAGATGTTGAATTAAACCTAACCTTGCCCAAAAATTTCATAAAGCCCAACTGAAAATCTAATCTTGAAACAAAAATTCCTCAAATTCTGATCGAATATTCTACCACCTATGTTCAATTAAAAAAATAATTGGTAGTAATGAAATAGAAATTACAACAAAATAATGTGATAATCGAGATATTCAGAAAATACATTAAACTTAATCATTATACAAAATTACTCACCTTCATCTCCACCTATATTAAGAAAAACAGAGCATATTCCTCAAAACCTACATAATTGTAGCTAATTTAAAGAGATTTTACAGAATCTTAGTAGTAATTGTTGATTAGCTAAATATGACAACTAAATAGTTACATTGCCAAATAGAAGAAACCTATAATTTTGGAATAGAATCACGTTAAAATCCCAATCCTTTATTCCTATTATTTCACCTTAATCTTTAAAATTCTTATTCATTCCTATTTTATCGCTGAAGATATGATATAGTTCTTGTGTACTTTTGTCAATGAAGATCCTAACGAAACTATCGTTGAGATCAAACAATATGTCATTGTCATCAACATAGACATCAGTACCATTATAGAACATAGTCCCTCCATCGTGGAATGTGAACTTTTCTCCTTCTTTTTGGATGCAATTCTGAATGTCGGTTTCTTGTGGTGGAGGACATTATGTTATTTAGTTTAATTAGGAAGGAACTTGTACAAATAGAATCTTAATTGATTTGAAATTATAAAACTTTAGGTAGTATATGCACATTAGGACTTTCACATACGTAAACTAAGAAAAATCCTATATACTATAAAATAACTAAATTTTAGATATATATTTAATTAAAGTTATCTCTAATAATAAAATTTTTAATTAATGAATTTTTTATTTTTTAAATTAAATATTTGAGTAAAAAAGTGAAAAGACAATCTAGTCTAAAGCATATACTTTCAATGAAGAGTCAAAAGTTCAAATAATATTTATAAGACTCATCACACTTTAATATATTTGAGATTAGAGATAGATATAGATTATTTATTTTTTACTTGGAGGTTTGTCAGATAAATAGTGGCCAAAAGTTCAAGACCACCCACTTTATAAGTTCATTGGGTGTAATTTGGGAAAAAAATTCATTTAGCCAAGCCCACTAGTGTCAAAACTATTTTTAGCCTTAAAATAAAGTTTACGAAAAATAGACATATATTATTCAAATAAGACAGTTAATTTTTTTAAAAAAATAAAGAAACCCTAAAAAGGGGAGCTATATTAATCTGAAAAAGAGGATATGGATGGTATTCAAAAAATGTCTTTGAGAAAAAAGTTGAGATTTGATAGTAAAAAATTCTTTTTCGATTAAGCGAAGGTTTGAAAAGCGACTTCCAGTGGTGGCGGATTCCGACGAAATTTGAGGTCTCATTTTTCATTCCCGAAAGAGGTAAACATACTCTTTTACATTTTAATTTTATCATTTCTTCTTCTTCATCTCTTTATTTGTAGCAATTATCGTTTAGTCGAATTGTGATGAGGCCTTGATGGCTGTAGGATTTTCTTGAAATGATTGGTGTTATGATAAGACAATATTTATACTACAATTTTGTCTGCGTTGTTGATCTTGTAGTCTTCGGTTTGTTGCTAACTGTCTCATGATTGCATTGTTGACTGGTTTTTCTTTTTAGTACAAATCTAGTGTATTGCAAAATTTTTGCTCTTTTGTTCACTATATTGAGCTTAATATTCTCATTCATTAATTTATGTTTTGTTTCGCTATTTTAATCCATTGTCACATGAATTTTTGTTAGTTTTTAGCATGTTTTTATGGCTTGGTTTGCTTCCTCTGTTTAGTAGAATGCCCTGTTTTAGTCTCAACATGTTAGTTCATTTATTTTCCCGTAACCTAGTTGTTAATTCAAAGCCAATGGTGGTAGTTTAGTTAACTTGATAAAAGATTGTCTCCTAACTCCCCCAACCTTGAAAGTTAATAGAGGTAGTAGGTGTACGTTCCTTGGAAGGTCGATAATTCATAAAAATCTTTCAGTTGCCCCCCTTGAAAACGCATGTTGAGTCTGTCGAAAAAAAGAATGAGGATGAGAGTAATATGCCCTGCTAATTCTCCTCTATAGTTTGTTGGCTGTGTCCATTTTTGATATCAAAACTTACAACTTTGATTTTCATTTTTCTTTGAGTTCGTTTTCGGTATGTGATCCTGTTAGAAGGGCAAATGTAATTGTGTTTTGTAAAATCCTGGACATTAGAGCACATCTATTTTGGGGAGAATTTTTTAAAATTCATTGTCATTGCGTTATCCGTAGAATCTGTGCACAAGGCTAAGGATTTCCAGAGATCTTTCTTGGTCAATCATGTCAAGAAAGGAGGGATGAAGTCATGTTCATCTGAATTTTAAAAGAAAGGCTAAGAGGTGGTGTAGATCCTGATAATTGTCTACCTCCATCTTCAAGAACTTATTAACAAGGTTCTCTTTGAACATTTAGAATTCTTAAATGCTTTCTTTCCTTTTCTTGTTTTGTTCGATTATCACGTAGTAATCACCTTAAGTATCCTATGGCTTTACATACCAAAAAAAGGGGTTTATTAGAGTGTGCTTTCAGGAATGTTTTCTTTACCGGGAATTCTTTCTCAAAGGTTGATCTTTGGGTCTATGATAATGTTCTTTCGACCCTAATAATCTTTTCTTAAATTTTAACCTAGAAATTGATTTATGTCTTGATTTCTTTACTATTCATTAAGTTTTAACTTGGAAATTGATTTATGTCTTGGCTTCTTTACTGTTCCTTAATTTTTAACCTAGAAATTGATTTATGTATTGGTTTTTTTATTGTTGGAGTACTTACCAGTTTTTGTGTTAACATTACGCCTTTATAAGAATGTCTCATTATTTTTTAATCGACTTTTGATCATTAAAGATCCATGTTATGTTGTTTCATTTAGTCAATCATGTATTATGTGTCTTTATATTTTCTTTCTTATTTGATTGACCGCATGCTAACTACTTTTATTTTTCCTATCTTGATTGAGCTTGTTATTCGAGTGAATATATAGACCTTGTTTTATTTAATCACCTTATGATTATTAGGATCTCAATTACTTTGTTTATAGTCATGTATTGTCGATCATATATCAATGTGTTTTTTTCCTTCTTTCTTTGCACGGAAATTGTTTGAGTCCTGTGCGAACTCTTTTCTTTTGCATGTTCCTCATAGGCCAATGAGGCCACATTTGGGAGTCGATCTTGGAATCTAATTCTAAAAGTTGTATCGTGTGTTGTATCGAATGCAAGAAGATGACAAGAAGAAAAATGGGCCAAAAACCCATTATCAAAATAGCTAAGAGACTTAAAAAGTTTCATTTTTATTACTGCTGCTTTACTTGTCTTATTTCATTTAGTTATACGCTTATTCATTCATTTGTGGGTTTTGAAGTCAAAGTTGTAAATTATTATAGGTGAAGCGAATATTGGGGCCCTCAAGGCCTAAAAACTAATTTAGGACGAGTTCAAATGGCCCAAAGGCCCAAATGAATAGTATAGGACTGGTGCAAGTTATGAGCCAAAAGCCACAATTAGATTAGGACAGGGTTGATGGATTTAGGCTTACGAGCCTAAGGTTTATAATTCTCCCCTTTCCTCTTTTACGTGCTATTTTCTCTTAACTTCTTTAGAACTAGTTAAGTTCCTCACTAAGTCGCCCAAAATTTGATCTTTTACCATTTTTTTTTCTTAATGAATTATTTTATAAAATAGTCCTTAGTTAAAGTTAGTCAAAGATGTTGTTTTCAAATAGTTTAGATAACCGCAAGTTAGCGGATACTCTTGGTGTCTTAATACCCTTCCAAGAGTATTAATAGGAAATGCTTACCCGAAACTTCAAACTTAAATGATTTTTTCTGTTTTGAATCATTTAAGTAATTTTCAAAAAATTTCTTAATTTTCCTAAATAAATTAAGTGGTGACTCTATCCCTGACTTTAAAAATGTTCTTGATAGTCTTTTGTACTTGTGAAAAACTCTAAAAGTTATTTCTCTGCGAAATAGAAATGACGTCTCTACTGGGAAACTTTTACTAGGTTCTAACCAAATATTTAGATTAGCTTCTTTGACTAATTATTAAACTATTTATGTGCTTATATGTTTAAATTCGGCAAAATTCAACTATTGCATTTCTTGGAATAATCCCGCATGATGATTATTAAACTATTTTAGAGTTTCGTGGATGTTCCAAATTCTGTTGATCTACTCCAAATCAAGTGTTAGGAATACGATAGTTTACCAGAACGTTAGGCGGCTAGAGGCTGTTTGTATTTCCAAACCCAAGTTATCCACTTGGGAACCTGTGTACAAAACCACTCTAGAGCTAAACCGAAATCCTCTTTTAGGCATGAGCCTAGGACGACCCAATGCTCGAGGAGATGTTGGGCCCATTAGAAAATCTGTCCTGCGTTTATTGGCCTCGAGTGAATTACAGATGAATCATGTTTATGTGTTGAAGAAATATATGTGTCTTTAAATCCAATCCATTATTTTTTGGGTAGGGAGAAGGCTTATTCTGGTTACTTTTATGTAGGAAATAACCTAACCGTGCCCGTAGAAAAGGTTCAAGATGGTTACCTGGCCTAACAATTTCCTAAAATTATGGTGAAGTCATAAGAATCCAAACGGAAAATAGATTGTTAGTACACATGTTGGGCATCTGCTTTCACTTATAGAGATGGACGCCTAGCTTAAAATGAACCACGTACTGATGAAGTTTTAGGATGACGATAACATGGTGTTTTGCTTCGGGAAAGTAGAGTTGACACTTACTATTGAAGAAGTTTTGACTTGTTTTGAAAGCATCGAAAGAGAAGATGTACACCAGATAACAATATTCTAGTCTCTAGCATATGGAATCGTTAAGAGATCAAGAAAGTCTTTGCAATCAATGATGACGCCTGGTTGGGGGAATGTGATGGGGCAAACATATCTTTTTGTGAGTTGTATCTCTGATTTGGAAGGTAAAACACTTTTGAGAAGTTTGGTCATAAATTTGAGTAAGAAAAAAAATGGAAGGAGAGAGAGCATTTTCTTTTGTGGTGGGTTTACTTGGAACAATGGTGTTCCCAGAAGGAGAAAATGGCACCATCCATCTGAGGGTCATTATGGTAATACATACTCTCTTCAATAGAATGAATTACGGTCTCACTAAGGTATTCCATACCTTAGCCCTTATAATAGTCGCTGAGATATATCGAGCGTTAGGAATGTGCTAAAGCGGGTATCACTTCTTTCAAGATTGCAACCTTATCTTGCAATGGTGGATGATGAAACACTTATTAAGAAATCCTAGAGTGGGGAAGCCGGGCCCTTGAACAAGGGTAGATCTTATATCATCACAATAAATATGGTTATTCATGCATAGGTTTAAGAGGAAAGAGTCTCCAAAATTTTGGTTTAAGGTTTTCGGGGAATTGAGTGATGACAACATTCAGTGGTCAATCAGTTATCTTTGCACAGGAAAGTACTTTACTCAAGGGGATGGATGGCCTTTCCTAGTACTTCTAGGACTCAGGGGAACTCGTCCTTATAATCCCGACAGGGTTCTTAGACAATTTGAAATCAGGTAGGTAATACCACAAATGACGCCTATGCTTAGATTCATCATCGAGTGTGAAAAAGGTGAAAATCCACTCAAGAAATACATAGCTGATGGGTGGAAGAGAATAAAAATAGACGAAGTCTATTTTCATATCGTTTATGAACCCAAGTGACACATACAAGGAGTGGTTGAAGAAGAACTCACTGGAGCATTGGTTCCGAGTTCGAATATACCTACTTGAATTATTTATACAGAATCAGAACATCTGATCCGACTCTACAGGCTTCAGGATAAATTGCAAAGAAGTGGGATCATGTACCAATAGATGTATATGGAGGATGCCTACCCATACACCAGTTGAGAGAAGAGTTAAAGCGATCCAGGTAAGAGGTTGATGATGCTAGACATTTTCTGATCGATTTGGATGATCGCATGGTTTCTCAGATTAATAGCATAAGCAAAATGACCTACGAGAACAAAGCACAGTTATGCCGGAGTCACCTCATCATCAACAGATATCACATATGATAAGGGGTGGATAAATCTAAGAAGGCAAAGTTCAATGAGGGAGCATCTATGAGCTAGTTTTTCTATCCCCTGCGCGGGACTTGCTCTTTCTTTTATGTTATTTTCCTTTTACCTGAAGAATTCTATCTCTCTTATGTTACTTTTGTAGGTGTTTGTTCCCTTTCTATATATATCTATGTTGATTTAGGAGATAATGGATTGGTTTTAAGAAACATATATTTCCTTCAACATTCTCTAGGCCAATCCTTGGCTCAAAAGGGTCACCCTAAATAGGATTTGCACTTAGTACAACGTTGTTCTATAATTTAACTGCTTTATGTGTTTATGTGCATTTATTTAAAACAAAGAAAAATTTATCCACTATGCTCCCGTGGGTCAGTTTGCCTATGATGAAAACAACTCTATGTGGCTGCTTCTTGTCAAATATCTTGTATTACTTATCATATATGGGACCTAACATATTTGCCTTTGAGTTGTTTTACTTTACAGATAATAAAAAACTACTCCGTGTTGAAATAAACTGGCAGAACATCCTTACTTTACCCGATCAAAAGTTCATAAAATCCTATTCCCTAACCATCATTCAAATATAATTGGAAGCGACAAAGATAATGCATTGACTACAAGGGTCAATGTGATAGCAGAACAAAGCAAAATGATTGCTAAATTGGCAAGAAAATTGGAAATTCTTCAAGAGGAGATGAGCTGTACTAGATATTTGGCTAATTTGGCCATCACCGTCAGCACTCCTGCCCCAAGAGTACATGGGCCCCCACTACAAATTCCTCCCCTCAATATGTCTATTCTCGAGAGACCATCAAATAAATTATCGTCCGCCTTCGCTTCCTAATTACCCCCAAATCCCATAATCAATAATCCTCCAATTCATGTTGTCCAAAATACCAATTGAGAAAATAACCCAGATACTTACCATCCATAAAATCCATCCCTAACTTTGCAAAATCCATCTCTAAATTCACAAAATTCATTTCCAAATCACCAAAACCCATTTTTAAACCCATAAAATCCATCTCCAAATCCGCAAAATTCATTCCCAAATCACCAAAGCCCATTTTCAAACCCACAAAATCCGCTTCCGAATCCATTAAATCGTTCTCAAGATCCACAAAACTTATTGTCAAATCCACAGAATTCCTCTCATATTCCACCGAACTACTCTCAAATTCCACAAAATATTCTCAATTTCCAAAACATCCTCCTCACCTACCACCCAACCTCTTCTCATCCTCAAAATCAATCTAACCTTTTAAATCCTTCTCATGTTATTATATTGCCTGACATCTACAATCCCTTTCCTAATCCTGAGGTAGACCATACAAGAAGAAGGCCATGAATGAAGAAATTATGAGGAACAAGGTTTCTCATGGGGTAGGGGATAATAATGCTTTGAGGTATGATGATCTGTGTGTGCATCCCAGAGTAAATCTACTAGAAGGGTACAAGGTCCCTAAATTTGAAGTGTTCAATGGCACTGGAAATCCTATGGATCATCAAAGAAGGTATTGTGACCAAATGGTTGGAGTGGGAAGAAATAAGGAACTACGAATGTGCTTATTCAGTCGAAGTTTAAGCGGCGAAGCTTTAGATTGGTTTATGTATCAAGAACTGAAAAAATGGTTTAGCTAGAGGGCGTTAACTAAAATCTTTCTTTATAGGTTTGCATTTAACGTTGAGATATTCCCTGATCGATACTCACTAGATCAAATCAAGTAAAACAATGATGAGTGTTTCTGAGACTATGCCTTCCGTTGGAGAAAAGGAGTTGCTAAGGTACATCCCCATACGGCTGAAGAGGAAACGGTGTCGGTGTTCTCACGTGCTCAAGAGGGATAATTTTACACTAGGATGGTATCCGCGATCAGGGCAACTTTCACAGATTTGGTAAAAATCAAGGAATCGCTAGAAGAAGGCATTCGAACCAGAAAGATTCGCAAAACCTAACATCATCTGGGACTTCTGTGTTCCCAAAGAAGAAAAAGAAAGATGTGAGTGCGGTCTATACTAATTCTGTTGCCAAATTGAAAAAGCGATTTAAGACTAGGAATGTTTTCTCCTCTCCACCATCACGAATTTTTCGGTATGTATTCTACACCCAACCCCAATACCAAGGTCCACTTCCAAATATCCAATCCCAATACCAAGCTTCACTTCCAAATATCTAATCCCAGTACCAAGGTCCATTTTCAAATATCCAATCCCTATAATGAGCTCCATTCCAAATATCCAACCCCAATATCAAGCTCCACAGTAAAATGTTTTACCCCAATACCAAGTTTTGCAGCCAAATTATCAGTCTCATGTTCAATCTGCCTTTCCAAACAACTAAATAAACATCCAAGCACCTCCAAATTATCATTAAGTACCTCATCCCATTAATCAAAACCATTATAACCCCCACGTCCAAACCTCGAAAAGAGACCTCCCCAAAACTCTACGCCGTTGGTTGAAAGTCACGCCTAACTCTTCAAAAGATTGAAAGACACCGATCATTTATAGGCTATCCAATTAAAACCTGCCAATCCCAATTCCTGATTTTATCATCCCGATCAAAATTGTGCTTATCACTCAAGAGCGGCAGAGCACAATACCGAGGATTGCATTATTTTAAAGCATAAGATTCAAGACTTGATTGATCCGAAAGTCATCACTGTTGACACCCAATTTTGACCTCCCGATCTATATTTAGGCTGCTATTTTAGCAAAATTATTAGTTTTATAAATGTTAGTATTTTTATACATTATTCTTGTATCAAATAGATTTTTCACGTGTCACATTCAAGATTTAAAACAAATGTACAAATTATTTTGTTAATTTTTGCTATCATTTTACAACTTATCAATTTAGATACAACACTTTACATAATTTTATTTACCAAATTATTTTTAACAAATATGAACGCTCATAATTTACAAATACATTATCTAGTTTCTTTTATTATTTAATATTATTTATTTATTTATTATTATTATTATTATCATCATCATTATTTTTAGTGATTATATCGTTATTATATACTATTATTATTATTTACTAGTATTTAAATAACAACTTAAACTAAAAACATCTTGCATAGTTTATTTAACTTTTAACCCAATTTTTATCCAATTTCTTCCAATTTTAGCCTGTTTATTTAATCCATTACAATTTTAACCTTTTTAATACAATTATAGTTAATTTGGTGACTCAATTTTTAAGTTGTATTTAAATGATCAAATTCCTCAAACCTTTAAATATCAGTCATTGATCAAAACTGATCTAACGGCTGAGATCAAATGATTCATTTCTTGCCTTTTTAAGACTTCCAAACCCTAACCCTAACTCATTTTTTTCCAAACAACCACTCAAGCTCTTTCTTTCTTTTTCTTCTCTCTCTACCCCTCTCCTCTCTTCTCCGTCGGCATCCATAGCTGACGCCGGTCATCTCAGCGCCGGTGAGCCTTCTCTTTCCCTTAGTACTCTCTCTCTCCCTACCCCTCTTCTTTTTTCTCTTCTTTATTAGCAACGCCATCCCAATCTCACCCGTCGCTGCACCACAAAAACAGCCATCAGCCAGCCCCTGCCCTCCGTCCCCACTTTTTCGGCAAACCAATACGATTACCGGCATTATCACCAGCAAAACAGGTGCGTCACTGCCTCTCTCTCAGTCGCCCATCGAAAAATGCGTATACGACACCATCCATAGAATCCGATGCCACCCATGGATCCACGCCCCTCCTCCACGCGCCACCAGTAGCGGTATACCACCGTCTTCCCTCGCCGCAGCCGCCCCATTCCCCGCCTTCCCAAATCTATTAATGCCGCCGCTGCACCAGCCATGGCATCACCGTTGCCCCTTCCAGCGATCACCCTTTGCTCCTCCTCTGAACGCTTTCAGCCGCCAATGCTACAAGTGGTCCCGGGTTTGATGTTTCCATTTCATAGTTGCTCTTTATTCTGTGTGAATCTTGCATGATCTGAAACTTGTGGAGTGATTGCGAATTTTGAGCATAATGCCTTTAATATTATGTTTTTCTACTAACATGTGTGAAAATCTCAATTTTAGTGATACTTGATTGCAATCTTGAACTTCAATTGGGTACTAAATTTTCTCTTCTTTAAAATTACCATGTCCCGCTTGAGTTAATGTCTGTACAATTCGAACCTAATTTATGTTTTGAGTGTCTCTACCCTTTGAAGAATACTATGAAACTATTTTTTGACTATTTTTGGGTAATTGGAAATTTGAGTTTGTGCGTTATCAAAAATCAAGCATTTAATCCATGAGTCTCTACCATACTCATGCATGGTAAATCTTTTCTTTTGATAAATTGCTTTGAGTCTAATTGCTTGATTATGGACTAATCACTTGGTCTGGGTGAAATTTTGGATTCTCTCTTTGGAGATAATCTATTAATTATGGACTAAATGCTTGATTTTTGATAAAATTTTAAACCATCTGTTTTGTGACAATCTATCAATCATGGTAAATGTGCCTCTGATTGATTTAATCTTTCTTTTTTCTTAATATTGTCGATGGGTTCTCTAGGTATTAATTTTTATTTTATTTGGAGATTGACTTATATGTGATTGATTCAGTCAAGAGATTTTTTTTTCTCTTAAATTGATCTTTAAAAAATACTGTTTTGGTATTTATGGTAAGAAATAGGGTATATATTTTTATTATTATTTTTTCAGAAAATATTTTGGTAGATTTGTCGTTTTTTAGATCCCTAAATTGACTCTTGATATATTTCTTCTCCCCAATTAACTTGATGAAATTTTTTTTTCTCTCCTTACTTAATGGGGACTGATTTTTGAATATTGTTTTTCCTTTTTTGGATTGGTTAATTGAGCCTTAAAGCACAATCCTCCCACTATATAAACACCTTTCTTTTATTATTAATGGAAAGTGAAAAGTTCTCAAGTCTTACAATTACAATTACTACTACTACTCTTAGCAAAAATCATTGGCTACTTTTTTACAAAGGCAATTAAATATTTGTAAGTGCTTTTGTTTCTCTTTGGAGGCTGCTGTTAACATCTTGCATATCTCTCTATTACGTATACTTGGCTTTTAGCTTTTATTATTATTTATCTCTCTTACTGCTAATTACTGGTAAGTTCACGAATCAACGCAATTTTCTTTTCTTTGTGTGTTGACTGCATCATGTTGTGACAACCTTTAGAAGATATGTCTATAGAAAATTTTGATGTTCATCGTATATTCGTGCTTTGCTTGCCATTACATCTTATTTCGTAGGTTTAAGTAGACAACTACGGGTTTTAAAGAGTCACTAAATTAGTTATATTATTAGATTACATTAGCTTGATTATGCTTTCTTATTATTTGATTTGTAATATTGTGCAAGGACATTATTATCGATACAAAAATATAATTTTGAGGACTGCTTTGGGGGCGGGGATTATGTGATCTATGAACAGTATAGTAAGCATAATTTAGAATTTTTTTTTTACGTGTATTATGTGCTATACGAAACGCTTGGGCAGAACGCGACTTAAAATCTATTAATATATTTACTTGGCCGCCTAGAAATCATGCTTTAGGAATTTTAATTACTCTCGACATATTAAGTTTTGGCAACATGAAAATTGATTATATTTTTTAGCATCGAAATAATTTTTTTCAATATTCTTGATATCCATATTGATTCCAACATATTAACATGTTAAAATAAACATTAATACATCTTAGAATATTTGACATCAAGCATATTACCAAATTATTTGACATTAAGCATAGCATGTTAATACTTCCTTAGCATATTGACGCATAAAATTGGGATATAGATATGTTAATGCATTTCCTACGTGTTAGAATATTTAAGCATATTAATTCGATATTAAGCATGTTAATGTATGTTTAGCATGGTCACATTAATCTTGACATATTAATATATTTCTAGCATGTTAAACATTAGGACTATACATATCGGCGAAATAATATTTTAAGCATGTTAGCATCTTTGAACATGTTGACCATGAATCTTTTGCATGTGTTTGTTGTATGTTAATACTAAATTTCAGCATACTTGAATCAAGTTTGCACGTCTAAATCAATTTTCACCAACTTAGATTAATTTCTAGCATGTTTAAAACAGTTTCAGCACGTCTAAATCAATTTTCAGCAACTTAGATTAATTTTCAGCATGTTTAAAATAGTTTCAATAATTTTAAAATGAATTTCAGCATGTTAAATCTACTTCCGGCATGTTAACTGTTTCCGCACGTTTGCAACATTTCCAACATGTTCAATGTAATTTTCAGCATGTTAAACAATATTTTCAAAATACTAATGTAAAATTCCTGCCCTATTAGCATATTTTTAGTATGTTAAAACATTCATGTGTTAGGCATTTTAGCATGTCATTACATTACATCTCTTGACACATTTACCACACTTTAAACAACCTCTTGATACACATTATTACACACACGAATCACAATTGTCTTTTTCACACTAAATACTTGTTGAACATTTAGATATCATGTCTATAAGTTAATAGCATAATAAATAACTATTTGTCTTTGCATATTAATCACATTAATCAACTTTAATTAACCAAGAGGCTAACTTGGGACAATTATGTGCTACTTGCGTTCCAACGTGTTACGCATTTTGAGTCCTAGGCAACATAATTTTCTTTTAGTCAAGAACACAAATCTAAAATAGCAAAGTCCAATGCCTCTTAGACGATAGGTGGGATGATAAGTATTACTAAAAACGTTAGTTTTATCCTTGTCATAGAACGCCCTTAGACTTGACATCCATCCTAGGTGGGGTAGGAAGGGTAGTCATTCGGAAATGATGACCCCAACAAAATTTTAATGGTGGGGCTAATGTCATTATTACTTGTCTAAGAGTTTGGCCCTTGGGTTGGATGATGATTAACAAGTTGGGTTTCTGATCTGAATAAAACCAAAACATTTATTTATTTATCTTGGACAATTTCTTTTTTTAGTCTTTTTATTTACTTTACATATCTATTTGGGGTAGTTAGTTTGTTATATAAGCAGTCCCCATTATTATGATTTTGTCATTTCTTTCTCCTCGCTTATCTAATTTACGTATTTGTATTGATTTTATCATTTAGATGATTAATACCTAAAACAATTAAATTAACTATTTGTTAATTACTTTATCACGCAGTCAAACCATAAATAAATAGTAAAACTAGAGACCTTTATTTGACCACATAGAATCCTGACGTAAAGTATGAATTCGGTCGGGAATCACCTTTATGGACCTTAAAATATGCCTAACACCTTCCTTTTGAGGTAATTTGAACCCTTACCCAAACTCTGGTAAACTAAGACTAACAACAAAATAGGTTCGTAGTAGCCTAAACCGGTGCCCAAATGCACCCTAATTCGTTAGGTGGCAACTCTTCAAATCCTTCTCTTAAACGCATCCCAACAGTTTGTCAAGTCGAATCCCACCTTCTGCGAGGAAAATGGGGTGCGACAGAATGACGACTTTGCTGGTTATTTTATGTTCTAACCATTATGAATTTGCGCTTTAAGTGAGATTCTCTTTATTTGTTTTTATGGTTTATTATAATGTTGGCTTTTGACATGATTTATTTTCTTTTTCCATATGTTCTCCTTTTATTGTTTTCATTAGTTTGTCTTTCTCCTTCTTTATGTTTTATGTGTTGTTCATGTTTCTTCATGCCTACTTTTTCTCATTAGTTATATATATATATTTTTTTTGCTAAAGCATGCTATTATATGTTTCTATGTGGTACGTGTTACTGCTTCTATATAATTGACATTCCGCTTATACCTTTCTCCAATTGGAGCCTATTTTCTTTGCTTTTTATGAACGGTTGCATTGTTGCACGAACGTTCTTTCTTAAAACACCCTTCGGAAAATGCCTTGTGGATCGGTCAATTTGCGGTGCGTTGACAAGCACAAGCTTTCTCACTCTCAAGTTATCCACTTGGGGGAACCGTGTCAAAACCATTCTTATTCCTAGAACTTAACCGTTCATCCCTTTACTAAGGAATAAAAATTCTCAAAAACCTAGGATGTCATGCTAGAAAACCTGGCCCTAAGTTCTAAGGGATCCCATGACCCCAAAAAGAACGCCTCACTATTTACGTGCATTTTGAGAGATAATTGTTCCAAATTAATGTCGTTTGCTATTTTAGGGGTAGGGTAGACTAACACTTTGATTTGCAGATTCAATGGCCATCCTGACATCGTACCCAAAATTTGGTATGGTTTGGTGCACACTGCCACACATGAAACATTGGTGCTCAGACTTGGGATATTATGGAAAAAGTGTGGTAGACAAAAGGCATTGGGTAGTCTGTCCTCCCTCGTGAACATAAATCCTTGTAGCGAACTTATAGAAGTTGCTACCATATTCTAGGGTGAGACGAGATTGGTATTCAGGTCTGGCGATGTGGAGATGACCCCGCTTCTAGAAGAAGTTGGAGGATACATAGAAAACAAGATGTTTCCAAAAGCAATGAGATAGAAACAGGCTGAGGTTATCGTCCCCAAAAGTGTCACTCTAGAAGAAGCAAACAAAAAACTGGGTATCCATGGCAGCCAACTAATAGCGTACGTGATGAGGTCAAAAATGCCCGCCAGCTATTTAGCCAACAGATTCGCCTACAAGCAAGGAAAAGAAACATATGTAGCAGAAGGCTCCGACCCCGACTCCTGGGAAGATTAACAAATCTTTGCATTCATCATTTACTTCCTAGGAATGGTGGTCTTCCAATCGGGGCAAGAGAAGTAGTGCACACCCGTTTGATCACCGTAGCTGATGCCTTATGCAATGGGATTAAAAAGGGGATTTGTACGATTATACCCATGATAGTGGAAGATATTTATCGGTCTCTTGGATGTTGCAAAAAGGGAGCCAAACACTTCGAGGGGTGCAATTTTTTACTGCAGTTGTGGTTGATTGAGCATCTTCAAAAAATCCATGGTGTATAAAGCATGCCTTGATCGTTTGGAATTGACAACATCTCTTCCTTTAATACCCGAGTCACATTGGGAGTCAAAAGGATTAAGTAGCCAAACAAAATAGAGAAGTGGGGGCGAATGTTGGGGGCCTTGACTGAGGATTCCGTCCAATGGATGTTCGAATGGATCTCGAGCATGGGTTTCATGATTTCTACTCAACAACAGGAACCCTTGATTCTGATGGGACTTCATGGCCTGAAACCATACTTTCCTAATAGAGTAATGAGACAAGCAGGGAGACAACAATTGATTCTACGAATTACTGACATGGAGGCATACAGAGTCGACTACAAAGATGATAAGATTCCAGATGGCGTTGACATTGCTAAGACTTGGGATAAAAAGACTCGCCTGGACATAGTGAGCATCGCACTAGACCGATACAATGCAGGCTATAGAGTGGGTTATATTGAGTGGTTGCATGCTGATTAGAAGAACAAAATGACCTCGGGCGTCAAAAGGGGTAGACAAGTCAATGACAAGGGAGCTGAGGCGCAAGCACTCTATCGCAGGTTCAAGAAAAGAGCTCTAGAATCTGAGGCCCATAATTTCCACATTATTGTAGAGAATGCCAAACAAATCACCGATATGGGGAAATAGCTGGAGTCATGGAAGAACCATACTCTGACAATGAAAAGAAAGGTGCAAGAACTCCGAGATGAATTCAATAAGCAAGGACAAGAGTGTGCTAATATGGGAAACATGGGAGAGAAAATGGCATTATCTTATCTCCTTACAAGCCGCCATCATTTTGACAAAGCCCTGGAAGTTGACAAGAAAAGGACATATTCAGAATTTAGTTTAGTATTTATTTTAGGCATTCCTGTATTTACTTTATTTTTATTTTTTTGCAATGTTGAAACAATTCAAGTGAAATAAAGTTTATTTTATTTTGGGTTTTATCTTTGAGAAAATGGAATTATTTTATGGCATAATTATCTCTCAAACAACGCTAGGCCTACCTTTGGCTCAAAAGAGGCTCCCATCATAGGACACGTCAAACAATGTGCTATGTGTTAATCTAGTTCATTCTTTTATCACTAACGCACTAACTTCTTCACCTTTGTTGTTTGGTTTGTTTTGTTTCCCCCTTCCCATAGGTTGATTTGTGCAGTCTGCCCTATCATACTAGTTCTAAAGGGGTTCCTCCTTCTCATTCTTCTCTTTTTACAAGAAAAGAAGCGATGGGTGATCATTACATCATTAGAGATAAAAGTTACTAGTTCAGAAGGGGATAGTATCATTGGTCAGAATAAAATGATAATGAAAATGGAACAAAGAATCCTGGAACTGCAAGCAGAATTGGCGTAAGTGCGCAACTTGGCTAAACTTTTCCTCAATGTGAATACTCCAGAACTGCAAGCCGATAGCTTTGCCGTCCCAAAATCCCAAGCTCCCTCAGACTATCCAGTACCCATCTCCAGCCCTAAAATCCTACCAATATCCAAAATATCCAAAATACCATAGCTCCACTGACTACCCAAGAACCAAAAAACTCCACTTATCCTTCTCCTCAAAAGCCTCCACATCCAAACATATACCACCATCATACATTCGGAATCCATAATCTAAACCCCATCTATGTTGAAATACTTCCACTAAACCATCCTCAACCCACATTCGAGAACCCTGAAAATGATTATACCATGTAGGCTGTAGTCAAAAGGTTGAGACATTTGGAAGGAAACAAGGCCATGAAGCGGATAAATTATGAAGATTTGTGCATTCACCCAGATGTAGAATTGGTGGAGGGGTACAAACCTCCCAAGTTCGAGTTATAGAACTAGTATGGAGATCTTAAAGCACATCTGCGTGTGTACAGTGACAAACTTATAGGTATAGGGAAAAATGAGAAAATTCGGATGAAGCTGTTTATGAGAAGCCTCACGGGGGAGGCTCTCACATGGTAAACTGAGAAGGATGCAAAGAAATGGATAGGCTGGCTTGACTTGGCATCTAGCTTTATTGATTGGTCTGGGTACAATATCGACAATGCTCTGAGTTGGACCTCTATGCAGGCAATGAGGAAGACTTTTAATGAATCTTTTTGTGAATACTCCATGAGATGGAGGGCCGAGGCTACAAGAGCTCGGCCTCTATTTGAAGAGAAATAGATGAAGGAATATTTTTTCAAGGCACAAGAGCCACAGTACCTTGACAAGATGATAACAGTCACAGATAAGAGCTTCTTCGAAATCATACGAATAGGAGAAATGTTCGTGTAGTTCCTTAAGAATGGTAGCATTATCCGCTTAAACACTCAGTCTACAAGAATAGTGGAAAATAAGAAAAAGAAGAAGATAGGGTCAGTGATGGCGGCCCAGCCTTCGGAGAGTGTCCCAAGCCATGAAACCCCCGCTCCACCTTCAATATCTTATCCATAAATACCATATACGACCTCCCCCTACCCATCATAACCTCCAATGCCATATCAAGCCCCAGTATACCAAATGCCTCCCCCTTACCAAATGTCTCCCCAATTCTCGAATCCCTCCTATCCCATATATAATACCCAACCCATTCAAGTCCAAACAACTCGACCTGCTCATATTCCTGCCACAATGCTTATTGTTTCTAAATCTAAAGAAAACTTTGAAAGAAGGAAATACACACCCCTAGCCGAACCCGTAGATCAATTATTTGAATGACTCAGAAAGGCTGGCCACATTGCACCAATTCCTGCCATGCAAGCCGATACCAAATCCCTGCGGTAGCAATATAATCAAACATGTGCATATCACTTTGGCATGAGGGGACATCCTATAGAGGCGTGATTTGTCTTGAAGAATAAAGTTCAACAATTGATTGATTCCAAGGTAATCCAGTTGCAAGATCCGAAACCCAATGTCACCAATAATCCTCTCCCTACTCATGAGGTAAATATGCTTGAGGCCAAGGATGATGTAGACGTGGAGCATTCTATTTGGGTCATCGAGGAAGAAGGCAGAACTCCTATCATGGTATGGAAGAAGGCTCCCTTTGAGTTCAAAGTTTCCATACCCAAAGCTCTCTTCACTGTAGTGAGAGTTACCCCAGCTGTATCCAATTCTCATGTAGTTCTATGGGACTACACCCTCAGTATTCAAAGAAAGGCAAAAGTAGCTGAGGTAGATGTTACGCAAGGTGTCACCAGATCAGGCAAAATATACACGCCTAAAAATTGCTTCCTAAAAGTTCTAACAAAGAAAAGAAACCTGCCACCGGGGTTGAAGAAGATGGTATGTAGAACAAGGTGCAAGCAAAAGAGTACTCTGTGGCAGAACATCAGAGTAAGACCCCGACCCAGATCTTAATCTTGACATTGCTCCAGAGTTCAGAGAATCACCAAAAAGCCTTGATGAGGGTTTTAGGTGAAGTTTATGCACCGTCCACCATAACAGGTGGAGATATGGCCCACATGGTAGGGCCGGTATTCAGGTCTTACAAGATATTATTTCATGATGATAAATTACTGCCCGAAGGTAGAGCATATAATTGGGCTCTACATGTCACATTGCAGTACAAAGAAAGAATGTATCCCATGTGTTGATTGATCCAGGCTCGGGATTGAATATCTTCCCTTTGAATACCTTGACCAGGTTGGAGATTAATATGGCTAAAGTGCAGATGTGGAAAATTAACGTAAGGGATTCGATGGCTTCTAAAAGGGAACAATTGGAGAAATTACATTAGACATGATGATGGGTCCAGTTCCTTTCTCTATACCTTTCCAAGTAATGGACATCCCTGCCTCTTACAATTTGCTGCTTGGAAGTCCGTGGCTTTATAAGGATGGCGCCATATCCTCTACTCTTCATCAATACCTCAAGTTCAAATATGACCACTAAGAGGTTGAGATACATGGAGAGATGGGTCATCCTATATACACAGTCAAAGAAAAAGAAGACCTTAATGGAGAAATGTTTCATGCCCTTGAGTTGGTGGGGAGCATTGAAGGAGGGCCACACAGTAACGCATTGTTTATTACCGTACAAAGTAAAGGAAGGGAAATATCACGTGTACTGATTGATCTAGGTTCTGGGGTAAACATTTATCCTCTAGCTACCTTGATAAGTTGTGAAGTTGACATGACCAGAATCCAACCACGAGTAAAGGTCATAAGGGCATATGTGGCTCTCGGCGAAATACTATCGGGAAAATCATACTGAACATCGCACTGGGCTCTCCATTTGGATATTCCCATCTCATACAAGTTGCTGCTTAGGCAACCTTGGATCCACATGGCTGGCACCGTCCCATCCACCTTATATCTATATATTCGATTCGAGTACTTTCAACAAGAGGTATTGATATGGGATGAAGGAGAACAAGGTGGGCTAGACATTTTACAATGGATTGGGAATATTGAAGAAGATACGATAATCTGCATATAACTTAAGAAACCCCTGAACGCTTGGAGTTACATGCGGTGGTTTGGGTACAAAGAGGACAAAGGTCTTGGCGCCAGATTATAAGGACTAATTGATCCTTTAGTGTTTGAAAAGAAAGAATACCATTGTGGGCTGGGCTATGATAAAGAGAAAGGAAAAGGCAGAAACACACCTGACCCTGTATTATCATTATACCAAATCTTCTATTCGGCAGGATTCTACAAAAATAATGACGTTAATGAAGTAATAGAGATGCTAAAAAGGCTTACCCTGACCGAAGACCTTCCTTTCCCTCATGAAGACCCATATGAGATTGAAACTGAGGAGGCAGACATGATCGAGAATAAAATTATGAAGGTAGACCTGACTTGGATGGGCATAGGCGGGAAGTTGATGAAAGGGTATGAACCTGGTAATGGTTTGGGAGAAAAATTGTAAGGAATCATTGAACCTATACAGCCGTAGCTCAAGATGGACACCTTCGGCCTGGGGTACAAATACACTAGGGAAGAGTACCTCGACTGGAAGTCACCTCTGAAAGGATGCTACTACTCTCTACAAAATCCTTTGCTGCACTACGTAAGATATTCCATTCTGCTGGTTTTCTTAACGATGGCGAAGAAGACATTTTGGAAAGTTTAAGGATTCTTTTTATGATCGAGGAAGACAGTTTCCATGTCATTATTAGTAAGGAAGGAGGATCTCCTAGCTCGATCCATGAGCAAAAGGTCGCCATCAGTAGATGGACAATCACTCCCTCCAGGCCCTGCCGAGTACTTGGGTAGGCATAATAAAAGTTTGAATGTCTTTTTAAGCATTTTTTTATTTTACAATAAACTCGATTAGTCAAGATGATTTTGAAGTTTTAGTTTCTTTATTTTCATTTCAACATTATGTTTCAAGACCTTCACACTATTAATAAAATTTTCTTTTGATTATTAATGATCTTTTTTTTATCTTTTCTTTCAGCAAAATCACATTTAAAATTGTTGAATGTTAGACTGTGACATCTAATGATAGAACATAACATAATATAAGTGAAGTTAAAGAGACAGAAGAATTAGAAAATCCCCAGGAATTTGTTACTGAGGTTGAAGACTTTGAAGACAAACCTAAGGAAAATCTTACAAAATTAGAAATAGTGAACATAGGGTCTTATGAGGACATAAAAGAAACCCGCGTCAGCATTCATTTATCTAAAGAAGAGAAAGAAGAGTACATCTAATTTCTGGAAAGCATACACATGTCTTTGCTTGGTCAAATGCCGACATGACAGGACTGAGCACCTCAATAGTGGCTCACAGACTGCCCACTGACCCATCTTGTTCGCCTGTCAAACAGAAACTCAGAAAGAAAAGGCCCGACTTAATTTTGAAAATCAAAGAGAAGATCTCAAAGCAGATTGAAGCTGGTATTTTTTTAGTGACAAAGAACCCGACTTAGTTGGCCAATGTTGTGCCAGTCCCCACGAAGGATGGAAAGGTCAGAGTGTGTATAAACTATAGGGATCTCAACAAAGACAGTCCCAAAGATGACTTTCCACTCTCGAACATTCATATTTTGATTGATAATTATGCCAAGCATGAAACACAGTCATTCATGGATTGCTTCGCCGGTTATCATCAAATCAAGATGCACGATGATGATGCTGAGAAAACTGCATTCATTACTCTGTGGAGAGTGTACTACTACAAATTCATGTTGTTTGGTCTAAAAAATACTGGAGCCACCTACATGAGGGCCATGAATGCTCTATTCCATAATATGATCAACAAGGAGATGAAAGTTTATATGGACGACATCATCATCAAATCAAGGAAGGGCATAAGTCATTTGATAGATCTGGAAAGATTCTTTGACAGGTTAAGAAAGTACAATTTGTAGCTCAACCCGGTGAAATGTGTCTTTGGAGTTCCTTCAGGGAAACTATTAGGCTTCATCGTCAGTCGTAGGGGCATTGAGTTGGATGACCAAGATCAAGGCCATCCAAGATCTCCCTCCTCCGAAAAGCAAGAAAGACATCATGAGTTTCTTAGGTTGCCTTAACTACATTAGTCGGTTATAGCCCAATTCGCACTTATCTGTGAACCAATTTTCAAACTGTTAAAAAAGAATGCTACTGTAGAATGGACCACAGAGTGTCAACAGGCATTCAATAAGATCTAGGATTATCTGTCAAACCCTTCTATTTTGGTTCCTTCCGAACTTGGTAGGCTGCTGCTACTATAATTATCTGTGACAGACAATTCCTTTGGATGCATTTTAGGATAGCATGACGAGACAGACAAGAAAGAACAAGCAATCTATTACATGAGTAAAAAGTTAACCTCTTACGAGGCTTGGTATTCTCTATTGGAATGCATTTGCTGCGCTTTAACTTGGGTGGCTCACAATTTGAGGTATTATCTCTCAGCATATACTACTTACCTAATCTCCAGAATGGATCCACTGAAATACATCTTCCAGAAGCCGATGCCTACTGGAAAGTTGGCCAAATGGCAGATATTGTTGAGCGAATTTGACATAGTGTATGTCACTTAAAAGATGGTAAAAGCACAAGTGCTAGCAGATCATTTGGCAGAGAATCCTGTGAATGATGAGTACCAACCACTGAAGACTTACTTTCCTGATGAGGAAGTAGCATTCATAGAAGAGGATATCTCTGATGAATACGACGATTGGAAACTATTCTTTGACGGAGCTGCAAATTTTAAAAGAGTCAAAATTGGCGCTGTTGTGATCTATGAAACTGGTCAACACTATCCTGGTTGGCCAAGCTCAGGTTTTCTTGCACTAATAATATGGCCGAATATGAAGCCTGTATCCTAGGGCTTCGGTTGGCTCTCGACTTGAATGCTCAAGAGATATTGGTGATTGGAGATTATGAATTGCTGATCCATCAGGTATGAGGTAAATGGGTCGTCAAAAACACAAAGTTCCTAGCCTATCTGGAGTGCGTGCAAGAGATGTACAAGAAGTTTCACAAGATAGAGTTCAGACATGTCCCAAGGATCTAGAATGAGTTTGCAAATGCTTTGACCACTTTGTCTTCCATGATCTAACATCCAGAAAAAAATTACAGACCCTATTCCCATTCACGTGCATGAGCAGCCTGCTCATTGCTTCCATGTTAAAAATGAAATAGACGGAAAACCATGGTACACAAACATACAGAGGTATCTGGAAAGTGGAGACTATCCTGAGAATACGACAAGTGTTCAAAAATGTACCATTCAGAGGATAGCCAACCAATTCTTCCTTCATGGGCAAATCCTGCACAGGAGGACTCCTGATTGGGTTTGCTAAGATGTGTCAAGGCCAGAAAGCCATCCGGACTGATTGATGAGGTACATGCTGGAACATGCGATCTATATATGAGTGGCTTTATGTTGGCAAAAAAGATATTAAGATCAGGTTACTTCTGGCTAACCATGGAAAATGATTGCATCCACTACGTGCAAAAATGCCACCAATGTCAAACTCATACTGATATGATTCGAGTTTCTCCCAACAAACTCCATGTCACCAACTCTCCTTGGCCATTTGTAGCCTGGGGCATGGACATTATTGGTCCCATTGAGCTAGCCATGTCTAATGATCACAGGTTCATCCTTGTTACAATTGACTACTTCACCAAGTTGGTAGAATCCACTTCTCACAAATCACTCACAAAGAAAGTCATGGATGACTTTGTTTGAAGTAACATCATTTGTCGATTTAGAATTGCCAAATGTATTATCACCGACAATGGTTACAACCTCATCAACGACCTAATTAAAGCAACATGTGAGAAGTTCAAGATCAAGCATCGAAATTCCCGAGCATACAGACCACAAATGAATGGAGCAGTTGAGGCCGCAAACAAGAATATCAAGATGATCCTACGCAAGATGATTGGCAACAGCCGACAATGGCATGGAAAGCTACCCTTCACATTACTGGGGTACCGTACTACAATCAAAACATCCACAGGAACTCCGCCCTATTTTCTGGTTTATGGCAATGAAGCAGCGATACCGACTGAGGTCGAAATACCATCTTGGAGAATCATCCAGGAAGTAGAACTGAGTGATGTTGAATGGATAAAAAGCAGATTTGAATAACTAGCACTTATTGACAAAAGGCGAATAAATGCAGTTTGCCATGGACAACTCTTTCAGAACAGAATGTCCAAAGCTTTTAATGAAAATTTTAGGCCGCGACACTTCACACCTGGACAGTTGGTTCTAAAGCAAATTTTTTCACACCAAGATGAGGCAAAAGACAAATTCTCACCTAACTGGCAAGACCCTTACGTGGTTCATCGAGTCCTAACAGGAGGAGCACTAATATTGACAGAAATGGATGGTGTCGTTTGGTCTAAGCCCATCAATTCAGATGCTGTTAAGAGATACTATGTTTAATTTTATCTTTACGCCGCTTGAATTATAATTGGAACTATGTTCGACCTGGTTCCCGTTTAAGAGGGATACATAGGTGCTCCTGTGGAGTTCGGTCACTTCATAATAAAGTGTTATTTTACCCTCTCTTGGAATATTGTAACTGGGGCAGAATTTTTGAGAGGACCTCCAAAATTCTACATAGGCATGATATCGGCATAGATTACGAAATGGGGCAAAATTTTGAGACGACCTAAAAAATTCCTATAAGCTGATTTTGGAGTTCTTACAACGAGCTAGTTCTATATAGGGGCAAAAATTTTTGAGTAAACCTCAAAAATTTCTTAACGAGGGAACAAGGATCTACAAAATATTGCACCGTCTTAAAACATGTCACAATCAACAATTCAATAAAACTTTCATGTTTTACTAACTACTTTCAAAAGACAAATTTTGTTTTCAATATACGATTTTCCTTTTCAAAAACGATTTCTCTTTTATTTACCATCCGTCTACCAAAGTGAAGGCCCAAGAAAAACTCATCAACAAGGCGACGGCATTGAGAAGAGGACACTTCAGTCAAGGTAAAAGCACAAATCAACCTTCCCCTTTTACAAACTTACGATTTTTCTTTGAGTGCAGGAATTAACAGGTACACATGACAATAATCACTCTATCATGAAAAGCCCAATGTCCAACCCAACACCATGACGAGAGAGCCAACGGTTGATCGAACAAAAAATAGCAGATACATTTTCTTTCTCAATCAAATCTTATATACATCTGTGCTAATTATTTTAACAAGTACAGGTTACTTCATGTCAAGAAGCCAAACAGCTGATCCATCATCGAGAGGTTCAACAGCTGATCCAATGTCATATCAAGAATCCAAACAGCTGATCCAACTTTGAGAGGTTCAACATCTGATCCAACATTATATCTAGAAGCCAAACAGCTGATCCAACGCTATGATCCAATGTCATCCAATAGTATAACAGATACGCTTTATTTACTTGTTACATTCACTATGTTTTTAAATACTTATCATTTACATGACTTAACCTTGGTTATCAAGTATACCGTGAAGTATGTAGGTCATGGAGAAGGAATGACGAAAAGAGACAATTTTCATTTCTATTTTTGAAATATTACTCCACCTATTCATCCACCATGTGAACTCATCCTAAAACTCACCTATCTCAACATCTTCAAAAATCCTCCATACGTTATCATTTCAAATCCTATTCATTACCATCTCACCGACTCACGACACCATTATTGATGCCCTAACCTTTATCATTAATATTTTTTTAGGAATATTGTTCATTCCTAAATCCAGAACTACACACGACCTGATTCTAGTAAAAACAGGGATATGTAGGTGACTTAAAGCCAAAGTCTCGTCCACACTATTTTTAAACACCTCCTATGCTTTCTTCCTAGCAAACTATCATCTCGGTTAGACAAAATTGGCTACGGCGTCAACTTTCGTTGCTTGACAATTCTTCTATCATTATCAAACAACGAAGAGGTAGCTGTTGACACCCAATTTTGACCTCCCGATACTATATTTAGGCTTCTATTTTAGCAAAATTATTAATTTTATAAATGTTAGTATTTTTATACACTATTCTTGTATCAAACAGATTTTTCACGTGTCATATTCACGATTTAAAAAGAAAATGTACAAATTATTTTGTTAATTGCTATCATTTTACAACTTATTAATTTAGATACAACACTTTACATAATTTTATTTACCAAATTATTTTTAACAAATATGCACGCTCATAATTTACAAATACATTATCTAGTTTTTTTTATTTAATGTTATTTATTTATTTATTATTATTTATTATTATTTATTATTATTATTATTATTATTATCATTATTTTTATTTATTATATTGTTATTATATACTATTATTGTTATTTACTAATAATTAAATAACAACTTAAACTAAAAACATCTTGCATAGTTTATTTATCTTTTAACCCAATTTTTATCCAATTTCTTCCAATTTTAGCCTGTTTATTTAATCCATTACAATTTTAGACTTCTTATTACAATTATAGCCAATTTGGTGACTTAATTTTTAAGGTGTATTTAAATGATCAAATTCCTCAAACCTTTAAATCTCAGTCGTTGATCAAAACTGATCCAACGGTTGAGATCAAATGATCTATTTCTTGCCTTATTAAGACTTCAAAACCCTAACCCTAACTCATTCTTTTCCAAACAGCTGCTCAAGCTCTCTCTTTCTCTTTCTTCTCTCTTTACCCCTCTCTTCTCTTTTCTGTCGGCATTCATGGCTGATGCCAGCCATCTCAGCGCTGGCAAGCCTTCTCTTCCCCTTAGCACTCTCTCTTTCCCCACCCCTCTTCTCTTTTCTCTTTTTCATCAGCAATACCATCCTGATCTCACCCGTCTCTGCACTATAAAAATAGCCATTAGCCTTTCCTCGCACTTCATCCCTACTTTTTTGGTGAACCAACACCATTACTGGCATCGTCACCAGTAAAATAGGTGAGTCACCACCTCCCGCTCAGTTGCTCTCTGTAGAGCGCTTACGCCGCACCAGCCGTAGACTTCAACGCCACCCATGGCGTCATGCCCCTCCTCCACGCGCCACCAGTAGTGGTATACCGCTGCCTTCCCTCACTGCAACCGCCCCATTCTCCGCCTTCCCAGATCTGCTAGTCCCGCCGCTACACTAGCCATGGCATAGCCGTTGCCCCTTCCAACGACCACCCTTTGCTCCTCCTCTGAACCCTTTTAGCCACCAATGATACAAATGGTCCTGGGTTTGATGTTTCCATTTCATAGTTTCTCTTTGTTCTGTGTGAATCTTACATGATCTAAAACTTGTGACGTGATTGTGAATTTTAAGCACAATGCTTTTAATGTTATGTTTTTCTACCAACATGTGTGAAAATCTCAATTTTGGTGATACTTGATTGCAATCTTGAATTTCAATTGGGTACTAAATTTTCTTCTCTTTAAAATTACCGTGTCCCGCTTGCGTTAATGTTTGTACAATTTGAACCTGTGTTATGTTTTGAGTGTCTCTACCCTTTGAAGAATGTTATGAAATATTTTTCGACTATTTTTGGGTAATTGGAAATTTGAGTTTGTGCGTAATTATGACAATCCGTACACATGCGCGATAAATCTTTCCTTTTGACAGAGTGCTTTGAGTCTAATTGCTTAATTATGGACTAATCACTTGGTATGGGTGAAATTTTGGATTCTCTCTTTGGTGTATTAATTATGGATTAAATGCTTGATTTTTGATAAAATTTTGAACCATCTGCTTTGTGACAATCTGTCAATCATGGTAAGTGTGACTCTGATTGATTTAATCTTTCTTTTTGCTTAATATTATCGATGGGTTCTCTAGGTATTAAATTTCCTTTTATTTGGAGATTGACTTATATGTGATTGATTCAGTCAAGATATTTTTTTTCTCTTAAATTGATCTCTAAAAAATATTGTTTTGGCATTTATGGTAAGAAATAGTGTATATATTTTTATTATTATTTTTTTCAAAAAATATTTTGGAAAATTTGTCATTTTTTAGATCTCTAAATTGACTCTTGATATATTTCTTCTCCCCAATTAACTTGATGAAATCTTTTTTTCTTTTCCTACTTATTGGGGACTGATTTGTGAATATTGTTTTTCCTTTTTCGGATTGGTTAATTGAGCCTTAAACCACAATCCTCCCTCTATATAAACACCTTTCTTTTATCATTAACGGACAATGAAAATTTCTCAAGTCTCACAATTACAATTACTACTACTACTCTTAACAAATATCATTGGCTACTTTTTTACAAAGGTAATTAAATATTTTTAAGTGCTTTTGTTTCTCTTTGGAGGCTGCTATTAACATCTTGCAGATCTCGCTATTACGTATACTTGGCTTTTGGCTTCTATTATTATTTATCTCTCTTACTACTAATCACTGGTAAGTTCACGAATCGACAGAATTTTTTTCTTTGTATGTTGGCTGCATCATGTTGTGACAGCCTTTAAAGGACATGTCTATAGGAAATTTTAATGTTCATCATATATTTGTTCTTTGGATTCCATTACATCTTATTTTACATGTTTAAGTAGACAACTACGGGTTTCGAAGAATTACCAGATTAGTTATATTATTAGATTACATTAACTTGAGTATGCTTTCTTATTATTTGATTTGTAATATTGTTTAAAGCATTATTATCAATGTAATTAATCTCGACATATTAAGTTTTGACAACATGAAATTGATTAATCTTGTTTACTACGTATATTTTTTAGCATCGAAATGATTTTTTAAACATTCTAGATATCCATATTGATTCCAACATATTAACATGTTAAAATAAACATTAATACATCTTAGAATATTTGACATCAAGCATATTACCAAATTATTTGACATTAAGCATAGCATGTTAATACTTCCTTAGCATATCGACACATAAATTTGGGATATCGGTATGTTGATGCATTTCCTACGTGTTAGCATATTTAAGCATATTATTTCTACATTAAGCATGTTAATGTATGTTTAGCATGGTCACATTAATCTTGACATATTAATATATTTCTAGCACGTTAAACATTAGGACTATGCATATCGTCGAAATAATATTTTAAGCATGTTAGCATCTTTGAACATGTTAACCATGAATCTTTTGAATGTGTTTGTCGCATGTTAATACTAAATTTCAACATACTTGAAACAAGTCTGCACGTCTAAATCAATTTTCACCAACTTAGATTAATTTCTAGCATGTTTAAAATAGTTTCTGCACGTCTAAATTAATTTTCAGCAACTTAGATTAATTTCCAGCATGTTTAAAATAGTTTCACTAATTTTAAAATGAATTTTAGCATGTTAAAACTACTTTCAGCATGTTAACTATTTCCGCACATTTGCAATATTTGCAACATGTTCAATGTAATTTTTAGCATGTTAAACAATATTTTCAGCATACTATTGTAAAATTCCTGAACTATTAACATATTTTTAGTATGTTAAAACATTCATGTGTTAGGCATTTTAGCATGTCATTACATTACATTTCTTGACACATTTACCACACTTTAAACAACCTCTTGATCACACATTGTTATGCACACGAATTACAGTTGTCTTTTTTACATTAAATACTTGTTGAACATTTAGATATCATGTCTATAGGTTTACAACATAATAAATAACTATTTGTCTTTACATATTAATCACATTAATCAACTTTAATTAATCAAGAAGATAACTTGGGACAATTATGTGCTACTTACGGTCCAATGTGTTACGCGTTTCGAGTCCTAGGCAACATAGTTTTCTTTTAGTCAAGAACACAAATCTGAAATAGCAAAGTCCAATACCTCTTGGACGATAGGTCGGACGATAAGTATTACTAAAAACATTAGTTTTATCCTTGTCATAGAACGCCCTTAGACTTGACATCCATCCTAGGTGGGGTGAGACGGGTAGTCATTCGAAAATGATGATCCCAACAAAATATTAACGGTTAGGCTAGTGACATTATGACTTGTCTAAGAGTTCGTCCCTTGGGTCGAATGATGATTAACAAGTTGGGTTTCTGATCTGAATAAAACTAAAACATTTCTTTGTTTGACTTGGACGATTTCTTTTTTTAGTCTTTTTATTACTTTACATGTCTATTTGGGGTAGTTAGTTTGTTAAATAAGCAGTCCCCATTATTATGATTTTGTCATTTCTTTCTCGTCGCTTATCTTATTTACATATTTTTATTGATTTTATCATTTAGATGATTAATAGCTAAAATAATTAAATTAAATATTTGTTAATTACTTTATCATGTATTCAAACCTTAAATTAATAGTAAAACAAGAGACCTTATTTGACCACATAGAATCCCCATGTAAAGTATGAATTCGGTTGGAAACCACCATTTGAACCCTTACCCAAACTCTGGTGAACTAAGACTAACAACAAAATAGGTTTGTAGTAGCCTAGATCGGTGCTCTCACGCACCTTAATTCATTAGGTGGCAACTCTTCACACTCTTCTCTTAAACGTATCCCAAGAGTTTGTCCAGTCAAATCCCATCTTTCGCGAGGAAAACAGGGCACGACAATCATACTTCAATCCCCGACCCAAAATATCAACAATAATCCATTTCTAAATCATAGAGGGTCCACAATTAACATAATCAAAATAGAGGGTGAATGGTTATCTAGCAAGACCATCGCTAAGGTAGATTCAAAAAAGTCCAAGAGGACATAAGGAGCAGAGAAGATAGAGAGAGCCATAGCTTCCTTAAGTGTCAACAAAAGACCTTCATTTATAGTGATGGCAACCCCAACTCAGGTATATACTCTATCACCTATGAAGGAGTTCATTATATAGACTGTCGCCGCCCAGGGGATGACATGGTCTAGACGATGCTACTTCCTTGAAGATTTGAACAATGTGAAGGATTCACAGAAAAGGCCAATTACTGAAGGGGAGGTCAAGGAATTTTGGAGGCGTATGCAACCAAAGGAGTATTCAATTGTCAAGCATTTAGAAAAGACTCTGGCCCAGATTTCTATTTGGGCACTATTAATGAATTTGCAATACCATCGATAAGCTTTATTGAAGGTCCTGAATGAAGCTTATATTCTCGCAGGCATGAGCATTTATAATCTATCAATAATGATAGGGAATGTTGTAAAAAGTCATCGTATATCTTTTAGTGAGGAAGAGTTGCCTTTGAGGGGGTGATTCATAACAAGGACTTACACGTTACTGTCAGTTATTGGGATAATATGGTTAATCGGGTATTGATAGATGACAGATCGGGTTTGAATATTTGTACCCTTTCTACATTGGTTCAAATGGGATACAACTTGGGAAAAGTTTGCCAAATCCATGTTAATGTGCGAGCTTTTGATGGAAGGTAGAGAGATACCATAGGTGTAGTTGACTTGTACATCCAAAATGGACCTGCTAAATTTCATGTTATGATATCCATACTAGTTACAACCTACTCCTGGGTAGACTATGGATCTATGGTACAAAGGCAGTTTCATCAACCCCTCATCAATTATTGAAGTTTATTTGGGAGGACCATGAAATAGTTATTCAAGAAGAAGGAAGCCATTTGAATTATCCCAATGGTTATGTGCCCGTGATTAAAGATTTTTTGAAGGGTAGTAGTTCTTATACAATGAAATTGTAAGTGCTACGGAGAAAGATCCGACGCCCTAAGCATCGATGCCTCCTGTCTACAAAATAATTGTGACTATAATGTTAAGAAGTAGATTTGAGCCCGATCGAGGCTTAGGTAAGAATTTGAAAGGAATTATTGAGCCCATTATGGTACTAGAAAAAACATCTAAGTATGGTTTAGGATACCAGTCAAAAAAGGAAGATGAGATTGAAGATAAGTCAAATATGAGCCTATACAAATCGTTGCCACTTCTATACCAGCTATTTTTTGTGCTTGAGGTATCAAGAGATGATGGTCTTGGGGATGGGATAAGAAATCTATTCAAGGGATGCAATGCTATACTAGAAGATTTCCCCAAATCTAGTGGGGAGAGGAAGATTGCACCAGGAAAGTCTTTGAAGAACTGGACCTCCACCCCACTCATAACTCATCGCCCGTCATGGTAGATGAAAGGGAAATTACTAGTAGTTTTAAAAAATAGTGATGATCTGAAGGAGGCCTCGTGATCCACCCTTTTATGTCTCAAGTTTTTTTTCGTGCTTTACTATTTTCAAAAAGGCATAGGCCCATCTTTGCATGGGTCATGAGCCATAGTTTGTAGTTATTTCCTAATTTTTAATGAAAAGGACCCCGCTTTATCTAAGAAGTTATTTTGAAATATGATTATATTATCATATTTTATTATCTCATTATTATCTGACTTAGTTTATTTATTTATTTTAGTAGCAGTAATTTAAAACTGGTCAATGTCATGTCATATCATATCAAGGGTTAGACAAACAAAGTGAGGGGAATAATGATGAATGGAAAGAAGGTGATGAGGAGAGGTTAGTGAAAGATATAGGATAATTTGAAAATTGAGAGAAGCCCAACCTGGTGGAAACTAAAATAGTCAACCTGGGTGATCATGATGAAATCAAAGAGACAAGTATTAGCGTTCACTTAGCAGAAACATAAAAAAGAGAACTCATTCGCTTGCTACGGGATTACATTGACATATTTGCTTGGTCCTAAGATGATATGCCAGGATTGAGTACCAACATCGTGTCACATAAGTTACCAATCATCCCGAGTTTGATCTAGTTAAGAAAAAAATATAGAAAATCAAGTCAGACTTAAGTTTGAAGTTCAAGGAAGAAGTGACGAAGAAAATTCAATCTAAGGTTGTGGAGGTCACAAAATATCCAACATGGCTAGCCAATATTATCCTAGTGTTGAAAAAAGAAGGCAAGATCCAAATTAGTGTTGACTACAGAGATTTGAATTGAGCTAGTCCTAAAGATAATTTTTTGCTACTTAACATCTGTATCCTCATCGATAATTGTGAGAAGAATGAAATGTAGTCTTTCATGAATTATTTCTCTGGGTATCATCAGATATTAATGGATGAAGAAGATGTAGAAAAGACGGCTTTTATTAGGCCCTGGGATGTTTATCATTACAGGGTGACATCGTTTGGTCTCAAGAATATGGGTGCAACATACATGAGGGTTATGATGATGATTTTTCATGATATGATTCATAAAGAGATTGAGGTATACATGACTGATGTAATTATCAAATCCCGCACGTGTTCGAATCATCTGACCCATCTGGAAAAATTCTTCAACGGACTAAGAAGGTAAAAATTAAAGTTGAATCCTGCTAAGTGTGATTTTAGTGTTCTAGGTAGGAAATTACTGGGGTTCATAGTCAGCAGAAAGGGCATCGAGCTAGACCTATCCAAGATTTACCACTGCCAAGGATCAAGAAAGTGGTTATGATTTTTCTTGGTTGTTTGAATTACATTAGCAGGTTCATTGCCCAATCAACAGTCATACGTGATCCAATTCTCAAGATATTGAAGAAAGATGCATTGAATGAGTGGACAGAAGAATGTCAGAAATTTTTTGATAGAATCAATGAATATCTATCTGCTCCGCCTGTTTTGGTTCCGCTAAGGGAGGGAAGTACATTGTTGCTTTACTTTTCTATCTTAGAAAATGCTTTTGAGTGTGTCCTTGGGCAACATGATGAGACCGGTAAGAAAGAGAGAGCAATATACTACTTGAGTAAAAAGTTTACGCCGTATGAAGCTCACTGCACTTTTGTACAAAAGATGTGTTGTGCTTTGAACTGGGCCACACAAAAGTTGAGGCACTATCTATCCTCACACACAACTTATCTAATTTCCAGAATGGATCCATTAAAGAATATATTCCAGAAAGCCATGCATACAAGAAAGTTAGCTAAGTGGTAAATATTGCTGAGTAAGTTTGACATCATGTATATGACTCAAAAGGCAATGAATGGTCAAGAATTAGCGGATCATTTAGCTGAGAATCCAGTTGATAATGAGTATGATCCACTTCGAACTCACTTCTAAGATGAAGATATTTTATTTATGGGAGAGAACATTGTAGAGATCTATCCCAGATGGAGATTGTTCTTTGATGGAGCGGTCATCTTCAAAGGCTCAAGAATTAGAGCAGTTTTGGTGTCAAAAATAGACCAACACTATCCAAAAACCGCTAAGTTGTGCTTCCCGTGTACCAATAATATGGATAAATATAAGGTTTGTATCCTAGGTCTCAAGTTGGCACTTAATATGGGTGTTCGTGAATTGCTAGTCATCGAAGACTCAGATTTACTAATTCACCAGGTACGAGGGGAATGAGAGGTAAAGAACTCCAAGATTACTCCTCATGTAAAGCTGGTCTAATATTTGTGTGGAAGATTCAAGGAAGTTTATTTCATACATATCCTGAGGATACAGGTTGAATTTGTTGATGCTTTGGCTACTATATCCTCCATGTTCAGCACCCAAATTAGAGTTACATTGATTCTTTGAAAATAAGCTTGAAGGAACAACCCACACATTGTGTGCATGCCGAAGAGGAGTCTGACGGAATGACATGTTACTATGATATTAAAAGGTATAGAATTTAGAACATATGTTGAAGAGGCCAATAATAATCACAAAAAAATAGTCTGTCGTTTGCCAAAGAATTATTTTTCAAGTGGGGAAATTCTTTTTAGAAGGACTCCAGACATATGATTCTTAAGATGTGTCAATGCTGCAGAAGCCGCGAAATTAATAAAAGAAATACATGCCAAAATCTGCGGGGCCCATATAAATGGGTTTTCCCTTGCTAGAAAGATCCTAAGAACTAGCTACTTTTGGATGACTATGGAAAATAATTGTAGCCAGTATGTGCAGAAGTGCCCAAAATGCCAGATAAACGGAGATTTGATCCGAATGCCTCCATATGAGCTTATGTAATAAGTTCACCTTGGCCTTTCGTAGCTTGGGGTATGGATATTATCGTACCAATAGAGCTGCCAGCGTCAAATGGGCAGAGATTCATTTTGGTTGCTATTGATTACCTTACTAAGTGTGTCAAAGCTGGTTAATATAAAACCATCACCAAGAAGGTAGTTTCAAATTTTGTCAGGAATAACTTGATCTATTGATTTGGAGTGCCAGAATCTATCGTTACTGATAATGAGGCTAACGAGTGCCAGAATCTATCGTTACTGATAATAAGGCTAACTTGAACAGTCACTTGATGAGCGAGATTTATGACCGGTTGAAGATTTTTCATCTCAAATCGACCGCATATCATCCACAGATGAATGGAGTTATGGAAATCCGCCAATAAGAATATCAAGAATATCTTGAGGAAAATGATCGAAAATGATAGATCATGGCATGAGATGTTGTCCTATGCTCTACTAGGGTATCATACAATAGTTTGAAGCTCTACTGGGGCAACTATTTATCTACTTGTTTATGGGAATGAAACGGTAATACTTGCTGAGGTTGAAATACTTCCATTAAGGATTATTCAAGTAGCCACATTAAGTAATAAAGAATAGGTTTTTGCTTGCTATAAACAACTCATGTTGATTGATAAGAATAGAATGGTTGTCGTATGTCATGGTCAGTTGTATCAACACAGGATGATCTGTGCCTTCAACAAGAAAGTAAGAGATCAAACATCTGAAGTTGGGCAATTGGTTCTCGAACGCATATTTTCTCACCAAGCATAGTACAAAGGAAAGTTCGCTCTAAATTGGCAAAGACTATACATAGTTCGCAAGGTACTATCAAGAGGAGCTCTGATTCTATCTGAGATAGATGGTCAAGAGTGGACCAAACTAATAAATTCCGATGCGGTAAAGAGATACTATGTTTGAAGGATGTTTTAGTTTTTGTTTACTTGGTTTATTTGTAATCGCCTTTATGATAGTATTTGTTTTATAATGTGTAATTTCCTAGAATCTCTTTCCTTTTAGTATGAACTACGTTTGACCTGAATTCCCAAGAAAGGGATATGTAGGCGACCTATGTTGGCTTTGGTCAACCCCTTAGGAGAATCTACTCTTTCCTTTTATATGAACTATATTTGACCTGAATTCCCAAGAAAGGGATACGTAGGCAACCTATGTCGGCTTCGGTCAACCCCTTAGGAGAATTTACTCTTTTCTTTTATGTATGAACTATGTGATGACATGAATTCCCATAATGGGATACGTAGGTGGCCTATGTCGGCTTCGTTCAACCCTTTAGATTTTTCTATATATCCCTAGCATAGTCCTGAACTATGTTTGATATGATTCCTGCTTCAACGAAATACGTAGGTGTCCCAACGGCTTGGTCATATAACCCTAGAAAATGGAAACTGGGGCACAAAATTTTTGAGAAGGAATCTAAAAAATTTACGAGAGAAAGATCATCATACAATAAAGAAGAGGAAGACCTGCAAAGACTTCAGATCCTCTCAAACCAAGATCATCTCAAATAGTAGTAAACTGGGGCAGAAATTTTAAGGAGGTCCTTTAAATTTCCACTAATATATTGGAATTTATTTCAAATCCTCCAGTACTAGAGGTCAAAGTCATATTTGGGAACCACTAGTCGCGATAAAGTCTAGGCAGATTAAATCTCTGGCTATGGCAGAGCTTCTGATAGAAAGCCCCAATGATGATGAATCCCTGGCAATCCTTAGTCAAATGTCATATATAGTCAGAATTAAGAGGAAGACTTCATTGAGCTAGTACATGACATGACTGACAGAGATTTTATAAAATCTTTAACAAATTTTTTTGAAACTAGTTTTTAAAATTAAGGCTACTTTCAAAAACCTATACAAATCTTTTACTTAGTGATTGCCTAGGCATCTATTGGGAAGGGGAGTCAGGGTGGAAATCCCAACATGATGGATTACCTAAAAGATGGTGAGGAGCAAACTAAGGATCAAAAGAGGTCAATACGGAGTAGTTTCACTCAAGACTAATCATTTTTCTATGGATGCAAGGATCAATAAAAAAATAGAAATATTTTTCAAAAAATCCCCAAGCAAGTTGCGAGTCATACCAAAGCATATAATGTTCAAGAACGGTATTTTTGGGTAGCCCCAAAGACAGATTTAATACCTATTTATCGAGAACCTTTTTAATTGTCTATCTCATTTCTTGAGACCATGAAGGACAAACAAAGACGCCTTATCTTCTTTATGAATATTCTAATTAAAAATTTTCTAAAAAACAGTCCCTAGAAAAAGAGACTTCGTGTTTACTAAATATTTACCTTGAGTGCAGGTACAGTCAAAGGAGTCAGACCTATAAGTACACAATCAAAGGATTTGACAAGAGAAGGCAGAGCAAAAAGTCATCTTCAAATTCGCCATGAGGCAACACAAATGGTATTTGAGAAGTCCCCAAAAAAAGGATTTTACCCATTTGTTTACATTCGGTGGATTTATCATTTAAGTGTGTATCCAAAATAAGACAATAAGATGACTAAGTTATCTAAATTAGTCATTTAAACTGTTATAAATCTTGATTGTGGTCGTTAGTGAGAGAGACATCGTGTATACTAACTATCTACTTGAGTACAGGTATATGCAGAAAGTAAAAAACACAGACAAATGGACTCAGGTGAAATTATTTTCATTGCCAAGAGGGCCATTGCATTTCATTTCATTGCCAAGAGGGCCATTGCATTTTATTTCATTACCAAGAGGGCCATTGCATATCACTTCATTGCCACGAGGTCCATTTCATATCACTTCATTGCCAAGAGGGCTACTGCATATCAGCTCATTACGAAGAGGACCATTGCATTTCATTTCATTGCCAAGAGGGCCATTGCATATCATTTTTATTGTCAATAGGTCCATTTCATATCACTTTATTGCCAAGAGGTACATTTCATATCACTTCATTTCCAAGAGGGCTATTGTATTTCATCTCATTGCCAAGAGGACCATTACATTTCATTTCATTGCCAAGAATGTCATTGAATTTTATTTCATTGCCAAAAGGGCCATTGTATTTCATTTAATTGCCAAGAGGGTGGCATATCATTTTATTTCTAAGAGGGCCATTGCATTTTATTTCATTGCCAAGAGGGACATTGCATTTCATTTCATTGCTAAGAGGGCCATTTTATTTTATTTTCATTGCCAAGAGGGCCATTTCATCTCATGTCATTGCCAAGAGGGCCATTGCATATTATTTCCTAGAAGTTCATTACATTGAATATCTATTGACACGTGAGATAGAATACGTTGGTGTCGAGGATATCATCAGTATTTAATATCTATTGGCACGTAAGACATCATACACTGGTGTCGAGGATATCATAGCATTTAATATCGTTTACACGCAAGATAGTATATGCTGACATCGAAAATATTATCAGTATTTAATATCTGTTGGCACGCGAGATAGCATATGCATGCATCGAGGATATCTCATCCTAAATTAGCATCTGAATGCATCAAAAGCATGTGATTTAAAGGGATGTCTTAAGTCGCTATCTGAAGATGGATTACATATGAGATTTCCTAGAAATTGAATATTTGAGGATCATCTATAAGTCATATTATTTGAAATAGGATAGTGTGCAAGATTACCTATGAGTTTATAGTCCACAGTTCATCTGTAATCTGCAATAACATTCTAACTGGATAGTGTGCAAGGTTACCCAAAGATCGATAGTCTGAAGGTTATCCATAAGCCGTAACTAAATACTTACCAAAGAATATACGAGATTATCAAATTGATACGTCCAAGGGTTCTCTATAATCCGTGTCATATCCAAGATCGATTATGTGTAGGATTACCCAAAGACTACTAATTTGAGAGATATCGATAAGTCATATTGTATCCAAGGTCGGATGATGTGCAAAAATACCTGAGAGCTACCGATTAGAGGGATATCTGTAAGCCATCATTTATCCAAGGTCGGATGATATGTAGGATTACCTAAAGGCTAGCAATTCAAAGGATATTTGTAAGTTGCCTCGTATCCAATATCAAATAATGCACAAGATTATCCAAAGATTGACAATTTAAGGAAAATCTTTAAGTCGTATCGATACAAAAGATACGCAATACTTACTCGAGGTAATATTCAAAGAATCATTGGCAGTAACCAGAGAGGTTATTATTCCACATACAACAAACATTGTAGGTGACAAAAAGGGTTTCCGCATCAGCATAAGATTACACAATTGCAGGAATCGTTATGCATAAAGTGTCAGCGGTGGCAAAAAGGGCCACCCTATTTTGAAGACATATTTAATCAACAAATGAGCTAATTATACAACAACCAAGAGGGTTGTTGTGTCTGTTATTTCAAGTTATATCCTTCTAAACAGATACATAAGAGGATGCCTTCGCTTTTTAGGCAACAACTCACATAGAGATATGATAAAAACTATACACCCTTGTCGTGAATTTTATTTATTACTAACGATTTTTGTTTTGATATATTTTTGAGAGCATCCGAGAGGATAAAAATCTCAAATCAAAACCACAGGTGCGGATAACTCCAAAAAGGATGCAGTACAACGTAGAACTTTTTTTTAGCAGTAAAACAGGATGAAGTCTAGAGAGGGACACCAAACTCCTTGGACACGAGCTAGAGGATGATTGCCACTACCATCAAAACATATCCCTATTAGAAGGCATATGGGTATTTTGGGATATTCTGGTTTCAGGTTCACCTTCGAGATATTTCTAAACTCATATCGAGGGTAACCTTCTCTTTCTTTCAAATTTAGGTGACAACATACTTAGAGTTTTGAAAAGTATGTCTAGGTAAATTCTTTTCTATGGATGTGAAGGATCCCATATTCATGGTTAAGAGGTTACAAGCCTCTTTTCCATAACTCAATTAACTTGTCACTTCTCCCGGGCCAAAGATCGTCTGAAATAAAAGACTATATTTTCTATCAATTGAGTCATACTAAAACCAATATGATTCCCCGAGTCTTAGGAATATATAGACTGGGCTCTTTGTTGAAAACTCAACTGCACTCCAACCTCCCCCAATCCGCTTATTCCCTAGTTTTTTTATTTTACTAAAATTCAAAATCGAGATAGCTTGTGAATTCTTTAAAAATCGTGCTTAAAATCAAGCATTATGAAATATAAGTGGCCTGAATTCTCATGTAACCTGATATATGTAGGAAACTCAATACTAGGGTCCGGCCATAACTCCACGAAACTCGTGCGAAAACCAACCTCTTTCAAACTGAATTTGTGGTCGGACAAAAATTAGGAATGTCTAACTCCCTTTGCCCAGGATTACTTGTATCCACCCTACCCAAAGGGAGGGGGAAATTGTTGACACCTAATTTTTTTCTTTTCATAACTAAGTTTAATACCGAGTTTCTTCGATTTTCAAATAAAATTACAATATTTATTTTATTCGAAATAATTGATTTTCAAAATATTTATCTGGATAATTTTACAATTTTAAGGAGCGACTATATACTATCGTATTCAATTATGAAAAATTATATAATTTTATTGCTTAAATATTTATTTTATGGAATATCAGATTTTAATCAAAGCTGAGCTTTAAAATAAATTCAAATGAGTAAGATCTTGATTTGAATATAATTTGTTCTTGAATAATATTTTTTTAAAAAAAATTATTTAGTTTTTATTAAATCAAGAAGCTCAGAATTAAATTGAGTGTTAATTCGTATCAAATTGTGATTTAATTTAGTCAATTTATTGAATTCCGCCGTGATTGAAATAAAAAAAACCACAATTGAAATGTAATTGATCGATTGATTTCAAATTATGGCTAAAATTTAAATAAATTAACTTAATGAATATTTGTGTGTTATTTCATAAACACACAAATCTCTAATTAAAAATAGCCCATTACCCTTCACCTGACCTGGTCTGGCCCAATTCCCAATTTTACTTCTCCCTTAATCAAAAAATACTTTAACATACCAACACTAGCACAGGCCTAACTTCAAACTAAGCCAGCCCATTTCCCCTTTCTCCAACAAAAGCAGACAATAATAATACATCATAACAAGTGTACAGCTTCAACATAACCATCATCGTCAAACCAAACCTTCAGCAACGATGATAACATATACTAATAGCTTCAAACCGTCCAACATGACCCGACCCAACCTTTTCACACGCGTCTCACAGGATAGTGTGATGAGAAAAGACTGAGAACGTTCTAGAAAGGTGCTAGGTAGCAGCCAGGTCGATGCTCAAAGAATATTCTACAAAATTCGCTCCCCAAATCATTAGAATCATACCATATAGGTACATATGTGCTTTATTTCAATTGGTTGGGAACTTTTCTTCTTTCCAAGATTCCCAAATTTAAATTTTCTTTGAGAAATCCAAAATTGAGTACATGAATGACGTTGCAGTCCTGTTCTCATAAAAAATTCAAAATCCACCCCATTGATAATCCCCAAATTATCCTTGAATTTCTTTTATCCCCCATCGATTTAGCCTCAAAAACCATTCCTAGGTTCTTTCTATAAAAAGCTCCTGGTTGAGCTGAAAAAGAGGGTCTGGAAGGTATTCAAAAAATGCTTTTGAGAAAAAGTTGAGATTTAATAGTAAAAAAATTCTTTTTTGATTAAGTGGAGGTTTGAAAACCTGCTTCCAGTGGTGGAGGATTCTGAAAAAGTTTGAGGTCTCGTTTTTCTGCCCCTAAATAGGTAAACATTCTCTTTTACCTTTTAATTTTATCATTTTTCTTCTTCATCTCTTTCTTCGTAGCAATCGTCATTTAGTCCTAATCGTGATGAGGCTAGGATTGTTTATTGTAAGGGCCTTGATGGCCATAGCAGTTGCTTAAAATGATTGGAGTTATGTCATTTAATAAACCAATATTTATACTATAATTTTTTCTTCATTGTTGATCTTGTAGTCTTCGATTCGTTGCTAACTGTCTCATGATTGCATTGTTGACTGATTTTTCTTTTTAGTACAAATCTCAGTGTATTGTAAAATTTCTGCTCTTTTGTTCACTGTCTTGAGCTTAATATTCCCAATCATTAATTATGTTTTGTTTTGCTATTTTAAAGTTAGTATCACACAAAATTTGTTAGTTTTCAGAATGTTGCTATGGCTTGGTTTGCTCCCTCTCTTGCAGAATGCCCTATTTTAGTCTCAATATGCTAGTTCATTTATTTCCCCATAACCTAGTTGTTAATTCAAAGCCAATGGTGGTGGTTTATTTAGCTTGATAAAAGACTATCTCCTAACTCTCTTGACCTTGAAAGTCAATTGAGGTAGTAGGCGTACGTTCCTTGTAAGGTCGATAATCCTTAAAAATCTTTTGTTTACCCCCTTGAAAACTCATGTTGAGTCTGTCAGAAAAAAGATAAGGATGAGAGTAGTATGCCTTTCTAATTCTCCTCTGTAGTTTGTTGGTTGTGCCCTTTTTTGGTATCAAAACTTAAAAAATTTGACTTTTATTTTTCTTTGAGTCTGTTTTCAGTATGTGATCATGTTAGAAGGGCAAATGTAATTGTATTTTGTAAAATATTGGACACTTAAGAACGTTATTTTTGGGGAGAATGCCTCAAACTTTATTGTCATTATGTTTTATGTATAATTTGTGCAAAAGTCTAAAGATTCCCAGGGATCTTTCTTGGTAAATCATGTCAAGAAAGGAGGGATGAAGTCATGTTCATTTGCATTTCAAAAGCAAGGCTAAGAGGTGGCGTAGATCTTGATAATTGTCTACCTCCATCTTCAAGACCCTACTGCCAAGGTTCTCTTTTGAACATTTAGAATTCTTAAATAATTTCTCACCTTTGCTTGTGTTTTTTGATTATCACGTAGATATCACCTTAAGCATCCTATGGCTTTACATACCCAAAAAAGGGTTCATTAGAGTGTGCTTTCAGGAATGTTCTCTTTACCAGGAATTCTTTCTCAAAGGCTGCTCTCGGTCTATGATAATGTTCTTTTAACTTTAATAATCTTTCCTTAAATTTTAACTTGGAAATTGATTTATGTCTTGGTTTCCTTTATTCCTTAAGTTTTAACCTGGAAACTGATTTATGTCTTGGCTTCTTTTTTGTTCCTTAGGTTTTAACCTAGAAATTGATTTATGTCTTGGCTTCTTTACTGTTGGAGTACTTACCAATTTTTGTGTTGACGTTATGCCTTTATAAGCATGTCTCATTATTTGTTAATCGAATTTTGACCATTAAAGATCCATGTTATGTTGTTTCCTTTAGTTTCATTAAAGATCCTTCCCGAGTCTCATAAATCAATACCACATCATCAGTATAAAGCATACACCAAGGAAATGGGGAGATTAATGAGGATACCATGCATCGTATTGGGGAATGGTGGTTAAAATTGAGGCTCACTTCGGTACTTTTATGTGATAAGAAGGTGCCCCTAAAGATTAAAGGTAAGTTCTACAAAGTGGCAGTCCGACCAGCTATGTTGTATGGAGCAGAGTGCTGGCTAGTTAAGAACATCCACATCCAAAAGTTAAAGGTGGCAGAGATGAGGATGTTACGATGGATGTATGGTTATACTACGAAAGATAGGGTGAGGAATGAGATTATTCGAGATAAGGTGGAAGTGGTTTCGGGGGAGGACAAGTTGCGAGAAGTGAGGTTACGTTGGTTTGGGCACATAATAATAAATGGTTCTGATTCTCCAGTGCGAAGGTGTGAGACACTAGCTATGGATGATTTTGGGCGGGGTAGATAAAGGCCAAAGAAATATTAGAGAGAGGTAATCAGGCGTAATATGGAGCAGTTACAGCTTACGGAGGGCATGACCCTTGATATAAATGTGTGGAAGATGTGGATTAGGGTAAAGGGGTAGGGGGTAGGAGTGCGTCGATAATAGTAGGGGCGTTCTTTATTTGTTTTCGAAGTTTCTTGTTCGTGGGTGGAATGTTGTCTATGGTTTCGAATATATAGTTTTTAGTAGTATCTTGTGGCTTTAGTATTATCTTGTTAGTTTATTTTGCCTGTACAAGTTTATATGCATTTATGTTTTGTGTCTGCAATACTGTTATTGGTCCTAAGCTGGGGGTCTATCGAAAACAACCTCTCTACTTCACCTGAGGTAGTGGTATGGTCTGTGTACACTCTACCCTCCCCAGATCCCACTAGGTGAAAATACACTGGGTATGTTGTTGTTGTATTTGATTAACCGTATGCTAACTACTCATATTTCTCCTATGTTGATTGAGCTTGTTATTTTAGTGAACATGTAGACCTTGTTTTCTTTAATTGACTCATGATTATTAGGATCTCGATTACTTTGTTTGTAGTTATGTATTGTCGATCATGTATTAATGTGTTTTTGCCCTTCTATCTTTACATGGAAATCATTTGAGTCCTGTGCGGACTCTTTCCTTTTGCATGTTCTTCATGGGCCAATGAGGCCATATTTACGAGTTGATATTGGAATCTAAGTCTAAAAATTGGATCGTGTGGTGTATCGAATGCAAGAAGATGACGGAAGAAGAAAAATAGGTCAAAAACCCATTGTCAAAGTAGCTAAGAGACTTAAAATGTCTCATTTTTCTTACTGTTGCATTACTTGCCTTATTTCATTTGGTTAAACACTTATTCATTCATTTGAGGGTCTCGAAGCCAAAGTTATAAATGATTATAGGTGAAGAAAATTTTGGAGTCCTCAAGGCCTAAAAACTAGTTTAGGAAAGGTGAAAATGGGCCAAAGGCCCAAATAAATAGTATTGGACAGGTGCAAGTTATGGGTCAAAAACCCAAATTAGATTAGGACAGAGTTGATGGACTTGGGCTCATGAGCCTAAATCTTACAATTCTCCCCTTTCCCCTTTTACGTGCTATTTGCTCTTAACTTCTTTAAAACTAGTTAAGTTCCTCACTAAGTCGCCAAAAATTTGATCTTTTACCAAATATTTTCTTAATCAATTATTTTATAAAATAATCCTTAGTTAAAGTTAGTCAAAGATGTTATTTTCAAATAGTCCGGATAACCACAAGTTAGCGGATACTCTTGATGTCTTAACATCCTTCCAAGAGTATTAGTAGGAACCGCTTACCCAAAATTTCAAACTTAAATGATTTTTTCTGTTTTGAATCATTTAAGTAATTTTCAAAGGTTTTCTTAATTTTTCTAAATAAATTAAGTGGCGAATCTATCCTCGTGTTTTAAAACTTTCTTGAAAGTATTTTGTACTTGTGAAAAACTCTAAAAGTCACTTCTCTGAAAAACAATTATCTCCAAAAAATTAAAATACAAAATTAAAAAAACTTGGACAAATATGGTAAAAATAAAACATGACCAAGGTTTCATCAATACCTTAAGAAATTTATACGTGTAATAATTCTACACACTAATTATATTCATATTTTATAATAATTATAAAACTTGAACGCAATGATAAAAAATATTATCAAATTTTCACCAATTTTTTTTTAGAAAATTTATATATGTATAATAAATGTATATATCAATGTATAATTAGCATGTAAATTAACACATTAGTTATATAATAATTATACACTAATTCCACAATGTAAGTGTTGTATAATGATATTACACAATGGATAATTAGTATGTAATATATACACAAACTAATTCTATACCTCTTATATATTGGTTATACACTGATTACACAATGTATATGTAACTTATTTTCTCCATTTTTGATCTTCTTTTAATATTTACGTTGATTACATAACTAACAAACTAAAGATTGAGACACTATAATTTTGGAGGCGAAACTCATATCTTAAAGAAGAAATTTGTGATAATTATGAATAATTTATATTGATTTAATTAGTTGTCCATTTATTGAACTTGTTTTTTAGATATGTTGATTTCTAATCTTGTTCGTGAAACTATAGTGAAAAAAATTGGGTTTTGATTATCCGAGAAAGATTAAAAAAGAATAAGGGAATTTTGGTTGGGTGGATGGGTGGTGGGGAGAGGGATATGACATAAAAGAGAGAATTAATATTAATATGGAGAGAGATATACTATCTTGTTTAAAGGATTTGTATTTATCTTTATCTCTATAAATAAGTGATTAGAAACTATAATCTATATTTATAATCTATATTCTATGTCTATATCTATAATCTATGTTTATATCTATAATCTATAATCTATCACCTATATCTATATCTATAATTTATATCTATAATCTATCTATAATATATTAAAAGTGTGAACAACCTAAGAAAAGTGATTCAAACTTTTTGCCCTTCATTAAAACACTTCGTAGAAGACAAAATAGCTTTTTTACCTTTTTTTTTTCCCTCAAATTAATTTCTTTAAAAAAAAATTGCTAAAATTTTTTGCCTTTAGCCTCCTTTTTGGTTTATGATTTGGATGCATACTTCTTTCCACATGAGAAAATTTATCCAAAAATACCTGTCTTTTCCAAATTCGTGTCTATTTCTGAGAATGAGAATTATTGTAGACTCCTAAATATATATATGAATAGGAGACCAAGTTTCAACTTTAAATATAACTACATGCTCAACGTATTTTTGGAGTTCTAAAATAAATCAACTTCACATAATTTTTCATCTCATTGATCTTTTTTCAAAGCCATTGTTATTGTATAAGCATGCTGTCTAGCTTCAGTTACATTGGTAACAATATTTGATTCCTTTAATGTTTTTTTGTCCTCTCCAGCAAGGCTTGAAAAGATAGCATGCGCAAAACTTGATTCAGATTTTTTTTTTTTTAAAAAAAATAAGGTATGATACTAATTAATATGCTACTGATTAAATACGCAGCTAGTTGACGGAGGAGTTTTGACACAAGTCAGTGATAATCTCAAAAGACAAAACAGAGAGTGCTACATTAGAGCTTTTTTCTACACGATGAGCATTTTTTCATGTTGGTGAATTTTCTTATTACATTGTGTGTGAATATTAATGGGTCCTCTTCTAAATTCTTTTCCTTTTCCTCTATCTTCCTCTTCTTTCATATGTATGTGAATGTTGGTAGACTTTCCTATTTTCTTTTAATTTTTACGAATCTTTTTTGTGATTGGTGAGTTTAACTTTTTGATTTATGTTACGACTACCACATATGTTCATTATAAAATTTATCCTGGTTCGTTGTAGACCTTTTCCTATTGGCATTCGAATGATGAATGGAAGCTTCAACTGATGAACTCCACATCCACTCGACGTTGGGTCAAACTTAGGAAAATAAATTTAAGTTAATATCGAGAAGATCATCAAGTGCAAGCTTATAAAAAAAAGGGTATTAATTGAATGGCTAAAGTCTTCGCTTGCTCAAAAGTGTATTTTTATGTTCTCAATAATATTGAATTTCTCTACTTATGATGCAACCGAAAGGCCTACTACACAAGTTGCAAGGATGCACGACCAAAGTAGTCTTCTCTTTGAACAAAATCCTCCTTTCACCATTTTTATTGATGTAATAAATATATGAAAAAGTAAATGAAAAAGATTTCTGCATACAACTGAGGGTAATATTTTTTGTGGGAATTTTGTTGGTTACATGACGCTTCCTTAAAAAAGAAGTTCAGATGAACAAGAAAATCATGTTAAAGTATAATTAGTGTCCTTTTTGATTTATGAATCCTTTATTTCTATAAAAATAATTATTTTTGAGATTCTCTTCTTCGACTATGACGTATTATAGCAAAAAATAAGGAGCTTAGTCTGTTTGGATTCAATTTTTTTTTTTCCATTATTGAACATTGAGATTTTGTATCTTATCCCACAGGTTTTAACCTGGAGGAGTAAATTGTCATGAAGGTTTGAATCTTTGATTGGGAGTTCAATAAAATAAAATAAATAAAGAAGTTAGAAGTTGTTGACTTTTGAAGGCTAGGTGCGCTGAAAATATTTTTTTCTAATGATTGAAGGAAACAAGCATATGACGCCAAAGAGATGCCACATAATTTTTGTCTCTTGTCCTTTGAAGGTAAGATTACTCTGTAAACCCTAAACCTGGAACTATAATAATACTACAAAAATTATTTTTGTACATATATTCACATAAACCCTCCTTAAACCCTTTATGTAAGAGCGTAAACACATACAAAAATAGAGAATGGTCAGAACCATAATAGAGAATAGAGTTAGAAATCTTTACTGTTCTATGTTTGTCACTATTGGTGACAATTAGCATGACCAGGCATGGACCTTTTTTTGTTTGATATTAGTCTGCATAAATATTGGTAGAAGTTTGAAGTTGATTATGATTCGTCCCTTTTTATTTAATGAAAAAGATTACTAATTTACATTCTTTGTTAGGCAAAGTTGTAGCGAGATCATGGCCTATCGTGTGCTTTGGTGCTATAAGGATGAACTTGAAATTAGCAGGTTGGTTATCTACTCATTCTCTAAGTTTTTCCTAAACCTAGAACTATAATAATACTACAAAATTATTTTTATACATATATTCACATAAAACCTCCTTAAATCCTTTCTATAAGAGCGTAAACACGTACAGAAACAGAAAATAATGAGAACCATAATAGAGAATAGAGTTAGAAATCTTCACTGTTCTATGTTTCTCACTATTGGTGACAATTACCGTGATCAGACATGCACTTTTTTTTTTGTTTTAATCTGCATAAACATTGATAGAAGTTTGAAGTTGATTATGATACTTCCCTTTTTATTTAATGAAAAAGATTGCTAATTTGCTTTCCTTGGGCAAAGTTGTAGTGAGATACGGACCTATCATGTGCTTTGGTGCTATAAGGATGAATTTGAAATTAGCAGGTTGGTTATCTACTCATTCTCTAGGTGGTTTTTGTTAATTCTATGCGCATGTTAGATTAAATTTTACAATTTGGATAAATTTTCATGAATTACTGTCTTAGTTTTTCATGACAGAGAGGTAAGGTCTGCATACACTCTCTCCTTTTCAAACTCTGCTTGTGCGTTTACAAGACGTATACTTTTGTGGTTGCTATGATTTTTACTGTTAATAATATTTTTGTCCTTCATTAAAAGATTATGCAAGGTCATTCGATGAATTGACATTTTAATGTATAGGACAGTGCACAAAGGAATAATCTATCTCTTTCTCTTTTTAATAATTATTTGAAAAAATTGTTGAGTGTAGAAATTTCATTTTGTATGTCTGATGCACCTGGAGGCAACTTCCAAGAAGGATTTTAACAATGAGGAAATTTCACTCAGCTTAAGAAACTTAGGAATGTATCTTGTGGGTTCCTTGCTGTTTAGACAATTTTTTTATGCTCCCGTAGTTGTTGTTGGTCAGTATGGCCGAAATTCCATGAGACTTACACTCTTGCTATTCTATTTCACGTATTTCATTGAATATGTTATATTTTAGCTAACTTATATCGTCACAATGTTGAATTACTCTATAACACCTCAAAATTTTGGTCCCTGAAAATTTCTGGGTCTTTGAACTCACTGTCCTGACTACGACTCTCCCTACACTTAGTAGGGTATCATTATGGGTCTTAAAGACCCATATAGTCAGATAAGTATGCTAGCCGAATGTTTCTGTTATGACTACGACTAAGAGTTATGAGTCGTAAAGACTCATTACGAGTCGTGGTGTCCCAACCGTAGGGTAACCAGTGTGTACCCCAAATACTTCTGTCTGGTTTACGACTCAGACCCTACGAGTCGTAGGGTCACTTGACGAGTCATATAGTGTACTCGTAGGGTTAATAGTTTGGGTGCCTAGGGACACTGTCTTTACTATGAGTCAAGGTAACGACTCGTAGCCATTCGTTACAAGTCGTAGGGTGACCTGTAACGACTGGGCGGTACAATTCTCAACTTTTAGTAAGGGCTTCTTTGTAATTTCCCTCCTTCCTCACTTAGACTCCACATCCATAAATCACCAAAGAGGGGTTATTTTCAATATATCAAACACTCTCTTTACTCTCTCAAATTTTCCATTCAACACAAGGTTAGGGTTTCAAGGGAAGTGGTCATCTGGGGCTCTAAGGGTGGTTTCTTATTCAAATTCTTTGGTGATTAAGGCATGTATCTCTCTCCCTACACTAGCATTTTTTTAATAACATGAAATTGGTTTATTATTCAGATGGTTTTGATGTTGGGTTTTGAATGACGGATTAAGGGTTTTTGGATATAAATTGTTTGAATATTTTTTCCATGATTACTATTGATTTATATTCATTGAATTATTGGTTTGTACACTCATTTGGGTGCATGGAAATGGTGAATGTAATTAGGGTTACAAGGATTCCCCAAATAATTGTATTTTGATACTGAAATTGGTAAGAATCCCAACCCACTTGCATAATTTGTTTTTGAATGTGATATATCAATTGGCTTGACTTATTTCTTTAAAACTAATGCATGGTATAAATGGAAAAATGGTTAAGGATGGCTTTGGAAACCTTGTGGGGTACAATAATTTTACCAAGTGAATGATTTTCTTGAAAATCTTGTGGGGTATAAGGAATCCCCAAGTGATTTAATGGAGTCTGTGGGGTACGAAGATTCCCTAAAGTGTTGGCTTAATGACATTGCTTTCAAGCTATAGTAGGTATGACGATACCACTTAATGATGCCTTAATGATTGACTCTTTGAATTAATAGATGTGTTATGTGTTAAATGTTTTAACTAGGCTTAAAAGGGGTTGTGTAGCTAGCCACGAAGGTAGAGGTCCCGAGGGGCCTACACTGGAAACTAATGTTTCCTGACGCGAGGGTTGGTCCTAATGACCGTATGCTTATGTCACTCTATATATACTTGTATCATGGATGGCGTAGGGTACAAGAAATCCCTGGACTTCTATGGTATCTCTGGTACGTGAGACTAACACACATTGATGCCCAACCAGGGGGACACAACTAAACCCATATAGCCCATGGGTAGCTTTATGACAATCAAGATACACAATCCAAATTATTTATTTACTTCACGCTAAGCCTTGTTCCCTATCCCATCATATGATATATATATATATATATATATATTTATATATCATCGGATTATGTGCATTGGATTTGATTGATTTTGAACTATTGAGCGTGGCATTATTTTATTTCCTTATCCATGAGTTACATGCTAGCGCTTAACCAGCTAACCATCTCCAGATGTTGTATCCCCATACGATGCATGCACGTAAAAACTTCTACTTTTTTTGCGCAGTGATAGGTGATTATTGGATACTCGTGAGTCAGCTTGAAGTGGTGAGCTTCCATATTTTGGAAGACCTTATTTCATGATTTGGTTTTCTTATGTCATATACTTTTCTTTGGTCTAATTTTGGATATTGTCGGGAGCATGTCCCGACTTAGATTAATTATCAGTTTGATTAGTTTAAAGGCTTTATGGATTACTGTGGATTGAGTATTGTTGTTGATATTCTTAGACTCCTTTGAGATTACATGTATTCTATCTTATCATATATTTGAAATTCATCCGCTGCTAGATGTATTGTGTTCTATTTGGTTAGTCGAAGGGGGTGGTCTCTAGTCCTCGGTGGATTTGAGATACCCGTCATGGCCAGTCCTAGTTCAGATAGTGACAAAGATAGTATCAGAGTCTAGCTTCATGGTTAATTGGGTGTCCGCAACATCGTGTCAAGTAGAGTCTCTGCTATGGGTGTGTAGCACGCCACACTTATAAGGGAGCGACTACGAGACATTTAGGAATGTTTCCTTTCTTATGTTCTGTTTCTAATTAATCGCATTTTAGATCATGCGTCCTCGAAGATCTGATGCTCATAGAGACTCTTCTGTCCGACTTGAGGACAATGTGGATGAAACTCATCCTACTTATGGGGTACGGACCCGGTATAGGGTCGCTGCTTTTGATTGCCCTCGTGGAGTTCCGCTGATCTCCACTGATCCTTCTCTAGATGGTGACGCGCATGCTCAGTCACCTCAAGGAGATATTACCGATTCCGAGTTCTGCCGTTCTATTCATCTGTTAACCCAGATAGTGGCCTCTCTGTCACGCCAGTACGATTTTATTAGTGGAAGAACAAATCAGGCAGAGGTAAGGGATAGGCAGAGCAAGAACTTCATATATTCAGAGTAGGGCAGGGGTCAGTAACATAATGGTGGACATGGACAGTAGGGGACTAAGAAAGGGAATTGGGGGAGTTCCTTTTCGATGGTTGGTAGTCCTTATCCTAGGTCTTCTGGTGATTGTCGCTCTCTGGCCAATAGTGGGTTTGGGGCTCGGGATGCCTAATCTCAGGCCAGTGGAGCTCAGTCGATGTCACGAACCAAACCAGGGCTTGGCCATGGCGAGTATCTCAAGTCCCCACGAAGGACCGGAGACTACCCCTTTTGCCTAGCCAAACATGTTACAACACTAGCAACGGCTGATTTCTGAACATATAACCAGATAAAATGCTTAACAACTTAAAAGATATTTAAGGTTTGTCAACAACTGACACTAGCAAAGGTGAGGGATAGGTAGAGCAAGAAGTTCAGATATTCAGAGTAGGGTAGGAGTCAGCAAAATAATGGTGGACATGGGAAATAAGGGACTAAGAAAGGGAAATGGGGGAGTTCCCATGTGACTGTTGGTGATCATTATCCTAGGTCTTCTGGTGATAGTCACTCTCAGGAAAATAGTGGGTTTGGGGTTCGAGGTGCCCAATATCAGGTCAGTGGAGCTCAGTCAGTATCATGACCCAAACTAGGGCTTGGCCGTGATGGGTATCTCAAGTCCCTACCAAGGATCAGAGACCACCATTTTTGCCTAGCCAAACAGGTTAAAACACTAGCAATGACTGATTTTCGAACATATAACTAGATAACATGGTTCACAACTTTAAAGATATTTAAGGTTTGTCAACAACCGACAACCGATAACCGGTAACCCATAACTAAGTCCACAATAATGTCCATAAAGCCTCTACTAAACCAAAAATAATCTAAGTCGGGACATGCCCCCAACCCTAACAATGACAATGACAATGTTAATGTGAACTCTTTAATTCTAGTTTATGAAAAGAAAATCGATGGAATGATCAAGTCTTTAGGAGAATAGAAGATCACCACTTTACCGAAACGACTGACAAACCAAGCTGATCCACCTAACACTACATAGAAAGAGCAGGATTGCCTTCGAACCTTGTATCGCATGGGGATACAACATCCAGAGATGGTTAATGGGTTGAGCACTAGCATGTAACTCAGGGAAAAGGATAAAGTAATGACAGTTTATAATCTAGTTCAACTCAATGCACATGTTCACATACATGCATGCATACATATAAACATAAATAAGATGTTTGAATAGGGAACAAGGTTTTTCATGTACTTTAAATCTTTAGCCTGTATTGTGTAGCTTAACCATCATTTAATAGTATCAACGGGCTATATGGGCCCCAACTCTCAGCCCCTTATAGGGTCCTAGTTCATGTAACAGCACAAATCGGAGAATAATATCATATATATGCAGGGGGGACTTGAAACTCCCAATTATATACTAAGGTGACTTAAGCACCCAATCAAAAATGCAATGTGGGGGACTCGAACCTCCCAAATCATATAGTAAGTGGACTCAAACCACCCGGTCATAAGCAAAGGGACTCAAACCCTAAGCTATTTAGACCCCCATGTCGGCAAATGTCGTTTTCAATTTTGGTCCCTCGAGATTCGCTACTTCCACAGCCCAGATACACAATCCTATTTTAAGAACCATTGAAACATTTATCACACATTTTCATTCATTGAACCATACTATACATTCAGGCATACACTATTGGTATCGTTATACCAACTACATGTGTAAGGTATTATCAACATGCCAAATCAATTTCATTAACTCGGGAGAACAACTCTTTTTGTTCATTAATACAAGGTGGAGGAACACCGACTCCCTTTGTTCATTAAATCAAACCATCATGTTTCAATAACCTTTTTATATCATGAAATTATTTCAAAAATAGTTCAATGTAACCTTTACTCGTATTCAAAATTGCTTTCACAAAGTTGGGTTGGGATTATTACCAATTCAATTGTCATTATTCACAAAATTTGGGGGAAGTCACAATACCCTAGTTTATTCACCATACTGATGCATCGAATTGATTTCAAAACCACCATTTAAAGACAAACAATGCATATGTAAATATGAAGCATCACATAAACAACAATCATTCAAAACCCTCAACCTATGTTCCATAACCACCATCAAACCCACATGGATAACTATTTAAAACATATGATTTTACAAAGTAATAGCTGGGGAAGAGTAACATTCCTGAAATATCAAGTGTTATGGAGAGAATTTACCCTTGGGCGCTCTAATTGATCAACTTCTTGAAAATCCTATATATCTTGCTTAAGAGAATTTAGAGAGTTTGAGAGAGTGTTTTGATTGTGAATAGTATATTAATGAAGTCCCAAAGAGGTTTTTAATTCATGGGGGTTAAGTAGTAGGGAAATTACTAAGATGCCCTCAATTAAAAGACTAAAAATCGATGCCAGTCTCTATGGGTGACCTCACAACTCGTAGGGTCACTCTGCGACTCATTTAGTCTAGTCATAGTCTGGACAGTGTCCAAAGCCACCCCACACTGGTCTAGTTATGAGTCGTACCATACGGCTCATATCCAGTCCCTATGAATCGTAACATACTAGTCACAATCACAAAAGGAACTTAGGATGGTATGTTGGTTCCCCTACAATTCGAACACTACGACTCGTTATAAGTCTTGACGACTCATAATCCTTAGTCGTAGTCACAAAAGAAACTCCAGGACAACACACTATCCAGGCTATGATTGGGTACTTAATTCACATAATGACCCATGACGACTCGTAGGAAGAGTCATCGTCTGGGTAGTAAGTCCAGAAACTCAAAAATTTTTAAGGACCAAAATCTGGGGTGTTACATTCTCCCCCCTTTAGGACTATTCATCCCTGAATGATGAGACATGGAATTCCTTAGCATAATTTGACACGAAATACAACTAAACTTACCTTTAACAAAGACAAAAAACAAAGATATCGGGGAAATTACAAGTCCCTTTAACAAAGACAAAAAATGAAGAATGGGTATTTGGACTTCTGTCCTCTTCGGATTCCCAAGTAACTTCTTCAAACTTTTGGTTCCTCCATAGAACCTTTATTGAAGCCACATCCTTCATTCGCAACCAACAAACTTACCGATCCATGATCACAATTGGGACCTCCTCATATGACAAAGAGTTTGAAACACCAACTCCTTCCAATGAAACCACCTGAGAAGGATTACCCACACACTTTCTTAACATCGAAACATGAAAAACCGAGTGAACAAAACCCAAATAGGGAGGCAACTCCAACTCATAAGCCACATTATCCATTCTCTTCAAGATTAAATAAGGGCCCATAAAACGAGGACTGAGTTTTCCATTCTTTCCAAACCACAACACTCCCTTCATGGGAGACACCTTCAAGAACACCCAATCGCCAACTTTAAATTTCAACTCCCTCTGCCTCACGTCTGCATAGGACTTTTGGCGACTGTGGGTGGTCTTAAGCCTATACCAAATTACCTTCACCTTTTTTATAGCTAGATAAACCAAATGGAGACTGAACTACCCAGCCTCGCTAAACTCAAACCACCCGTTAGGAGAATGATATTTCCTATCATACCTCAAATAGAGCCATCCCAATACTTGTGTGATAGCTATTATTATACACAAACTCTATGATGGGTAAATAATTAACCCAACTACCACCAAAATAAAGCACACCGACCTTAGCATACCTTTCAAATTTTGATTGGTATTCTCTGCTTGTCCATCTTTCTGCAGGTGAAAAGTGGTGCTAAAGTTTACCTTAGTTCCCAAACCTCTCTATAAAGAATGCCAAAAGTGCAAAGAAAACTGAGTAGCTCAATCAGATATAATAGAACTAGAGCACCATGCAACTTCATGATCTTATAAATGAATATCCTGGCATAATCCTCAGTAGAGTAATTAGTCCTCATAGGTAAGAAATTAGCAAACTTATTCATCCTATCCATGATGACCCAAATCAAATCAAACTGATGGTGGTCCGCTGAAAACCAGTAACGAGATCCATATTGATCACATCCCACTTCCATTTGGGCAACTAAGTCTCTTGACAACCCACTAGGTGTACAGTGCTCCACCTTCACTTCTTAATAAATCATACACTTGGCCACAAAATTTGCCACATCCCGCTTCAGGTTATTCCACCAATAGATCTCCTTCAAATCATGGTACATCTTCATCGAACCAACATAAATAGTGAACCTTGATTCATGAGCCTCAGCCAAGATCCTCTGTCGTAGTCTATCAATATCTAAAACATATAACCTACCTTGGTACCTCAATATACCATTACCATCAATCTAAAAAACCATCACTTTCTGTTGGCCGATGTCACCCTTAATTCATATCAAGGTAGGGTCCAAAACCTGCTTCTCTTTTACCTTAACATAAAGAGATGACTTCACCAGCTCTTTCACTATCACACCTCTATCCTCAGAGTCCAAGAGACAAACCCCAAGGTTATACAACCAGTGAATACCTTCACCAACTCTCGTAGTTTTTCCTTCACATGAGATAAGCTTCCCATAGATAACCTTCTAAAAGCATTAGAAACCACGTTAGCTTTACCTGATGATAGTAAAGACTCATATCATAGTCCTTGAGCAACTCCAGCCATCTTCTCTGCTTGAGATTCAACTTTTTCAGGGTAAACACATATTGGAAGCTCTTATAATCTGAATAGATGTCAACATGAACCCTATATAAATAATGATGGCAGATCTTTAAAGCAAAGACCACAACCAAAACTCCAAATCATGAGTCGGGTAGTTCTTCTCATACACCTTCAGCTACCTAGAAGTATATGAAACCACCTTACCATGCTGCATCAACACACAACCCAGTCCCACACGGGACGCACCATAATAAACCATAAAACTATCAGTACCCTCAGGTAGAGTCAATAGAGTCGATGTAAACTTATCCATCAACTTCTCGAAACTACCCACACAAGCATCAGACCATAGAAACTTCACCTTTTTTTTAGTTTAGTCAATGGGAAAGCAATAGAATAGAAACTTTCCATAAACCTCCTATAGTAGCTGACTAAACCCAAGAATCTCCAAATATCGATTAGAGTTGTGGGTCTAGGTCAATTCTTAATCATCTCAAGTTTTTATGGATCCACCATGATCCCCTCACTAGACATCACATGGCCCAGATAGGTCATAATATTTAACCAAAACTCACAATTAGAAAATTTAGTATACAGATCCTTAAGAGTCTGTAAAACTACATGGAGGTGATCAATATGATCTGCCTTACTCTTAGAATAAACTAGGATGTCATCAATAAACACTATAGTGAATAAGTCCAAAAACTGATGAAATACCTAGTTTATATGATCCATAAATGTCGTCGGGGCATTAGTCAAATCGAAGGACATCACCAAAAACTCAAAATGCCATACCGGGTTCAAAAAGTAGTCTTAGGGATATCCACCTTCCTAATCTTTAACTGATGGAAACCCAACCAAAGGTTAATCTTAGAAAGTACTTAGCACCCTAAAGTTGATCAAACTAGTCATCAATCCTAGGAAGAGGATACTTATTCTTAACCATCACCTTATTCAACTGGCGGTAATTTATATATCCGACGGGACACATCCTTCTTACACACAAAGATGTAGGAACACCCCACGGGGAAATATTAGAACAAATAAAACCTTTATCCAGAAGGTCTTTCAATTAATCCTTAAGTTCCTTCAACTTAGATGGAGATATTCTATAGGGAGGGATAGAGATAGGATGAGTTTCCAAAAGAAGATCAATCCCAAAAGCAATCTCCCTATAGGGAGGAACACCAGAAAGATCATTAGAGAACACTTTGGGAAGCTCACAGACCACTGGGATAGATTGCAATGTAGGACCCTCACAGATCAACCTTTTGGCACTAAAATAAGAAATGAATCTCTCCATAGGCATTAGGGAACTACCTTCCCACTCAATCACCGACTCATTCAGGAATTAGAAACTGAACCTTCGGGTCCTACAATCAAGAGACACATAGAGTGAGTATAAGTAATCCATCCTTAAAATCACATCGAAGTCTAATATGTCCAACCTTATCAGATCCATTAACATTTTCGTACCATGAATAGGTACCACATAACCCTTATAGTCTCTTCTAACCATAATAGAGTCACCCAGCAAAGCAGACACAGAAAAGGGATTCAGAATATACCCAGGACGAAAACCAAAATGAATAGCCATATGAAGGGTCACATAAAAAAAGGTATACTTTAGATCAATCAGATAATACAAATCACAGAAAAAGAATTATAACATACTGGTGACAACATCCGTAGATACCTCGAATTCCTGGAAAGTGGCAAGAGCATAAAGAAAACTATTACAAGTGTCGGAGCCAGAAGTAGCACCCTTTGGTGCATGAGCTAAAGACATGGTAATCAAAATATTATTAGGCCCGGTAGCAACCCTGACTAATGGATAGTCCCATAATAGGTGGCCCAACTAACCATAAATAAATTACTTATTCCTCCCCTTCTCATAAAATCTGTGATGCACCTGCACACAAAAATGGCAAGAGGGATAAGATAGGGTTGGCTGAGCCCCACTAGCCTGAGATTGGGCACCCTATGCCCTAAATCCACTATTGCTTTAAAAATAACGATCACCGGATGACTTAGGATATGGAGCACTGGCCATAAAATAATAACTAAAATTGATTTACTTTTTGTTAGACCATTTTCCAGCATCTCTACCACTCTACTGCTTACTTTCACCTTGATTCGAATACCAAAACTTCTTACTCTGCCTTTTTACAATTTTTGTCTGCTTCTTCTTTTCCTCCTAGACCTGTTGTATATACAACACAAGTCAAGAGATATCCATATCATTGTTCAACAAGGAAACCTTGCTCTCTAAAATTAGATTGTGGGACAACCCAGAAGCAAATTTCCTCATTCTAGCTCTTATGGAAGACACTAGCTCAGGAGCATAACAGGATAACTAGTGAAACTTTAAGGCATACTCTTTTACAGTCATCCTGCCTTACTTTAAATTCAAAAAATCCTCATCCTTCACTTCCCTCAACTCCTAAGAAAAGAAATGATCTAGAAAAGCACTCGAGAACTCATCCCATAGTGCCAACTCTGCATCATCACCCCTAGACTGATCCCACTTCTCAAACCATTGATATGTCATATCCTTTAATTGATATATGGTGAACTCCACACCTTCAGAGTCATAAGCATGCATAACTCAAAAGATCTTCTGCATTTCATTTATGAATTCATAAAGATATTCCTCAACCTTAGAGCTAGTAAAGGTAGGAGGATTGAGCCTCATAAACTACCTAACTTAAGTAACCTCAGAAGAACTCACAACAGTAATAGTAGAACCTGACTGATATAATTGATATGTCACTAACTGGGTCAATAGATGAATAGATTAGTGAAACTCAACATTAGAAATATCTCCTTGGGGTGGTAGGAAATAATTATCATCAGCCTAAAGGGCCCAAGAAGGACTAGTAGGGACCAGTGGAACTTCACGAGGGCAATTAGGAGTTTGACCCCTATACCACGTCTGAACTCATAAGTAGAATAAGCTCCATCGACATTATCTCAGATAGGATAGAAGAGCTTCCACGTGCATTAGATCTTCTTGGAGGCATGATCTGAAATGTGAACAAGTGGGGATTAGATGAGATTTAAGACCTTAGACTCTATAGCTCAAAATAAAACAATAAGAAAAGAAAATATTCCTAAATGCCTCGTAGCCTCTTATTTATAAGTGTGGCGTGCTACATACCCATAAAAGAGACTCTACTTAACATGGCTTTATGGACACCCAATGACACTCAACCAGGCTCTAATACCATCTTTGTAATGACCTGAACTAGGGCCTTCCTATAACGGGTATCTCAAGTCCCCACTGAGGACCAGAGACTGCCTCTTTGCCTAGCTAAATAGTTTACAACATTATTAATGACTGAATTCCAAAAATATAACCAGATAACATGCTTAACAATAAGAATATATTTAAGGTTTGTTAAGAACCAACAACTGATAACTGGTAACCAATAACCAATACCTAAGTCCATAGTAATATCAACAAAGCCTCTATTAAACCAAAACCAATCCAAGTCGGGATATGCGCCTGACCCTGACAATGATAATGATAATGTTAATGTGAAATCTTTAATTCTCATTTATGAAAAGGAAACTAATGGAATGATCAAGACTTTTGGACAATAGAAGTTTACCACTTCACTGCAACGATCGAAGAACCAAGCCAATCCATCTAACATTGTGTAGAAAAGTAGGATTGCCTTTATACCTTATATCACATGGGGATACAACATTTGAAGATGGTTAGTAGGTTGATCACTAGCATGTAACTCAGAGATAAGGCTAAAGTAATGATAGCTTAATAATCTAGTTTAACTCAATGTACATGTTCACATACATGTGTGCTTACATATATACTTATATAAGATGCTGGGATAGGGAATAAGGTTTATCATGAACTTTAAAACATTAGCCTGGATTATATAGATTAACCATCATTTTGTAGTACCTACGAGCTATGTGGGCCCCAGTTCTCACCCCTTGGTCGGTCCTAGTGTGTGTGCTGCACGAACCTGAGAATAATCTCACATATATATAAAGGGGACTTGAACCTCACAATCATATACTATGGTGACTTAAGTACCCGATCATGAAATACAATATGGGGGACTCAAACCTCCCAAATCATATAGTAAGGTGGACTCAAATTACCCAATCATAAGCAAAGGGACTCGAACCCCAAGCTATTTAACCCCCCACACTGGTAAATGTGATTTCCAATTTTGGTCCCTCGAGAGCCCCACATTCACGGCCCAGCTACACAATTCTCTTTTAAGTCCCATTAAAATATTTATCACATATTCTCGCTCATTGAACCATAATACACATTCAAACATATATTGTTGGGATTATCATACCAACAACACTTGTAAGGTATCATCAACATGCCAAATAAATTCCATTAACTCGAGAGAATAACTCTCTTTGTTCATTAATACAAAGTAGGGGAACACCGACTCCCTTTGTCCATTAAATCAAACCATCATATTTCAATAACCTCTTTATATCATGAAATTATTCTAAAAATATTTCATTGCAATTTTTACTCATACTCAAAACTACTTTCACAAAGTTGGGTTGGGGTTGTTACCAATTCAATTATCATTATTCATAAAATTTGGGAAAATTACAATCCCCTAGTTTATTCATCATGCCCATACATCAAATTAATTTCAAAACCACCATTTAAACAAAAAAAATATACATGAAAACATGAAACACCACATAAACAACAATCATTCAAAACCCTCAACCCATGTTCCATAACCACTATCAAAACCATATGGATAACTATTTAAAACACATTATTTTACTAAGTAATATTTAGGGAAGAGTAATATGCCTGAAATATCAAGAGTTATGGATATAATTTTCCCCTAGGAGCTCAAATTTATCAATTTCTTAAAAACCCTAACTATCTTGCTTTAGAGAATTTAGAGAATTTGAGAGAGTGTTTTGATTATGAATAGTATATTAATAAAGTCCCAAAGAAGATTTTAAGTTATGGGGAATAAGTAGGAGGGAAATTACCAAGATACCCTTAATTAGAAGTTTAAAAACTAATACCCAGTCTCTATGGGTGTCCTCGTGACTCGTAGGGTCACCCTGTATCTCATTTAGTCCATTCGTAGTCTGGATAGTATCCAAGGATACCCCACACTGGTAAAGTTACTAGTCATACTGTATGACGTATATCCAGTCCTTACACTCATAACATGCTAGTCGCAGTCATAATAGGAACTTAGGATAGTACACTAGTTACCATGTGATTGAAACATTACGACTCATTATGAGTCTTGATGACTCGCAGCCCCTAATCATTTTCATAATAAAAACTTCAGGCCAACATATTGGACAAGCTATAATTGGGTCCTTAAGACCCGTAATAACACATGATAACTTGTAGGGAGGGTCGTTTTCTGGGCAGTAAGTCTATAAACTAAAAAATTTTCAAGGACCAAAATCAGAGGTATTATAGTCGGTCCCACCATATCCTTTTTATTGATTTTATGGAAGTTGCATCGTCATTTCTATAGTGAGGGGAGGAATAAGTACTTTAAGTATCGTCAGCTTATTCGTATATAGCAGAATTGTAAGTATGGTCAGCTTATTCGTATATAGCAGAATTGTCCTTTAAGTGTTTTTACTATGGCTAATAAGGTTCTGGTTGCCACGTCTTCAGCTCCTGCACAAAAAGGTGCTACTCCTGCTCCGACATTGGTCAAAATTTCCTTTATTCTCTTGCCACTAGCTAAGAATCTAAAGCATCTATGGATGTTTTTATGGGTACATTACAACTCTTTTCCTATGATGTGTATTATCTACTTGATCCAGAATCTACTCTTTCTTATGTGACCCCTATGTGGCTGTTCTTTTTGGTTTTGTCTTGAGAGTATTTTGGATCCCTTTTTTGTGTCCACCTACTGGGGGATTCTGTGGTTGCTAAAAGAGTTTATAGGGGTTATGTGGTATCTATCAATATAAGGGAGACCTTGGTAGACTTGATAGAATTAGATATGGTCGATTTTGACTCTATCCTATGGATAGATTGGCTTCACTCATGCTATGCCTCTATAGATTATCAAACTTGTAAGGTAATTTTCAAATTACCTAATGAGTTGTTTATAGAATGGGAAGGGAGTTAGTAGTGCCTATGGAAAGGTTCATTTCTTATCTTAGAGCTTGAAAGTTGATCTCTAAGGGGTGTCTTCATCATTTGGTCTGAGTTATAGATTCTAACTCGGAGAGTCCTTCATTGTATTCTATTACATGGTTAATGAATTTTTGGAGGTCTTTCCTGATGATCTTCTTGATACTCCCCCCGATAGATAAATAAACTTTGGGATTAATCTTCTATCGAACACCCATCCTATCTATATCCCTCTTTATAAAATAAATCTAGCTGAGTTAAAAGAACTTAAGGATTGGCTAAAATATCTTCTTGATAAGGGTTTTATACTCCCTAGTATTTCTCAATGGAGTGGTCCTGTGTTTTCATGCATAAGAGAGACGGGCCTCTTAGGATGGGTATAGACTATCGAGTTGGATAAGGAATTTAGGGTGACCTCTATATTGGGTGAGCTAGGATATTATGCGGGGTACTTCATTAGTGGTGCATCATTTATTTTTGGATACCAAGTTTGAAATTTAGATATTTATTGGGAAAAAAAGAATGTTAGCTTTAGGGTAGCGATACGAAAATTGTGAGGGTAAATTGGCAGGCTTGATAGGATGTGTAATAGAGGTTAGGTTGATAACTTAGGAAATATTGGAGTGGGTAATTGTGATGTATACTATAGGTTAGGGCGATGAATTAGGGTTAAGTCATTTAGTAAATAAGAGCATTAGGTTTATAAGAATATATTGGACCTCAGGTAGTATCTCATTAGATGAGGTTTTATGTACGCAAGTGGCTGGTGTTCCTAGTATATATGCATGGTGATACCCTTTAGAGAGAAGACATGTGCTCATAGGTTTAATGAGAGGATATGTCTACAAGGATAGGATGGTGAACTCAGGCTGATCTTAGATTTTCTCTTCAGGTGGTGAGCTACAAGGAGGAGTCATGGAAAATCTGTGCCTATTCGAACGATTTTCTCCTATTTTGGTTAATAGGGCATTCTTCCAATGTCATACGTATTCTATAGTGACTATGCCTAAATTCTACATTCTCTAAGTTGTGTATGTTCGTGCTTCAACTCCTGAACTAGAAGCAATAATGGTTCTCTGGAATTCAAGCTTCCAAGTGTTCAAGCTCTATGTTTTGACGCTCATGATCCATAAACTCATGTCTCACATTGTGTTTAGTTTCAAATGACAACCCTTGCCTTAGTTATTTAAATATATAAATCTTGACTTTATGTTATATGACCTATAATGTATGCACTCACTTTCATCATTGTGCTCGGTCCAAAAGGATCACGCTATGTTGTGTTTACACTGGAGTGACCCTCTATTTATGATTTGGATGGTTCCTATGAAATATTTTGTTCCTATGGTATCATATCTCTTTTTATAGGCCTCACTTTGAGTAATACGACTAATAGGGGCCATAATTGAGAAGTAACGTCCCATCCTTAATGCTTGTACTCTAGTTCCACAGTGACCCTACTTTTGGTAGTATGGTAATGGCTATAGAAGTGTAGTAATGCTATAGATAGGGGAGATAATGCTCCCAAATATGAAAATTTTAGGGGTAACTACTTGAGTTAAAGCCATAGATGAAGATGGGAGAATAAGACAAACTTTCGTTATATGATACAGTTAAGAAGGGGAGATGTGATAAACCCTTGTAATAGTAAGAAAAGTTGGGGTAGAAGCATTGAAGGGGTGTGAAGTATAGGGTCCCATATGCTAACACTTTTAATTTTGAGTTAGGTTTTATCATGGAAGGAATATGCGGTTATACTTTGGCCCTCATAGTTATGTGTTTTACGAGAAAATAAGGAGATTGAAATTGTGGAATGTTGTGTTTATAGCTAAAAGCATAGTGGTAGGGTATGGTTATACATGCGGGTTACCAGATACTTTATTTGTTATGGAGGAAAATTCGCGGGAAGCAGGAAAGTACATACGGTCCTATTATTTGTTCTTATTTCCTAGATAAAGATAATCGTGCTTAAGGTTGATGTATTCCTCAACACCTTTGTTTTCTGTCTTTGTTAAATGCAAGTGTGATTGTGTTCTATGTTAAATCATGCTAATAAATACCTTGGCTTATCATTCGAGGATGAATGATCCTAAGGAGGAACAATATAACCCACCAAGATTTTGGTCCCTGAGAATATCTAGGTCTTTTAACTTACTGCCCTAATTACTACTCTCTATACGAGATGTAGGGTGTCACCATAGGTCTTAAAGACCAAATCATAGTCAGATTAGTGAGCTAGCCAAATGTTTCTATTGTGACTATGACTAGGGATTATGAGTCATAAAAACTTATTATGAGTCATGGTGTCTAAATCATAGGGTGAATAGTGTGTACCCTAAATGCTTCTGTGTGGGTTATGACTCGAACTCTATGAATCGTAAGGTCACTTGACAAGTCATATAGTGTACTCAAAGGGTTAATAGTTTGGGTGACTTGGGAAACTTTCTTGACTACGAGTCAAGGTAATGACTCATATTCAGTCATCACGAATCGTAGGGTAACCGTAATGACTGGGCAGTAAAATTCTCAACTTTTAGTAAGGTCATCTTGGTAATTTCCCTCCTTTCTCTCTTAGACCCCACGTCTATAAAGCACTAAAGAGGGGTTATTTTTAACACTTTAACATATCAAACACTCTCTTTACTCTCTTAAATTCCCCATTTAAGACAAGGTTAGGGTTTCAAGAAAAGTGGTTAGTAGCGCTATAAAGGTAGTTTCTTCTTCGAATTCCTTGGTGATTAAGGCATGTATATCTCTCCCTACTTTGGTACTTTCTTAATGTCATTAAATTGGTTCATTATTCATACGGTTTTAATGTTGGATTTTGAATGATGGGTTGAGGGTTTTTGGATATAAATTGTTATAATGTTTTTCCATGATTACTATTGTTTTATTATGCATTGAATTGTTGGTCTGTACACTCATTGTGGTGCATGGGAATGGTGAATGTAATTAGGGGTACAAGGATTCCCTAAATAATTTGATTTTGGTATTAAAATTGGTAAGAACCCCAACACACTTGCATAATTGGTTTTGGAATGTGATTTATTAGTTGGCTTGACTTATTTCTTCAAAACTATAGCATGGCATAAATGGAAAAATGGTTAAGGATAGATTTGAAAACCTTGTGGGGTACAAGGACTCCCCCAAACAGATAATAATAATCTTGAAAACCTTGTGGGATACAAAGATTCCCCCAAGTAAATGATTTTCTTGAAAACTTTGTAGGGTACAAGGAATCCCCAAATGATTTAATGGAGTTTGCAGGGTAAGAGGATTCCCCAAAGTGTTCGCTTAATGATATTGCTTGCAAGATATATTAGGTATGACGATACCACTTAATGATGCCTTAATGATTGACTCCTTGAATTAAAAATGGGTTTGTGTTAAATATTTTAACTGGGCTTAAAAGGGGTTGTGTAGCTAGCCATAAAGGTGGAGGTCTCGAGGGGCTTACATTGGAAACTCATATTTGTAGATGAAAGGGTTGGCCTTGATGATTGAATGCTTATGTCACAATATATATGTAAGACCCCAAAAAATTTCTAGCTTAATTCAGTCCTTTAAGCTTGTTAAAGGGTCCCAGACTTAGAAAATTCTAGTTAAGTATTCAGACTTAATTTATCTCAAGAACAAGCCTTAGGATTTTTAAATTTCAAATCAAGAACTTAATATTTCCACCATTAAATTTCAAAAATTCTTTAACAAGGTATGTAAAGTGTTCATCCAAGGGTCTCTTCCACCCTTAAGTTCAAGAAACTTCTTTCATAAATATGAATTGTGTTTTCCATGTTGTGAGTTTGAATGTAATCATGTTGATATTGTGGTATGTTTTACAAGTTGAAATCTTTATATATTTCTTAATATTATGATAGCATGTAAGTTAAATTTTGATTCTCTTATATTGAAACCCTTAACTTATGAAGTCATGATGTATTAGCATTATTGTTCATGCCCAAGTATGAAGATACGCCTTCCATGTGTTTGATAAAATACTAAATTGAGATTATGGTGCTTTTATGATCCTTTGGTGATCTAAATGATGAACTTATGTTATACCCACATGTTCATAATGTCTTCCATGCTAAATCTATACCTTGTATGTATTTTATGGAATGCTTATGAGACTAGTTTAATGAAATTATAATGTGTTGGCATGCATTTCTATTCATGTGCAAGTTCACGACTTTCAAGTGATTGATGAAATGCCTCATAGATTGTATTGTGAGTTGTTGACTATTATCAAGTATCCAAGAATTGTCATGTCTTATCATTTTTATGCTATCGAGTTCTGTGGTTATGTAATACCCGATAATTTATCTATGTGCCTAGAGCCAGTGTCAGTTACAAAACAGTCTCAGTTATGTCACGATCAGTAATACTCTAGTTCAGTTATAGAACGTAGCAAAACTCAGTAAGCTTAGTATCAATCCAGTCCTATTCAGTATTCAGTTAAGTCCTCAACAATCTCAGTCAGCTAACAAAACTCAGTAGTATTTTGTCAGTCAACAGAACTTAGTAAACTCAGTTTAGTTCTGTTAGTCAGTACAATCAGTAACAAATCAGTCCAGCCTAGTATGAACTAGAAAATTAGTCCAGTATCTATTCAATTGGGAGTAGGATTCAGCACCGAGTTAACCCAAAGATGGGGTTTCACCCGCCAGCAGAAGGTGTGATCCTTAGAAGCAATCCTTGCATTCCAGAACTACGTAGCCAGCATAGGTTGAGATATAACCCTACAAGTATAGGGTTAATGCATCTCATTTGGGTTCTCCTAATAGTGAGGGGTTGATGAAAGTGCTCCCTGTCATAGAGGGTTAACTCACAGCTTGTCTTTACCCGTGGCACGGTACTGATACCTTTCCAACTAGGGTAACAAGTTGGACCTCAAACAGTTCAGAAATGTGCATGTAGGTTAGATGATTACCTCCCACAGTCTTAGTTTTAGCCATCAGTAAAGAACTCAGATAGTTCTACATTCACACGTACTGACACATACTTTTCTTTTGTGCTATGGCATTTTATATCATAGGTTCAGATATAGGGGCTCCAGAGCACCCTTAGCAGATCAGAACTTTAGTAGATAGAGTAGTGGCGAGTCCTTATAGTTCGAGGAAATATTTATTCATTCAGTATCTCAGTTTATTTCTAGTAGTTGGAGTTAGTTGGGGGCTTGTCCCATCAACTCCACAGTTCAGATAGTTATAGAGGCTTTTCAAACTAGATGTTAAGACAGTATTCAGTATTTCAGATTCTGATGTTTTTATCAAATTTTATCATTTCTCTTTTTCAGTATTACAGTTTTGAACCTTATGGCATTTCTGTCACGACCCAAACTGGGGCCCTGGCCGTGACGGGCACCCGAACCATGAAGGCCCAAAACACTTCTATTTTTCTGGTAATCATGCACATAATTCATATGATAAAAGAATTGCGGAAGATACACAATATTATAGAAACATGGTCATAAGTCTAATAAAATCAATAATGGGAAATAAAGTCCCACAACATCTATCAACATCTGAAATCCATCTGCAAAAATCTCTACTACATGACTAATAGCAACTATCTAAAATCTGGGACAAGGCCCCCAGTAGACCAAAGCATGACATAAAGATAAGTATATGAAAATTAATAGGCCTTCTGGAATATAGAAGGCTCACCCTTGCTATAATCTGCTCTGCGATCTAAAATATCTACTGTTTATCTGGATCCCTAGATTGTGTCTCAAAACCAAGAAGGAGTGGGGTTCAGCACAAAAGTACTGGCACGCGAAGCAATAAAAAATAGAGTAATTGAACATATATATATATATATATATATATATAATACGTGATAGCAATTTTCATCAAAACATCATGCATAAAATAGTTTTTGAAAAACACATGAGCACTTTTTGAAAATATGTAACCTGTCTGTAAATTTCAAATTTTGATTTGTGTATTACTTCTGAGTTAGGTGGTATCCCCTACAAGTTTGATATTCCATGGGCGATATGGAATCCACCATTGACTCGGTGGGGAAGCCTCCAACCCGAGTGTGCCGCAAGGGGTGGAGTTCCTGAATCTGATACTCCACACGATACTTAAGTCAGCGTATAATAATACCCGGGTCGGCAAACCATGGTTTTGGGCAAAGAGTTGTCTGAACTCACGCCTTCTTCGGTGAATCACCTAAGCTCTCTTTATGCCCTATTTTAGCCTTTTCTGAACATGCATCATTCTGAAGTTCTAAAATGCAAATCTGATAAAGTCTGATTTCTATATTCGTCTGTGCCTGTTATCGCATTTTCTGAGTTTGGTATCATCATACCAAAACTTTCAAGTCATGATTTCTGAGCCATAATACATTAAGATAAATCTTTCATTTAAAGCAAAGCTTAGGCCACCCAAAAACATACAACTGATGTAAAAGATTTCGTGTTCCGAAACTCAGGTCAAAATCATGCAAAAACTTCATCAACATATGGTGGTCTAGTGCCTGTAGCGAATCATGCACTCTTTTATTACATGCATTCTGAACATTAAACATTCATGCTAAATTTCCTCTTTAGTGATTTAAAACCACCTTTAAATCATAACAAGAGTTCAACCATTTCATATAATGCTTTTCAAGAATGCATTGCAAAATAATTCATATGCTATGAATAATCTGAAAATTCATAACTCTCAACAAGAATTCATTATTAAATACATGTTTTCATACATACATATTCTCAAATCACTTTGGGGAAGGTCAAAAGACCAAAACAATGATGTTAAAACATCTAATACATGAATATATACATAGTTTCAAGAACCCCATTCTAAAACATGATTTTTTTCTATGCCCATGAGAATTTAGGAAAACCCGTCGTTCCTCTATTTTGGAAAATAATAGGTGCTTCTTGAAGCCTGTGGATTGGGGATTCTGAATCTATAATCAATTTTGAAAACCCACGGTTGAATCTTAATTTATTTGGTTTTTTTAGTTTGAAACCCTTAGGAGTGTTCTTGAGAATTTTTAGATGAATATGGATGTATTTTGGAGAATTGGGGACTGAATTTCGTGTTTATGACTGAATAAGGGTGGGAAAACGACCATTTTACCCCAAAAATAAAGTGTTTTAGTCACTTGAAACCTTTACATAGGCGCCGCCTATGCTATCGCCTATATTTACATTGGCTCCACCTATGATATCGCCTATGTTTATATAGACGCCGCCTATGCTATCACCTATGTTTACATAGGCGCCGCATATGCTATCGCATAGGCTTTCCAGTGGCCATGTGTGATTGGTTAGGCGATGCATACTACTTTGAAAGGCCATAACTTCTTGTTCGGGTGTCGGATTTTAGCAAAATTGGTATTGTTGGAAATTTAACTCAAAGACCTATCATTTAACACATAGTTGGCTCTCTCATTCAATATATACAGAGAGGTTATGGTCGACAGAAGCTGACACAAATTACAACATCTACTAAAACTTAATTGATAGAAATAGTTTCAACTCGTCCTTGAGTTGAAGGACCTCTATGTTCTAAATTCATGCTCAAATAGATTCACATACTACATAAACATGCCAAATTGGCATAGGATTTAAGGCTCTGGGATTATCAACGCATCAGAGCCATGGTTTTTATTCTAGCCTGAAATATGGGGTGTTACCATTTTAGCCTATTTTTTTGCATTATACAGTATTATTACTCAGTTATTACAGCAGGTACCAATCATGGGTTTGCTTGTGGTCCTTCTGGATTGTGAGCACCGTGTAGCATCAGGGGTACCAGACTGGGGACATTACAAACTTGTTATCAGAGCCTAAGGTTTAATAGAGTCCTAAAATGTCTTTAAGCTGCATCTATTAGAGTCTATTGCATGGGTGTGTAGCGCACCACACTTATGTATAGGAGGCTTTAAGATATTGTAGGAATAGTTTCCCTTCTTTTAGTATTCATGTCGTGCAAGTGAGCATGAGCTCCAGTTAAACTCTCATTCTAATCTGCTTCTTCCTTTTGGTTATAGAACATGCCTCCCAAAAGGAATAACAAAAGATAGACCAAAAACCAATTAGAACTTTAGCACATTCAGGAATATCCCCTGGACGAACACGTTTCTCATGCAGAATTCAGAACTGCATTCACTACTCTAGCCAATTCAGTAGCAACCCAGAATAAATGGCTAACTGCTATTCTGTCCAACCCAGTGGCCAATATTACTGCAGCCAAGATTTGAGACTTCATCCGAATGAATCCTCCTTTATTCTTAGGATCTAAGCTAGAAGGGGATCCACAGAAGTTCCTCGATCAAGTTCAGAAAGTCACAGATATCATGGGAGTGACTTCTAGTGAGAGTGCTGAGTTAGCTGCCTATCAGCTACAAGATGTAGCCCATACGTGATTTAAGTAGTGAGAGTTAGACAGGGGTGCAGATGCAGAGCCTATAGAGTAGGAAGAGTTTACTATGGCCTTCTTAAATAGATTCTTTCCCTTAGAGATGAAAGAAGCCAAGGTGTAGAGTTCATCGATCTTAGGCAAAATAGTATGAGTTTGAAATAGTATTCCCTCAAGTTTACTCAGTTATCCAGGTATGCTCCCCATGTAATGGCAGACAATAGATCCAAAATGAGCAAGTTTGTGTCTGAGGTATTGGGTAGAGTAGTTAAGGAGTGCAGGACTACGATGTTGATTAAGGAGATGGACATATCTAGGCTTATGGTCCATGCTCAATAGATTGAGGAGCAGAATCTTAAGAAGAAAGAGAGAGAAAATAAGAGAGCTAGAACTGGTAGTTTCAGCTTCGCTCAGCCTAAATCAGAGAGTGGGAATCATTCTTAGTTCTATCTTAAATCTGCATCCTAGTTCCATCTTCAGCTAGTGTACCAGTACCAAAGTTCAGGAATGACAGTCATGATGGGGCGCCAGGCGCCAAGACCCAGAGTAGTGCAAGCTATGTTCGTACCAAACCATTTTGCGAAGAATGTGGTAAGAATCATAAGGGTGTGTGTAGATCCAATAGTGATGTGTGTTTTGGATGTGGTAAGTCAGGTCACACAATCCAAGATTATCCTAAGCTTGTCCCACGAAGTCAGCACAGTCGTCCTTCAGCTCTGTCTGATCACCCAAATTAGTAGGGTGCCACTTCAAGTACCGTCAGTGGGAAGCGTCTAAATAGGATTTATGCACTTCAGTCCAGGAAAGATCGAGAAAGTTCTCTTGATGTGGTTATGGGTAAGTTAAGAACCTTCCCTTTCACATATTTATGAATCATCCAATTCAGGAGCTTTTCTGTCTTTTGTAACTCTTTGCATAGCAGTTAACTTGAAAGTCAGACCAAATATTAACAAAACCTTTCTCATTCTCCACCCCAGTGGGTCAGTCTATCATAGCCCGATGGGTATACAGGATATGTTCGGTTATGATATCTTAGGAAGTCAGGCTATCATATTCCAGTAGTAATATTAGTACGTGTAGAAAATTTAAAGGTGGGAATGATGCCCAACCCGTCTTTACCTCTGTTCAAAGTTTTGGACTTCATTCATCATGATACCTACACATGCTTTACGTCTCAGCGCCATAAACACAACTTATATACACGTTTTTTCTATAGAATCACGTGCGCTTAGAGTTCCTGGTATGAGGAGTTCCAGTTCACTCAGTAGTACAAATAATGCTCCATGAGTATAGAAAACTCTAAACTTAGGTCATGCAGCTCATGACAACTACTCTCATGCCTTACTGTGAGTTCAACCCTATTACCATCTCGATTAAAATCATCATTACAGTCTTAAACATAGTGTCAGCCTCAGTCTCAGTCCAGTAATTATATTTGTAACTCAGTTTAGTCTTAGGATTGCTCGACTATAGAGTACAGTTATCAGTTACTCAGATTTTTAGTATTTTAGTACCTCAGTTTACAGACTATTTCAGAATCATATCATATGCTTGGTCTTGCATTCTCAAATAATATAGTTTTCATGAATTCATGCTCAGTTATTTCATGTTATCCAATCAGTTCTTACCTCGTATACATGATACTCTATGGTTTCAGTTATTCAGACTAAGTATAGTTCTATCTTACAGACCCAGTAATTCATTTATCCATCATTTAGTTAATCCTATAAGTTCGTAAGCTTATGCATTCGTACTCAGCACCCATGCGAATATTTTTTATAGTCTGAAGTGAATGGTTGTACCAAGGTGAAGAGTATAGTTGAAAGGATATTCAAGGGATATCTCTAAGCTTGAAAATTTTAGTTGTAGTTCATAAAGATTAGCCACTTCATCTTAGATGATGTTTCGTAGGACATGGCTCACATTACAGAACTTATTCAGACCATGCTAAGATTTCTTCAGCCCCTAAAGCCACTATAAATCTATAGAAAGAGTGTCAAAAAAAGGCCCTAGTAGAGTATAAGTTTTCAGCATAAGTTAGTCCATAGAGCCAGTGATTCATTTTAGCAATTAGACAGACAAATTTGTATGGTTTCCCATCTTTACATTTATTCATGCTATTCGAAGTCTTGTAAACGCAAATGTTCCAAGATGGGGAAACTAGGTAGTTGCGTATTCATTCCAATCCATGTATCATGTCTCAATTTCAAAACCCAGCTATCATATCCAGTCACGACTCGGTTCGTAGGTGCCCTGTGCATTATCCCAGTTTTCCTGAGTATCTTAGCCAAGCTAGTATCCTTTCAGGAACATTATGTCCCAAGGGGGAGATTCTCTATAACACCCCAACTATCATGTCCTAAACCCTTCAGCTTCTCTTTACGTAACAGATCCAGTTTGGAATGGTGGGTACTCATAGGTTGACCCTCAAGTTCTAATCTCAGCCATAAGCCATGTATTCAGGAGCTCATTTCAGTGCCTGATATTTAGTCCTATGTATCACACTTCAGACTCAGTAATGTCCCTAAGTCCCTCTAGTCAAAGTTCTTTGGCAGAATCAGTCCATTAAGGGAGCTACTTGGGAAGCAGAAACAGACATGCGGATCAAGTATCCTCACCTCTTCTCTGCTAATCCAGACTTAGCCCAAGTTAATGGCTTTCCTTAAGCTTATTTAGTTTCATGCTTAGATTTCTATTAAAAACTTGGTATGATTTACCATTGCGTACTCAGTCATATGTTCATGAGTCAGTTCAGTCATGTATTCATGCATCAGATATGCATGATAAGTATGAGAAACTCAAATTATCAGTACTCCAATTCATGCATTCATGAATCAGCTCAGTCATGTACTCATGCATCAGATGTGCATACTCAGTATGAAATTCAGTATGTCAATAACATCAATCCTATATTCAGGTCCTAGATGTTCATGCCCAGTAAGTAAATTTAGCCTACTAGTACTCTTAGTTCAGTCAGTCTTATTCAAGGACGAATGTTCCCAAGGGGGAGATATTGTAAGACCCCATAAAATTTCTAGCTTAATTCAGTCCTTTAAGCTTGTTAAGGGGTCCAAGACTTAGAAAATTTTAGCTAAGTATTCAGACTTAGTTTATTTTTAGCCTTCGAAAGTTGGCAATCTTATTTCACAACCTTAATGTACTTTAAGTGTCTATAATTCATGATCACGAAGGTTAATAGGTGCTCCCAAACAAGTTTTGGGTTTTTCAGACTTCATTTGAATCTCCTTTGGAACACCAAAATAGTGAACCAATGCAATCTTGGCGCGCAACGTCTTCTATCATGTTGGTTAATATTTTCCCCAGCTACCAGTATCAAATTCTAGTGAATCGGTATGATCTTGGCATGACCCATCTACTATTGCATTGATGACATCAATGCACTGTATCTACCTATGCATCTATAAGACTCTGCAAAGTTCCCTCGTAGTCGGGCTTTAGAGCGTGTCAAGTGAAGTGAAATTCCGCCCCTAAAAGACTGAGAAATATGAAATTCCGCCCCTAAAAGACTGAGAAGTGAATTTCAAAGTGATTGGTGTTTAAACAATATAGAATTTTCTTAAATTTGATATTTTGTCATGTAGAGAATTGAATTAGCTTTTCAACGATACTAATTTCATCCAAATACGGTATCAGGGTGAGAAGTTATGGCCATTTTACTGAGAGTTGTTGGAACCGTCCAGGTACGATAGATGATCTGACGGACCGTTGAGTTTGTGACGGACCATCGCAACCAAGGAAGTAACTCTTTTTTTTTGCCCAAGTTCGATGGCCAGGACGACGGACCATCAAAAATGCAATGGACCATTGCTGAGACCGTCGTATCAAGGTAGTAAGTTCCTTTTCTGGCCAACGTGCAATGGATGACCCGATGGACCGTCAGGCTAGCAACGGACAATCTCTTCGATCGTTACAGCCCTTGTTCAGTATTTTAAGTCATTTTTAAAAGGGGCTTTTGGGTCTTTTTCCTTTTAACCCTCAGATATATTTCAAACGAACCTGATAGCCTTATTATCTCCCAAAATATCCAAAGGCTAGGGTTTCTCCCTCAAGAGAAAATCTAAAACCCTTCTCCAAGAAATCCAAGAACTCACCATAGATTCTACAAATTGAGTTGATATTTGAGTCCCCAAAGTTCAAAGGTTGCAAGAACCTTCTCTTAAGAGTAAGAAGAAGAGTTTAAAGCAAGCTTGTTCATCCAATTTCATAATCTAAGGTATGTGGGGTTTTGAACAAGGGTAATGCTTTCACCCTTGTGCCCAAAGGCCTTATTTAAACTACAATTTTCTTCAATTTATGAGATTTTACATGAAATTGAATTGGGGTTTTTCACCCATTGTTATTGGTTACAATATTTTGATGTTTCCCATGAATTGAGAGTCTAATGACATGATTTTTACATATTTTCTTGAGAAATTGCAGCTGGGTCTATACCCTATGATTTTAATCCTTGAGAAGTTAATAGTTGAAATATTTGAGATACTGAAGTATATGAGTATGTTAAGATTATGAGCTAAATTGCTGTAAATTCCAGATTTCTATATAATTTATGAATCTATATGCTATCTAATATGCATTTTGATGAGTTTTAACTTGAGAGTTAATTATGGGTTATTAAGCCCTATTGGAGATTTGCAATTTTATGAACTCTTATGCTATAAGCACCTATGATTTGAGTGTTCTGAGATTGCTGAGAAATGTTTTGACCTAATGATCATAGGTCTTTGAAATCCACTTCACTACATGAGATTACAGATTTGATTGTTGGGTTCTTATGAACCATGAGATTATTTTGAAAGTGGATTTTCATGAGTTGAGCGAGATAAACTAAAGAGAGTAGTATTTAGCATCGATTTGGGTAAGTTACCATGGTTTCTTACCCCAGAACTACATGCCACCATAAGTTTGAGATTTTGGGCCTAAGGCCGAGATGATTGGGCCCGAGGCCGAGATAAGTGATCACTGAATTAAGGTTATACTCCTTGGCAAGAGTATGATGCCTCTCCCCAACATGAGGTTTCTTCTTTAGGAGGACCAGGCATTGGACTCCATATAGCTCGCATGGTTTATATCGATTAAGAGAACCTCCCTAAACTAAAGTATTTTCCATTGAGATAGAATATTTTTCCTAAAGCTTTGGGATGAGATATTTTCTAAAATGAATGAAATGCTTTGAGTATTTTCCAAAGAAAGAAGTGGTTTTCTCTACTAATATGTGCTGATCACTGGTTTTCAAACCCAAGTTATATGATTTCGAGTTCCAAGTATTTGAGTTCAAAAGAGTTATAAGTTCTTGAGCATTAAAGAAGTTTTACTCCCCATGAGATATATACATGAGTTGAAAGTATTGTTTAAAGTTTCCTTCAGCTTATGAGTAACGAGAATAAGAGAAGAGTACAGATTTTAAAAGCTAAAGTATAATGACTCACGAGATTTATCTTACATGCTTCGTTATACATGATTTATGAGCTTTACATTTGACTTATTCAATCCATGTGAGTCAATCCTATAGCATGCATGATTTGATTAAAGAGTATTGATATTGTTTTATGTAAATGCATACACCCCCAAATACTCAGTACATTCTCAAGTGTTGATCCACATATACGTCTATATGTTACATTGTCTTATAATATAGGTTCAGGTGCTCAGTCCCAGCCTTGTCAGTGATTTTTGAGTACCACTATCTATATTTCTATAGTGGTGAGTCCTCATGGTTCAAGGACCAATATTTAGATAGATCAGTATTTGAGAGATTATGTTGTTATTTTCAGTTCATTTTGAGTCAGTTGGGGACCTGGACCAACGGCTCTCTAGTTCATGGATTAGTAGAGGCTTGCCAGACTAGTTATCAGATTGTCATTGTGTTAGGGTTTCAGTGTTATGGTTATTTGGACCAAGTATTATCTTTGTAACTTCTTTCATATGCTATGACTATGCTAGTGTTTTAATTATTTCATCTTGAAATGAGTATTATGAGTAAAAATAGGCTCAAAGGGTTAGCTTGGGGCTACTTGTAGCCTTAAGCACTGTGTGACGTCTTGGGAGGCGATTTTGAGTTGTTACAGCATCGGTAACCCAGTTTTAGTCATTAAAAAGACTACGTTCTTGGGGGTATTTGGGTATTTCTCCCCCGACTCTCAGCCCCTAAACACAAAATTAATACCCTAGAAAACAAATAAACTCATTCTTTCTCAATTTCTCCCAAGAACAAGCCTTAGGGTTTTAAGATTTCAAATCAAGAACTCAAAATTTCCACCATTAATTTCCAGAAATTCTTCAACAAGGTATGTAAAGTGTTCATCCAAGCGTCCCTTCCACCCTTGGAGTTTAAGAAACTTCTTTCAAAAATATGAATTGTGATATTCATGTTGTGGGTTTGAATGTAACCATGTTGATGTTCCGATATGTGTTACAAGTTGAAATGTTTATGTATTTCTTGATAGTATGATAGCGTGTAAGTTGAATTTTGATTCTCTTATATTGAAACCCTTGAATTATGAAGTCATGATGTATTAGCATTATTGTTCATGCCCAAGTATGAAGCTACGCCTACCATGTGTTTGATAAAATACTAAATTAAGATTATGGTGCTTTTATGATCCTTTGTTGATCTAAATGATGAACTTATGCTATACCCACATGTTCATAATGTCTTCCATGCTAAAGCTATACCTTGTATGTATTTGATGGAATGCTCATGAGATTGGTTTAATAAAATTATAATGTGTTGGCATGCATTCCTATTCATGTGCAAGTTTATGACTTTCAAGTGATTGATGAAATGCCTCATAGATTGTATTGTGAGTTGTTGACTATTTTCAAGTATTCAAGAATTATCATGTCTTATTATTTTTATGTTATCGAGTCCTGGGGGTATTTAATATCTGATAATTTAGCTGTGTGCCTAGAGCCAGTGCCAGTTACAAAACAGTCTCAGTCATGTCATGATTAGTAGTACTCTAGTTCAGTTATAGAACTCAAGAAAACTCAGTAAGCTCAGTATCAATCCAGTCCCATTCAGTATTCAGTTCAGTCCTCAGTAATCTCGGTCAGCTAATAGAACTCAATAGTATTCGTCAGTCAATAAAACTCACTGAAATCAGTTTCATTTAAATAGTACAATCAGTAACAGATCAGTCCAGCCTAGTATGAACTAGGAAATCATTCTAGTATCTATTTAGTTGGGAGTATAATTCAGCATCGAGTGAACCCAATAATGAGGGGCTCAACTGCCAGCAAAGGGTGTGTTCCTTAAAAGCAATCCTTGCATTCCAGAACTACGTAGCCAACGTAGGTTGAGATATAACCCTACGAGTCTAGGGTTAATAAATCTTATTCGGGTTCTTCTACTAGCGAGGGGTTAATGGAAGGGCAGAGAGGATTAACTCACAGCTTGTCTTTACTCGTGACATGGTACTAATACCCTTCCAACTGAGGTAACAAGTTGGACCCCAAACAATTCAAAAAGGGGAATGTCGGTTAGATAATTACCTCCCACAGTCTTAGTTTTAGTCAACAGTAAAGAACTCAGATAGTTCTACAAATTTTAGGATTGTCAGATACAGTCACTCAGCTCAGTATGGAACTCAGCTAGTTTTATCAAAAATAGGACTATCAGACACAGTCACTCAGTAAATAGTATATTAGTTATTAGTTACATCAGTTAAGTATTCAGACTCAGTATTCAGTATTATCACAATCTCAGTTACAGTCACGTATTTATGTATGTACTCTTATTCAGTCATACTCGTGTTATTTAGTTGTTATTGTTCATATATATGAATCCTTACATTCAGCCTTACCTCACTTTGCGTACCAGTATATTCACACGTACTGACGTATACTTTTCTTTTACACTATGGTGTTTTATACCATAGGTTCTAACGTACAGGCTCCAGAGCACCCTTAGTAGATCAGACTTTCAGCAGACACAGTAGTGGTAAGTCGTCATAGTTCAAGGACATGTTTATTCATTCAGTATCTCAGTTTATTTCTAGTAGTTGGAGTTAGTTGGGGCTTGTCCTATCAACTCTACAATTCAGACAGTTTTAGAGCCTTTTCAGACTAGATGTTCAGACAGTATCTAGTATTTCAGATTCTCATGTTTTTATCAAATTTTATCATTTCTCTTTATCAGTATTATAGTTTTAAACCTTATGGCATTTCAGCCTATTTTTTTTTTGCATTATACAGTATTATTACTCAATAATTGCTGCAGGTACCAGTCATAGGTTAGCTTGTGGTCCTTCGAGATTGTGAGCACCGTGTAGCATCTGGTGTACCAGACTCGGGGTGTTACAATATATACCTGTATCATGGATGTCATAGGGTACAAAAAATCCTTGGCCTTCTATGGTATCTTCTATATGTGCAGCTAACACGTATTGAGGCCCGACTAGGGGGAGATAATTGGACCCATATAGCCCATGAGTAGCTTTATGACGGTCAAGCTACACAATCCAGATTAATGTTTTACATCACGCTAAGATTTTTTCCATCTCCCAGTATGTGATATATATATATATATATATATGTATTTGCATCGGATTATGTGCATTAGATTTGATATATTTTGAACTTTTGAGCATGATATTATTATTATTTCCTTATCCCTGAGTTACATGCTATAGGTCAACCCGCTAATCATCTCCGGTTGATGCAAGCACTGGAAATACTTCTACTTTTCTGTGTAGTGATAGATGGTCATTAGATAGCTCGTAAGTCAGCTTGAAGTGGTGAGCATTCATATTTCAGAAGACCTTATTTCATGGTTTGGTTTTCTCATGTCATATACTTTTCTTAGGTCAAGTGTTAGCTATTGTAGGGTACATATCCCAACCTAGATTGACTGTCGGTTTGGTTCAATTTAGGGGCTTTGTGAATTACTGTGGATTGGGTATTATTTTTGATATTCTTAGACTCCTTTGAGCTTACATTTATTCTATCTTTTTATATGTTTTGAATTATTCCGTTGCTACCTGTATTGTGTTCTGTTTAGCTAGTCCAAGGGGATGGTCTCCGATCCTTGGTAGATTTAAGATACCCACCACGACCAGGCCTTGGTTTGGGTCATGACATACTCCCTCTATTTCTAAATAAGTGCTCATTTTGACTTGGTCACACCCTTTAATAAAGTATTCACACCTAGAAAACTAAATATAATTTTACCAACTTATCCCTCTATTCAAATTCAAGGGCATATTAGGACGATTATGATCAAAGTATTCTTGAAGACCAAAACGTACAATTATTTAGGAAAAAATATACAACCCTATAGGAGAACTTATAAAGAAACAAAGGGAGTATATATGTTGTTAATTACATCTCATCTAAAACATCGTCTACGTTCTATTTAACGCAAGTCTAATATTAGTTGCCTACAGTACTAAAAGTATATATTCCAAATTAGTTGTCAATTTATAAAACTAAGATAGAATAAATTCAAATTTTCTCATTTTTTATTTTAAAATTAATTTCTAATTGAAAGTATAAATATTGTGAAGTTGTAAAAAGTTAGTCCATTATTAATCTTGGGATTGATACCATAAGTCACACAAATAGATTGTATTAAAAAAAAGCTAAAAGGGTAAATTAGTAAAAATATCTTTTCATTTATAATTTGACGGGACATGTAAAGGGTAAAGTGGACAAGTAATATGAGACAAAAAGAGTCGTACAGATAGATTTTATCTAAGCTATATAGAAATATTTTGTTGGTCGATGAGTCTTACAAATATAATTGTGTCTTAGTGTGATGTAGGTCGAAGAGTCTTACAAATGTAATTTAATCTCAGTGTGAAATAACTGGGTTGGTTATTTGAAATGAAACATATATGGGATGAAGGGACGGTGAAAATAAGGGAAAATAATACGAACTTTTATATTTGGAGAAGAAAATGAATTTTGTAGGAAATCAAGGAATTAGGCAACATTTTACTCTATTGACAAAAATTAGAAAATACAGTGGTTGAGAGTCTACTTGTTCAACTTGTAAACTCAAATTTGTGAATTGATTGAGAGAACATGCAGTACATGTTTAAGCAAACATGTCACTTTTCAAGTTGGATGATTTCATGAAGAAATTTTCCTCTTCCTATTGCTATATATAAATAAATAAATAAATAAATATATATATATATATATATATATATATTGTGACACCCCAAGTTCTTGAGCTTTAGACTTTATAAGAGTTGAGTAATTAAATTAGCTAAGTTTTCTAAACTAATGTCAAAAATTTCCAGTGATAACGGTCCAGGGCACAAGTAGTGATGTCATGTAATGAGCTGCTAGGAGGACTCTTACCACGACAGTGAGCAATAAACACTAGGGTTTTACAAAGAAATTAATCAGTCAAGATCCAAACTTCAAATTTTTTTCAATTTCTTGTGTATTTCAGGCATGTCTCTCATCCTCTTGTATTTTATATAATGGCATAAAGAGATTCAACATTCATGTGATTTAATTATTGGGTTTGAAATTGGGTTTAAGGCTTTTGATTGGTTTTCGCTTAAATTGTTTCTCTATGATTTAAATATATTATTCATGCTTTGATTAATGGATTTTTTAGGGTTGAATGGGTGCATTATTATGAGGATTAGAATGGACAATATGGGTTTTTCCAAACTGATGAATTTTTGGCTTGGTAATGGTATTAACCTCAACCCACCTTCATAACTTTGGCTTTGAATATGGAATTTGCGTAACTTAACTTACTTTCGGAACCTTGCATTGCACTAAAGGATAATGGATAGTGAAAAATAGTTTTGAAATGCCCTTGGTGGCAATGATTTGGATTTTAAATGGAACTCAAGTGTCTAATGGTTAATTAGATTGGTTTGACATAATTATATATAAACTTTCAAATATATTAGTATGATGATACCAAGTTTGTAATGCCTAATTTAAATCACTCTTTGGTTAATGATTCGGTTTATCTACAAATTGTTTTAATTTGGGATTTAAAGAAATTGTGTAGTTCACCATGAAGGTGTAGGTCCGGGGAGACCAACACTAAAAACCACATTTTTCGGTGTGCCGGTCCATGTGACTGTGTGCTTGGTGCACACATTATATTTTTAATAGTTATCACCTTGGTGTCTTTAGACTTTTCTCAATTCATGTGGCTAACACACACTGGGCTCTTTTGGAAGGAAAGTTGAACCCATATAGCTCGTGGGTGCCTCTAGGATGAAGCGAGCTATATGGTTCAAGTTAATGGTTTAAACATTCATGTTCACAACCCTTGTTCCTATCCTTGCATCCTATATATGTATATATAATTGTTGTGGCATATGGTTTTGAATGTTTTTGGAATCATTATTTTATCACTTTTTTTAGTTACTTACCAGTGTTTTTCCTACTTATTTTGGTATTCTGGTTTTTAGAGGCTTTTATGTACCAGTATGGGTTGGATGTTTGTATTCATTCTTAGTTTTTATTTGGTTTTTCTACTCTTCTTACCATCATGTTTGGTGGGCTTTTTTTATATTCCTTTGTTGTGTTCTGGATGTTAGCCTAAGGGGTGGTCTCCGCCTCATGGTGGCTTGAGATACCCATCATAACTAGGCCTGGTTTGTGTCCTGACAAGCTTGGTATCAAAGAACGAATCCAGGTCATTGAGTGTCCACATAGTTGTGTTGAGTAGTATTCTTTTTATGGTATGTAGAATGCCACACTTATAAGAGGAAGGCTATGAGGCATTTAGGAATATTTTCCTTTCTTGTGTTTTATTTTGAGCTATAGACTCTAGTTGTTATGAAACTTCTCTAAATCCTAGCTTTCTCGCATTTTAGATCATGCCTCCACAAAGATCTGACGATCGTAGAAACTCTGCTGGAACATCTATCCTACCTGAGGAATATGTGGAGGGAACTTACCCTATTTATGGAGTGCATACCCGGTCTGAAGTCCCTACTTTTGAATTTACCCCTCCACATGGTGTTCCATCATTCTCTATTAGTCCTCCTCTGGCTATCCTGGGCTGGTGATACTTATGTTCAGTCGCCCCATGGAGATATCTCTAATGTAGAGTTTTATCAGTCTATTCATATATTTTCCTAACTGGAGGCATCCCATTCTCATTAGTCTGGTCGTATTGGTGCTACTATTCATTCATCTAAGGTCACTTGAGTTGGCTAATTCATAAGATTTAATCTCCTAACCTTTATAGGCTCTAAGGTTGAGGTGGGTCCTCATGGGTTTATTAATGAGATAGAGAAGATCTTTGGGGTGATGCATGCTATTGATTCTGAAGGTGTTGAGTTTGTTGCATATCAGTTGAAAGATATGGCTTATCAGTGGTATGAGGACTGAGAAGCAATGAAGGATGATGATGTTGAATTGGCGGTGTAGAATGAGTTTTTAGGAGCCTTTCTTGATCACTTCTTTTCTCAAGAGTTGAAGGAAGCTAAGGCCAAAGAATTTATGAACCAAGGAGTAAACTTGAAGCAGGTAAGATGAGATCTAAGGAGTATGCTATGAAATTTTAATAGTTGACCTGTTATGCTCTGGGTTAGTGTCTAACATGAGAACCAGAATAAGGAAGCCTACTTCTGGTTTGTCCCGTGACTTGGTATTAGAGTGTTAGGCAGTAATGTTGAATAATGATATATACATATCCAAGTTGGTGGTTTATATGCAGCAAGTAGATGATGAAAAAATAAGCAGCTAGAGATGGGAGAGAGAAAGAACAAGAAGTTTAGTTATTCAGAGCAGGGTGCAAGACAATAGAATAGTGGAAGAAATAGTAGATAGTGGACTAAGAATAAAAACTAAGGAATTTATTATTTATCTGCTAGTGCTCCTTTTCCTAAGCCTCAGGGTGATTATTATTTTTAGGATAATAGTGGTCCTATGGCATAAGGTGCCTAGTCTCAGGCTAGTGGAGCTCAGTCAGCCACACCTTACCCTCCTTGTTATTTTTATGGGTAACTTTACCATGGCTATCATGAGGAGGGAAGGAATTATGCTTCAATTGTGGTCAGCCAGGTCATATGCAATAAAATTTTCCTATTGCTAAAGTTGCCACTAGAGCTAACAATGTTCCGATCTCCACCTCTTTTGCTCTTGCACCTAAGGGCATCACTCTGGGTACTGACATTGGGCAGAATCGTCTCTATACTCTTGCTACTCATTAAGAATCTGAGGTATCCCCTGGTGTTGTCACCGGTATGTTACAACTCTTCTCTTATGATGTTTACCATTTTCTTGATTTGGGTTTTACCTTATATTATATGACCCTTTATGTGGTTGTACACTTTGTTTTTGGTCCTAAAAATATCTCTAACCCCTTTTCTGTGTCTATTTTGGTGGGTGATTCTACTATTTCTAGAAAAATCTATAAGGGTTATGTGGTGTCTATCTTTCATAGGGAGACATTGGTAGACTTGATAGAAATTGACATAGTCTATTGTGATGTAATCTTGGGGTTGGAATGGCTTTATTTTTTCTATGCTTCCCTAGATTGTAGGACCCAAAAGGTCAATTTCCCTTATTCTAATAGACCGGTAATTAAGTGGGAGAGGAGTTTTTTAGTACCCAAAGGGAGGTTTATCTTCTATCTTAGAGCCCACGAAATAATTTCCAAGGGGTGTATGTATCATCTAGTTTGGGTTAAGGATTTTAGTTTTGATAGTCCTTCTTTGTAATATGTCCCTGTGGTTAATGAGTTTCCTAAAGATTTCCCTGATGACCTTCCTAGAATTCCTCTCGATAGGATAATAGATTGTGGGATTAATCTTCTACCAAATATCTATCGTATTTCTATTCCTCCTTATAGAATGGCTCCAACTGAACTAAAGAAGCTAAAAGAGCAGTTAAAGGATCTTTTTGATAAGGGCTTTATCTTTCGTAGTGTTTCTCCATGGGGTGCTCCTTTACTTTTTGTGCAGAAGAAAGATAGGTCTCTTCGGATGTGTATAGACTATTATTAATTGAATAAGGTTACAGTGAAAAATAAGTATCCTCTTCCTTAGATTGATGTTCTTTTCGACCAACTTTAGGGTATTAGGTGTTTCTCTAAGATTGATCTTCATTCGGGATACCATCAGCTGAAAAATAGAGAGGTTGATATTCCCAAGACTGTTTTCCAAACCTAGTATGACCATAATGAATTCTTGGTTATGTCATTTTGGTTGACTAATGCCCCAATTGCTTTCATGGATCTTACAATTTAGGTGTTTAGGCAGTTTCTGGATTTTTTAGTTGTAGTCTCCATTGATGATATCTTGGTGTACTCTAAAAGGGAGGAAGATCATGCCAATTACCTTTGGATTGTGTTGCAAACTTTTATGGACTACAAATTATGTGCAAAGTTTTCTAAGTGTGTATTTTTGTTAAGTACTGTAACTTTTCTTGGGCATGTTGGTTCTTGTGAGGGGATCAGGACGGATCCGTAAAAATTTAAGGCAGTTAAGAAATGTCCTAGAATATCAAATCCAATCGACATTAGGATCTCCGTAGGCTTGGTTGAGTATTATAGGAGGTTTATGGAGAGTTTCTCATCTATTACTACTCTACTTACAAGGTTGATTCAGAAAAAGGTTAAGTTCTTATAGTCTGATACTTGTGAGGTTAGTTTCAAAAAGTTGAAGGATAAGTTGACTTTTGCACCAGTGTTAACCCTACACGAGGTTACTAATGGATTTGTGGTATGTTGTGATGTGTCCCGTGTAGGACTAGGTTTTGTTCTAATGTAGCATGGTAAGGTTATGGCCTATGCTTCTACGCGACTTAAAGTACATAAGAGAAATTACCCAACTTATGATCCAGAGTTAGCGGTTGTGGTTTTGTCTTTGAAGATCTAGCATCATTATCTGTATTGGGTACATGTGGATATTTATTCAGACCATAAAATCTTGCAGTATGTGTTTACACAAAATGAATTGAACCTCAGGCATAGGCAGTGTCTCAAATTACTTAAGGATTATGACATGAGCCTTCACTACCATCTAGGTAAAGCTAATATTATTGTTGATGCTGTTAGCAAGTTGTCCATAGGAAGCTTAGCTCATGCAGATATGGAGGAAAGAGGGTTGGTAAAGAATATTCACAAGTTGGCTAATTTAGAAGTTCATCACCTGGACTGTAAAGATGGGGGAGTGATTTTTCAAGAGGTGGTTAAATCATTACTTAGTGTTGAGGTGAAGGAGAAACAGGCTTTGAATCCTATACTTATACAAATTAAGGATGATGTGGGTCAGCAAAAAGTTATGGCCTTCGAGATTGGGGGAGATGGCATCATGAGGTATCAAGAAAGGTTGTGTGTTCCTGATGTTGATGGGCTGCAGGAAAGAATCTTGGATAAGGCTCATGAGTCCCGATGTATATTTCATCCAGGTTTGACTAAGATGTATCGTGACTTAAAGGAAATCTATTGGCAGAATAATATGAAGAGAGATATGGAAAATTTTATTGCTAAGTGTATGATTTGTCAAGAAGTCAAGGTTGAACATTTAAGGCCCCTTGGCATGTCGCAAGAGATAGATTTTCCCATGTGGAAGTGAGAGATAATCAATATGGACTTTGTTACAGGTCTTTCGTGGTTTCGCAATTAGTATGATTCTATTTGGTTCATTGTGAATATGATGACTAAGTCTGCTCACTTCTTGTCGATGAGGACTAACTATTCAGGAAAGGATTATGCTAAATTGTTCATTCAGGAGATAGTTAAAACGCACGGAGCACCGATGTCCATAATTTTAGATTGAGGTACACAGTTTTCTTCTCACTTCTGGCATTCATTTTAGAAAGGTTTGGGTACTCAGGTAAACCTTAGCACCACTGTTCACCCACAAATGGACGAATAAGTACAGCGTACCATCCATACTTTGGAGGATATACTAAGGTCCTATGTGATTGATTTTAAATAAAGTAGGGTTGATCATTTACCTCTTATTTAGTTTACGTACAATAAAAGTTATCATTCTAGCATTTAGATGGCCCCTTCTAAGGCCCTTTATGGTAGAAGGTGTTGGTATTCTATTGGGTGGTTTGAGGTAGGTGAGACTAGGTTTTTGGTCCTAACTTGGTTCACCAAAACATAGGGAAAATGAAGGTTATTAGAGAAAGACTTAAGACTACTCAGAGTCACCAAAAGTCTTATGCAGATGTGAGGTGGAGGGAGTTAGAGTTAGAGGTAAGTGATTGAATATTCCTGAAGGTTTCTCCTATGAAAGGAGTCATGAGATTTGAGAAGAAGAGAAGTGATGAGTGGTGAATTTACCACTCATTTGCACTCAACATTCATGCACACTACTATGATTTAAATGTCTAAGTAAGAAGTATTTGTGGTTAAATGCACTAATTCACATATTTTGCAGGTATACAAGTGTTAATAGGAAAATAAGCAATCTTGAGCTAAAAAAGATTAAAAAAAATGAAATAGAAGTGCAAGATCTAGATAAGCTGAAGCAGGAGTAGGATCTGTCCCTCAGTTACCGCGATCGCGAGCTGAGGTCCTCATTGTGGTCAATCAAGTTAGCCAACCAAAGATGATCGTGATCCATCCTCCATGACCGCAGTAGGTCCGATCGTGATCGATCCTCCACGATAGCGTGAAAGCAAAAAATAACCCAGGGGCAAAAAATTTCATTTGGCCAGCTGACCCCAAATCCCATTTAAGGCTCAAAACCATTTCATTCAAGGCATTACATCTATTATTCTAAAAACTCTACCTCCCATCCTTATTTTATGGTTTTTGTAATTTCTTGGAGCTTGGATCTTAAATTTACAATAATTTGAAACAAGAGTAAATTACATGAGCTTTAAAGTATAGATTTGGCTTTGTCTATTGAAGATTCATTAGAGCCTAAAGTGTGGTTTGTCCTCTCTTTATTTTCTTATGAATAACTTTGATGGACATCTTGGTATATTTGATTTCATTATCCTTATGATGTACTAGATCTACCTCTTGGGATTATTCTTGATTAGGGTGTAAATATGTGTGGGATTTAATTTGTTTGTGCATTTACTAGTTTGTGATGTGGGTCCTACTATTGCTTGAGTAAATTGGTTGGAATTTGTGGGTGAAATCCCCAAATACCCAAATGGGTTTGATAGATGAAAATTCCAAGATCGTGAAAGCTCAAACCATCCTTGAAAGAGGGGTTTGGGTGAACTTTAGTAGCCCTCATCATCCTTGAAAGAGGGATGTGGGAACCAAGGCAATAGTAGACAATTATTGGGCTTAGTTTGCTAATTTTCACCATCTAAGACATAAGGGTGAATATGAGGTTGACTATCTCTTGGGTACCATCCTATAAATAGGGAGACTAATTGAGGTATTGGGTGGCTTTAATTAACACACTCCTTAGGTACTCAAAAGAGTCAATGAATGACATCTTTGAGGTTTCGTTGAAAAATTAGCCTCAAGGACTTTTGACCCAGCCTACCATACTATCAACGATTAGAATTTGCATCGAATTATATTATTTCCATGCATAACTTTCCCCTTGGAAAGCATAGTCTCAATATCCATTCTAATTGATTACACTTCTAGTTATTCTTAGTCTCAAATTAGTCTCTTAGAAGCCCAAGAATTGCCTTTATATTCAACAAGATTGAAAAGCCCCCAAACCATTTTGTATCATAAGTTTGACCCCAACAAGCAACTTAGTTTGAATTTACTCAATCGTCACTCACATTATTCATCATGGATTCGACCTCGACTCTTAGTTGGGTAAATATATTGACAACAATCTCTTTGCACTTAAATTGACGTGTAAGTTGAGCGTTATCAAAAATAGAGCATTGCCGGGGAACAATTTGGCATATTTAGTTAGTTTGGAATTTTAGCTTACTTTCTTTGATTCAAACTTCTAAATATTTACTTATTATTTTGTTTTATTTCTTGTGCTAGGTATATTGTCTTTATTTTGTTTATATCTTACTATGGTATCTTGGAATGAAAGTGAGTTGGTGGCTGGAAATCCTATTTTGACAATCCATGTCCATATTGATGGGAAGTCTAGTTGTTCTCTATGTGGTTGTCGAGATGGACATTGGAGTGATGCCCAAATTCCCCTACCTCTGTTATGGTAACCTAATTTCTAGTTCTTCTTATGATTTTGATAGGTCTTATGAGAAATAAAGGGAAGAACAAAGCACAAAAAATAGTGGTGTTGAAGCAATGCTTCAACGTACCTTAGAATGGGTGAAATCAACAGAGGATGATTTACGATGTTGGAGTGATTATCCAAATTCACCTACCCCTATTACGCTAACCCGATTACTAGCTCTTTCTATGAGTTTGACAGGTATCATGATCCGATAAGGAAAGAACAACAAGTCAAGTCCAACAATTTCGAAGAAATGCTTCAAACTATTTTGGATTGGATAACTACAATGGGGGCAAATGTGAATGACATACATCTATCAATTGAGGCATGTAAAGAGGAGATTAAGAAGATAGAAGACATGGGCATGGAGGTCAATCATGAAACTACTACAACCATGCCCATGCTTCTAAATGAGCTTCACATTGAAGAATTCCTCATGATTCCCTAACTGACCGAGCCCAATATGGGTAAAGATGCCAAAATCGAGGGAATGGTACTAGAGTCGGAAAAAAAAGACAACCAAACTCCTAATGAAGACTCTAGTCCATGTTGGGGTAAAGATGACCAACGAAATGTGACTCCAAAATTAAGAAAAAAGGCCCCATTCTATCTACTTTTCAATATTATGCTTGGTGGATTTGATGAAAGTCAATACACCCAAGCAAGTTACGAATATTGGAGAAAAGGAGCAATTTTCTTTGGAGTTTGACCTTACAAATGGGCATGTTAAAGCCCCAATTTTGAAGGCTAAGAAAATTAAGGACCGGTGTGCAAGTAGTGTCCTTCTAATACTCTCACCATTTCCCAATGAGCCCACACAAAAGTTCAATGCAAAATTGGGCAAACGATTCAAGTCTTCAAAGTGGTGCAATCGATCATACATCATCGTGCCCTTACTTTTTCCCCAAGAGCCTCAGAGATTGACTAACCAAAAGAGGGGCATAAAGTTTAAATCCTCTAAGTGGAGACATAAATGAGGATTAACAAGGCGTCGTGCCACGACGTTAAACCAAGCGTTTGATGGGAGGCAACCCATCATTTTCATGTTTATGATATTTCCTTTTACATAAGTCACAAAATTTTAATGCTTTGCAGGTGCTTGAGGAAGGTTGGAAGCCAAAAAATAAGGGAAAAACTAGTTTAGAAGTATAGCAGCCATGCAAAAAAATAAGGCAAAATAGAGGAGCAGATGACCTCAGTTACCACGATCGCAGTTCGAGGACCGCGATAGCGGTACAACAATCGCACCTATAGGCCGCGATCGCGCCTCTGTATCTAGGTTTCAGCATGGTTATTAATGGGAGTTCTTTAGACCCTTCTTCTGCTTTTATGTTATGTAGTAAGGTCACTACAAGTCTTATAGTTAGAGGTGTGGCCCTACCTTTATATGTATTCATTGGTTTGAAATACTCTAACTCAGTTCACTAAACACATAAAAATTTTGTGAATTAATTATTTTCATTGTTTAGTTTTCTAATTCTTATAATAATGATGTTGGGAAAACCTTTCCTTAAGATAGATTGAGTGACGACATTCTTAAGGGAAACTTGTCGTGATTGGGTCTTGAGCCACAAATGTAAGGAAAGTTTGAGTACCTGTGGCATTGTGGAGTTGATATTGCACTCATACCGTTGGCGAAGTTTGATTAGCCATATGGTTGGTTTGCCTATATGAAGCCAAAATATGAGACTGAGATATGGGTTGTTGCCACGGTTAGCAAATTGTGCATGGTGCAAATCAAAGCAAACACCTCCTCTGTCCAAAATTTTTGAAAATCTAGGGCATGGACATAAGAGGCATTGTAACAATTCTTTTTTCTCCTTTTGTGACTCCAAATTTTTTACTTGTGAAAATTGGTAAATACTCCATTTTTGTCTCTAGTGGGAGGGGCAATTGAGCCTCCTTGGCGACTTTGCATTCCATGTGTGGCGAGTTCATTTGTTCAAACCTCATGTGTACTTATACCATCTAGAACTTTCCCTCTCAAGGTTAGTTGTGATTGTACTTGATTGGTGAGATGATATTAGGCCATTTTTGTGACAATGGAAGTCCACTTTATCCTAAAAAGCCTACCCATTCATAAACGTTATCCCTAGTCACCCATTTTAATCCTTTGGACCTTTCTTTGGCAAACACATTGCAAGTTGTGAGCCTTTTTTATTCTTATCCCTCTTTTGAACCCTATCCTTCTTGAACTTAAAAATACAAATTAAGGATAAAAGCCTAAGTTGGGGGTGGTTAAGATTGGAAGAGGTAACTTTAGGCCACGAGAATGTAAATTAGTGCCTAAGAGGTAAATTTTGAGAATAAATGAATAGGAAAAGTATGGACCCAAGAAAGGAAAGAAAAGCATGAAATGTACAAGGAAAAGAGGTGAGAAGAAAATGCTTTCCAAAAATATGGGTGAATCAAGGTTGTGAAAGTAGGCACATGTTTAAAGAATGAAAACAAAAAAAGTGGCCCATGGTAAGAAGTTGGATTAAAAAGTGTAATGTAGATGTTCAAGGAGGGTATAGTCACTTTGTTCCCACATAATATCCTACCCTACATGAACCTACATTACAAGCTCAAAAATCCCTTTGAGATCTTTAACCAAGTGCATTCATTGTAGTGGTAATTAAAAATAGGTACAATTATATGCCATGGTACTTGTTAACATTGAGAGTTCTTGAGAGAGAGATAGAGAGTTTCATACTTAAATTCCTTGTTACATATTTGATAACTTGGTGTGTGGAATTTTCTTTCTTATGAGGAGGCATGTAAACAAGTTGAGGAGAGTGATTTTTTCATCTCCCGATAAATGAGGTAAAAGGGGTATAATGTAGTTGAGGTCAAAGAGGAATCAATTCTTGAGTATTAGTGATCGTTGTATGATTGCTTTTTGAAGTCTTTTGCATCCTTGAAAATTATGTGTATATTGAGGGGTGTCGTGAAAATAGTCTTGCCCAAGTTTGAATATCTATTTGTGGTGGTAATTAAGTTGAAGTCATCATGATCATTTGGGACATCTAATTTGGGCATAAAAGTCCTCTTAAGGTATAAGGTAGTGTTGCTTGAGGACAAGCAAAGCTTTAAGTTGGGGGTATTGATGAGTGGTGAATTTACCACTCATTTGCACTCAACATTCATGCACACTACTATGATTTGAATGTATAAATGAGACATATTTGTGGTTAAATTCACTAATTCCTATATTTTGCAGGTATACAAGTGCTGAGAAGAAAAGAAGTAACCTTGAGCTAAAAATGATCAAAAAGGGAATAGAAGTGCAAGAGCTGGAAAAGCTAAAGCGGGATCTGGCCCTCAGCCCGCAATCGCGGTCAATCAAGTTAGTCAACTAATGGTGATCGTGATCCATCCTCTGCAACCACAGTAGGTGCGATCGCAATTAGGGCTCCGTGATTGCATGAGAGCAGAAAATAACCCAGGGCAAAAATGTCATTTAGAAAACTGACCCCAAATCCCATTTAGGGCTCAAAACCCTTTCATTCAAGGCATTACATCCATCATTCTAAAAACCCTACCTCCCATCCTTAGTTTAGGATTTTTGTAATTTCTTAGAGCTTGCTACTAAATTTACACTAATTTGAGATGAGATTAAATTAGAGGAGCTTTAAAATGTAGATTTGGTTTTGTCTATTAAAGATTCATTTGAATCTAAAGTATGGTTTGTCCTCTCTTTATTTTCTTATGAATAACTTTGATGGACTTCTTGGTATATTTGATTTTATTATCCTTCTAATGTGCTAGATCTACCTCTTAGGATAATGCTAGATTAGGGTGTAAATATATGTGGGATTTGATTTATTTGTGCATTTACTAGTTTGTGATGTGGGTTCTACTATTTCTTAAGTGAATTGGTTGAGATTTTTGGGTAAAATCCCCAAATACCCAAATGGGTTTGATGGATGAAAATCTCAAGTTCTTGAAAGCTTAAACCATCCTTGAAAGAGGGGTTTGGGTTAACTTTAGGAACCCTCACTATCCTTGAAAGAGGGATGTGGGAACCAAGGCAATAGTAGATAAATTTTGGGCTTCGTTTTCTAATTTTCACCATCTTAGACATAAGGGTGAATATAAGATTGACCATATCTTCGGTACCATCCTAGAAATAGGGGTGCCTAATTGAGGTATTGGGTGGAATTAATTGACACACTTGTTAGGTACTCGAAAGAGTCAATGAGTGATATCTTTGAGGTTTTGTTGAAGAATTAGCCTCAAGGACTTTTGACCTAGCCTACCACACTATCAAAGATTATATTTTGCATCAAATTATCATGTTCCCATACATAACTTTCCCCTAGGAAATCATAGTCCCAAGATCCATTTTAATTGATTACACTCTAGTTATTCTTAGTCTCTAATTAGTCCCTTAGAATCCAAAGAATTGCCTTTACATTCAACAAGATTGAAAACCCCCCAAACCATTTTTTACCATAGGTTTGACCGTAGAAAGCAACTTTTATTTTGAATTTACTCAATTGTCACTCATATTTTTCCTCGTGGATTTGACCCTAACTTTTTATTGGGTAAATTTATTGAAAACGACCGCCTTTCACTTAAATTAACATGTAGTACCTATTATATTGGACCATATCAAATCGTGAGAAGAACTGGGAATGTCGCATATGAGTTGGATTTGTCATCAATTTTGGCATCTATTCATCTTGTTTTCTATGTGTCTATGCTGAAGAAGTATGTGGGTAACCCTTCTTTGATAGTGCATGTTGATAATGTTGGGTTTTGGATTCTTTCTCTTATGAGGAATTACTGATTGAGATATTGGATAGGTAAGTTCATAGGTTGAGGATAAAGGATGTAGCTTCAATGAAGGTTCTTTGGACAAACCAAAAGGTGGAAGAAGCTATATGAGAAGTTGAGGAAGATATGAAAGCCAAGTACCCGTTCTTTCTTCCAACGATGGATGAAAGTGCCTAAAGTATGAATTTTGTTTCCCATTTTATTGCATTTCAACTTTGTCATGGTATTCTGTTTGAATTCTTTCTGTTATCGTGCTAAGGGTTTCCTAACTCCTCATTCAGGGATGAATGATCCTAAGAAAGGGAAAGGGAGGTAATATGACACCCTAAGTTCTTAAGCTTTAGACCCTCTAAGAGTTGACTAATTGAATTATCCAAGTTTCTGAAATAATAGCAAAAACTATCAGTGATAACGATTTAGGGCACGAGTCGTGATATTATGTAATGAGTCATTAGGAGGACTCATTACCACGATAACGAGTAGGCCCAAGTTTTGGTCCCTTGACAACGATTCCAGGGTATGACTCATTATGATGCATAAATATTTATTATGGGTGACTCATTTTCATACCAATGAGGTACTAGATATTTTTTATCCTCAGGTAACAACTTAGGCCTCAACTCATGATCAAGCCTCACGAGTTGTTACCCAAGCCATGACGACTGTATTCAATATTTTCCTGCATGTTTTAATTGGGGTCTTTTTGGTCTTTTCCTCCTTTTACACTATTCCCATAACTTAAAAACACTCTAATGATCCCTCTAATATCAGTAATCAAAATAAAAAACTTAATCTCTTTCTCTTTAACTTAATCTCTTTCTCTTTAACTCCCGAGGCAAGAAAAAATAGGGTTTTACAAAAAAAATCAATCAGTCAAGCTCCAAACTTTGAATTTCTTTTAATTTCTCGTGTATTTCAGGCTTTTCTCCCATCCCTAAACTTCTATTTTACATTATGGTATAAATTAATTCAATATTCATGCGATTTAATTATTGGGTTTGAAATTGGGTTGAGGGCTTTTGATTGGTTTCTACTTGAATTATTTCCCCATGATTTAAGTATGGTATTCATGTTTTGATTAATGGATTTTGGGGCTTAATGGGTGCATTAGTATGGAGATTGGAATGGAAAACATGGGTTTTCCCAAACTAATAAATTTTTGGCTTGGTATTGGCATTAACCTCAACCCATCTTCATAACTTTAGCTTTGAACATAGAATTTGCATAACTTAACTTACTTTTGGAACCTTGCATTGCACTAAAGGATAATGGATAATGAAAAATGGTTTAGGAATGCCCTTGGTGGCAATTGTTTGGATTTTAAATGGAACTCGAGAGTCCAATGGTTAATTAGATTCATTTGGCATAATTATATATAAGCTTGCATGTTTATTGGTATGATGATACCAAGTTGGTAATGCCTGATTTAAATTACTCCTTGGCTAATGGTTGAGTTTATGTGCAAACTATTTTAATTTGGGCTTAAAGAAAATTGTGTAGCTTACTATGAAGGCGTAGGTCCTAAGGGGACCAACACTAAAAATCATATTTTTCGGTGTAGGGGTCCATGTGACCTGCTATTTGTGCACACATTATATTTTGGAGGGCTATCACCTCTGTGTCTTTAGCCTTTTCTTAGTTCATGCGGCTAACACGCACTGGGCCCTTTCAGTAGAGAGAGCTGAACCCATATAGCTCGTGCGTACCTCTAGGACGGAGCGAGCTACATGATTTATGTTAATGGTTTAAAGTTTCATGGTCACGACCCTTGTCTTAGACCTGCATTCTATATATGTATATATAATTGTCGTGTATGTGGTTTTGACTTATTTTGGCAATGGAATTATTTTTTCACTTTCCATGAGTTACATGTCAGTTCTTATCCCATTGACCATTCTTGGGCGCTGCATCATTTCATAATGTAGGGTCTAAGGGTTTTTCTATTATTCCTGTACAATATTAGGTGGTGTGGTATGTTGGTCGAGTTGATGTAAAATGGTGAGCCTCCATTTTTTTTTTTTTGGAAAGCCCTATCATTTCATTAGGTTTCTTTTCAGCTTTTGGGAATTGTAGATTTTTTTATCATAGTCAGGGGCATGTACCGACTTATTTTGGTATTCTTGTTGTTAGAGGCTTTTATGAACCAGTGTGGGTTGGATGTTTGTTTTGATTCTTAGTTTTCATTTAGTTTCTCTATTCTTTTTACCATCATTTATGATTGGCTTCCACTGTACTCCTTTATTGTGTTCTCGATATTAGGCTAAGGGGGTGGTCTCTGACTCACGATGGGCCTGAGATACTCTTAACGACTAGGACCTGGTTCAAGTAGTAACATATATATATATATATATATATATATATCAATTCTTATGATTTACGCATACGGGTATGACCATCAAAGTTTTTAGGTTGGTAAATAAGTAGCCTAATATGGGTAAACATTAACAAATTCAAAATGTAATTATTGATCCACGACGATCAACTCCTAACTTATGCATTCGGATCTTAGGAGTATCATTCTTCTTACTAGTCAGGAATTAGGATCTAAGACTTTCATTAACTATTTCCTATATTGTTCATGTGAATGTGATTTGAGTTGGAAGCGATTTGATATTTGATGTATTACAAAAATGCAAGTGTCTTATAAAAAGGAAAAGGGTCACACATTTGCATGTTTGTTGTTTCATATTGCCCATCCGTTAGACTTCTGATCTTCTATTACCCTGCTTGAATGTTTCTGAAAAAATGCTCTCAAATATGCGTAAACTTTGACAAAATTTGTTGTAATACGCTTGAACTTTGCAGGGTCCCTCTGACTCCCTAGAACTTTGTGGGACTATTTATTAGCGTATTTTATTGATATTTATTTGCACTAAATTCTTTTTTAAAAAAATTATTATTTTTTATTTTTTATTAACTTATAAATGTCACTAAAATACACTACTAAATAGTTCAGGGGGATCATAGGACCCCCGCAAATTTCAGGTGTGTTACAGAAAATTTCACTAAAGTTTGGGTATATATTGAACATTTTTCCCAATTTTTTTCCCTCAAGAATTTGGACATGTGGGTCCACCAATCATTTGGGTAAAAGATGACAATTTTCTACTTCCTTCGTCAATCTTTACTTGTCCACTTTCCTATTTTGGGATATCCAACAATACTTGTGCAGTTTATAAAACTAATGGATAATTTACCTATGTCTACCCATTTTATCCTTAACATTAAATACGATCCATTATCCAATGTATTTTTAAAACATTAAATTTATTACATTCAAAGGTAATATGATAAAATTACTCCTATTATTTACTCCCCCCGTTTAAAAAAGAATGACAGACTTTGACTTGGCACAAAGTTTAAGAAAATAAAGAAGAATTTTAAATCTTGTGGCCTTAAATTAAAGTTATGTCAAATATACCAAAATGCCCTTTGATCTTGTGTTCCTAAACTGCCATGTGGAAAGTTGAAATTAAAGTATTGCCAAAAAGGAAAGGGGTCATTCTCTTTTAAACGGACTAAAATGGAAAGTAGGTCATTCTTTTTTAAATTGAGGGAGTACTATTTTTTAATTCCTATGTCACTAGGAAAGTGGACAATTAAAGATGAACAGAGGGAGTAAGTGCAGAGAATGAATGGACCAAAAGTGTAATGCAACATTGAGCACTTCAAATACTGCAATGGCAGTTTTGAACTTTTTCCCCTCATAAAAAGAAAGTAAACATCTTGCAGCTATGTTTTCAAAAAAGAAAATAAGCCTAAGTACATTCTGACTTAGAATTAAGCAATTAGGACATGTCATAGGTTCATACACATGTGCAAGATTTTTATTTGTTTATATTTTGGGTTGATTTTGCAGTGATTGCCTCCATTATCAATAGAACCAAATATGTACGAACTGCAAACTGCCTTTATTGGAAACACGATTGGCCAAGCCAAAGGTGTTGATGATAAATGTAAGACCCCACAAAATCCTAAGCTTAAATCAGTCCGTTAAAGCTTGAAAAGAGGTTCTAGGCTTAGAAATTTTAGCTAAGTGTTTATACTTAGAATTTATTTTAGCCTTCATAAGTTGGCGATCCTATTTTACGATCCTTATAACCTTGAGGTGTCGATTTTTAGGTTGATTCATGATCAGGAATGTCAGTAGATGTTCTCGGATGAGTTTTGGATTTTTTGGACCTCGTTTGAGACGTGTGTAGGAGTCTAAAATAGTGGATCAACGCGATCTTGAAGTGTCGCATCGCCTATCACGTCGATCAATATTTTTTCCCAACTCCCAGTGCAAATTCCAGTGAGCTAACGTGATTTTAACACGTTACGTCGGCCGTTGCATCTACCTCATCGATGCAGTACGTCGGTCTGTGCGTTGTTGAGCACATTTTCAGTAATTAAAAACTCCACATCCAGAGGGGTATTAGGGTCATTTTCCCACCCTTAATCAGCTCCAAAAATATGAAATTCATCTATCAATAAGAAAAATACACTCATTCTCTCAAATCCTCTCAAGAATAAACCCTAAGCCATCAAACTCAAGATTCAAGTCTCAAGGAATTCACCAAAACTTTCAGAGAATTAAAAATCAAGGTATGTTAGGTGTTCATCCAAGGGTTTCCTTCCACCCTTAGAGTTCAAGAACCCTTTTCAAATTACAAGTTAATTTCTTTTATGAATTTCATATTGAATTTGATTGTATTCATGATTATAATGTTAGTTGGGTTTATAATCTATGATTAATTACAAGTTTCATGACAAATAAATTGCATGTGTGTGTTGTTATATGGTTCATGTTAAAAACCCTTGAATTTGTGAGTTTGGGATTGTGATCATGATGCTTGCATGTCGACTAGTATTACATGCATAAACTATGCCCCCCAAGTGTTTGATAAAATATTCATGTGAGTTGAGTAGTGCAATCATATCATGTTAGCACGTATACAAGTTATATACCATACAAGTGCTTGATAAAATACCTCAAATAATCATTGTGATAAAGTGACTAGTTATCATGCTTTCAATATTGTGCTATATTGTTACTATCTATGCTATCGAGTCCTGGGGGTATCTAATACCCGACAATCTAGTTGTTTCCCAAGATTTATAGTAGATTCAGAATAGTCTCAGTGATATCACATCCAGTAGTACTCAGTCAGATAATAGAACTCAATATATTCATCCTGTTAACAAAACTTAGTGTATTCAGTCAGTTATCAAAACTCAGTGAACTCAGTCCAGTTCAGATAGACAACACGATTAGTAAAAGTTCAGTCAAGCCTAGTACAGTCTAGAAATCAGTTCAGTATCTATTCAGTTGGTAGTAAGAATTAGCACTGAGTGAACGCAGGGATGGGAGCATTCCTATCAGTAAAGGTTTTGAACCTTAGTAGCAATCCTTGCATTACAGAACGACGTAGCCAGCGTAGGTTGAGATGTCTTTCTGCCAGTTTAGGGTTGATATATCTCGTACGAGTTTTTTTGCCAGTAAGGGTTGAAAGAAAGGCTTCCTGTCAGAGAGGGTTAACTTATAGCCATTGTTAGTATCCCTTGGAAAGGAGATAACACCCTTCTTACTAGAGTCACAGGTTGGACCCCAACTCAGTTTAGAATTGGGGTATGTCGGTTAGATGAACACTTTCATAGTTTCAGTTTCAGTTTCAGACTCAGTACAAAACCTCAGTTCAGTAACAAAATTAGGACTGTCAGATATAATCACCTAACTCAGTTTAGAACTCAGTTCAGTTCTACAGAATTAGGACTGTCATAAATAGTCACTCAAACATAATACAGTATTAGTAAACTTAGATATCAGTCATTCAGATTTCAAAACCTATTATTCAGTGTTAATGTGATCTCAGTTGCAGTATACGTAGTTTTATGCATAGCATTGCATAATCAGCATTTACAACAGTTTCAGATATACATGTACTTGCATTCAGTTATTCATGTTACTCAGCCAATTACTGTTTATGCATATGAACCCCTGCATTCAGCCTTACCTCACCTAGCATACCATTATATTCAAAGTACCGATGCATACCTTTCTTTAGTGCTATAATGTCTTGCATCATAGGTTTAGACACACGGGTTCCTGACCGTACTTAGTAACCCAAATTATCAGTAGCAGATTTAGTGGTGAGTCCTTATAGTTTGAGGACAGATTATTATTTTAGTTTATTATTACTTTAGTAGTCGAAGTTAGTTGGGGGATTATCCCATCAATTCCACATTCAGACAGTTCAGTTAGAGGCTCTTCAGACTAGATTATTTCAGACAGTTATTTAATTTTTAGATCTGATTGTCAGATATTATTGTTATCAGTATTTGATTTCAGTTATGAACCTTATGGCAGATTCATCCAAATTTCCACATTTATTATAGAGTTATTTTATTCAGTAATTACAGTAGGTACCAATTATGGGTTAACCCATGGTCCTTTAGAATTATGAGCACCGTGTGATGTCCGGGGTGAAGACTCAGGGCATTACAAACTTGGAATTAGAGTCTAAGGTTCAACAGTCTTAGGAAGTCTGAAAGCTATGGTAATAGATTCTTGTGCATGGGTGTATAGCACACCACATTTATGAATAAGAGGCTATGAGGCATTTTAGAAAAAATTTCTCTTCTTTCAGGATTCATATCGTGTGAGTGAGCATGAGCTAAAGTTAAACTCTTTGTCTAATTCAAGTTTCCCTTCCATTTATTGGCTATGCCTCAAAAAATAACTAACAAAAAAAGATTGGGAAACCAGCCAGCACCTCCGCCCGTCCATCCAGATCCCTTGGACGAGCATGTCTTCCACACAGAATTCAGAGCAATTTTCACCACTCTAGCTCATTTTGTGGTAACCCAGAATGAATGCCCAGTTTCCGTTCTAGCCAACCAAGTGGCCAATACTTCTGCATCTAGAATTTGAGACTTCACCCGAATGAACCTCCATCCTTTATCGGGTCTAAGTCTGAAAAGGACCTGCAGGAATTCCTTGATCAGGTGCAGAAAGTCATAGATATTATGGGGGTAAACGCTAGTGAGAGTGCTGAATTGGCCTCATATTAGTTGCAGGATGTAGCTTACTCATGGTTCAAGCAGTGGAAAGCAGAGAGGGCCACAGATACAGGGCCCATAGAATGGAAGAAGTTTGCCACTGCTTTTCTAGAAAGGTTCTTCCCACTGTAGTTGAGAGAAGCAAAGGTTTTGGTGTGTATTAATCTGAAATAGGGCAACATAATGTAAAAGAGTATTCTCTCAAGTTTACTCAGTTATCCAAATATGCCCCTCATATGGTAGCAAATAGCAGATCTAAGATGAGTAAGTTTGTGGTTGGGGTATCTAATAGTATGGTCAAGGAGTGTAGGACCACAATGATGATTAAGGATATGGACATATCCAGGCTTATGGTCCATACTCAATAGATAAAGGAGGATAAAAATAAGGAGGAAAATAAGAGAGCTAGAATAGGTAGCTATAACTTTACTCAGCCAAAGTCAGATGGTGGAGATCGTTCCCAGTTTTGCCCAAAATCTTTAGTTACAGCTCCGTCCTCATCTAGTGCACCAATGTTGAAATTCAGAGATGGCAATAAAGACAGGGCACCAGGACCTAAACCTCAGGGTAGTATTAGCAATGCCCGAACAAATCCCTTTTGCCAGAAGTGTGGAAGAAACCACCAGGGTGTCTGCAGAGTTGGCAATGATATATGTTTTAGATATGGTCCGCCAGGCTACAGGGTCAGGGAGTATCCTCAGGTAGGTTTATAGAGTCAGTATAATCATCCTTCAGCTCAGTCCGGTCGCCCGAATAAGTAAGGTGCCACTTCAAGTGCCACCATTGAGCAACGGCCAAAAAAAATCTATGCACTTCAGTCCCAACAGGAACAGGAAAGTTCTCCTGATGTGGTCACTGGTATGTTACAAGTTTATCATTTGCATGTTTATATTTTGTTAGATCTAGGAGCTTCTTTGTCCTTTGTAACTCTTTATATAGTTGTTGACTTCAGAGTCAGTACCGAAGTCCTAGTAGAGCCCTTCTCAGTCTTTACCCCAGTGGGTAAATCTATCATAGCCCGAAGGGTATACAGAAACTGTCCGATTATGGTATCTCTGAAGGTCACATCAGCAGACTTAGTAGAATTAGAGATGACAAATTTTGATGTTATTCTCGACATAGATTGGCTTCATTCATGCTATTCTTTAGTACACCACAGAAATAGAATTGTCTATTTCTAGTTTTTAAATGAACCTATCCGTGAATAGAGGGGTGGTACTTCAGCAGTTAGGGGTCAGCTTATTTCCTACCTTAGGGAGAGAAAAATGATATCCAAGGGGTGTGTCTATCATCTCGTTCGAGTTAAAGACTCTAGTTCAGAGACCCCTAATCTTGAGTTAGTCCTAGTAGCATGTGAATTTCTAGATATATTTCTTGAAGATCTTCCTGGAGTCCCTCCCGAGCGAAAAATTAACTTTGGAATAGACCTTCTTCCCGATACTCAGCCTATATCTATCTCACCATACAAAATGTCCCCAGCAAAAATCAAAGAATTAAAAGAATAGTTGAAGGATCTCCTAGATAAGGGATTCATCAAACCCAACAATCCCCTTGGGGTGTACCAATTCTATTTATGTGTAAGAAAGACGGTTCTCTTAGAATATGTATAAACTACCATCAGCTAAATAAAGTCACGGTCAAGAACAAGTATCTACTTTCCAGAATCGGTGACTTGTTTGACCAACTTCAGGGTGCCAACTATTTTTCTAATATAGAACTCAGATTAGGCTATCATCAGCTCAGAGTAAGAGAATGTGACATTTTGAAGACAGCTTTTAAAACTCGATATAGTCACTTTGAATTCTTAGTCATATCATTTGGTCTTACCAATGTCCCAACAGCCTTCATGGATTAATGAATCGCGTGTTCAAGCAGTACTTGGACATGTTCATCATAGTTTTTATTGATGACATTCTTGTCTACTCCCGCAGTAAACCGGATCACGCAGACCATCTCAAAATAGTATTACAAATTCTTAGAGCCCATCAGTTGTTCGCCAAATTCAGTAAGTGCAAATTTTTTCTAGGATTAGTAGCCTTCCTTCTTTATATCATTTCTGGTGATAGCATTAAAGTTGACCCTTAAAATATCAAAGCAGTAAGAAACTGGCCCAAACCCATCTCTCCATCAGATATCAGGAGTTTCTTAGATTTGGCTGGCTATTACTGACAGTTTATGGAAAGGTTTCCATCTATTGCATCCCCCATGTCAATATTGACTCAGAAGAAAGTCAAGTTCCAGTGGTCAGATTCTTGTGAAAAAGTTTTCAGGAGTTGAAGACTCGACTCACTACAGTCCAGTTTTGACTTTACCAGATGGTTCAGATAGATTTATGGTATATTGTGATGCTTCTAGAGTTGGTATATGGTGTATTTTGATGCAGAGAGGTAAGTTCATAGCCTATGCCTCTAGACAGCTTAAGCCTCATAAAAAAAACTACCCCACTCATGATCTTGAGTTAGCAGCGGTAGTATTTGCCTTAAAGATTTGGAGGCTCTATTTGTATGGGGTGCATGTTGAAGTGTTCATAGGCCATAAAAGCCTTCTGTATGTATTTTCTTAGAAAGACCTGAACCTACGTCAGAGGAGGTGATTAGATTTTTTGAAAGACGACATGAGTGTTCTGTATCATTCAGGCAGGGCCAATGTAGTGGTTGATGCTCTCAGTAGGATGTTTATGGGTAGTGTTACCCACTTGGAGGATGGTAAGAAGAATTTAGTTTAGTAAGTTCATCACCTTACCCGACCAGATGTCCCCTTAGTCGATTCAGTAGAGGGTAGCGTATGGGTACAGAATTGTTTGGAATCATCTTTGGTTTCCAAAGTAAAAGAAAAGTAGGGCAGAGATCTCATTTTAGTTAAACTAAAAGAGTCCGTTAGAGATTAGAAGATAGAGGTTTTCTCCCAAGAGGGATATGATGTGTTACACTGCCAAGGTAGAGTGGGATAAAGAGAGACACTGTAGAGTTTGTAGCTAAGTGCTCAATAAGTCATCAAGTTAAGATAGAACATTAGAAGCACCGTGGATCTATACAGGAGTTCAATATTCCCATGTAAAAGTGGGAGGAAGTGAACATGGATTTTCTGATGGGTTTGCCTGGTACTCGTCGCCAGCATAATTCAATTTAGGTTGTTATAGACAGGATGACCAAATTAGCTTACTTCTTACTAGTTCATACCTCTTATTCAATTGAGGATTATGCTAAGCTCTATGTTAGAGAGTTGTTCATATTGCACGGAGTTCCGTTGTTCATCATTTCAGATAGAGAAAGTTCAGCTCTCATTTTTAGAAAGTCTTCCAAAAGGGTCTTGGTACCAAAGTTCACCTCAGTACAGCCTTTCACCCTCAGACAGATGGTCAAGCAGAAAGGACCATCCAGACTCTAGAATATATGTTAAGAGTGTGTGCCATTGACTTTAAAGATAGTTGGGATGACCACTTTTCTTTGATTGAGATTACATATAATAACAGTTATCATTCTAGCATTCAGATGGCTCCGTTCGAGACGCTCTATAGGAGGAGATGTAGATCTCTCATTGATTGGTTTGAAGTGGGTGAGGCTGCAGTAGTAGGGCCTAAATTGGTATTTGATACCTTATAAAAAGTTTAGTTGATCAGGGAAAGGCTTAAAATAGCTCAGAGCTGACAGAAATCGTATGCAGATATGCAAAAAAAGGATCTCGAGTTTGAGATTGGTGATTATGTATATTTGAAAATATCTCCTATGAAAAGAGTGAAGAGGTTTGGCAAGAAGGGAAAGCTCAGTCCCCGATATGTCAGTCCTTCCCGAATTCTCAGTTATTTCAAAAAGGTAGCTTACGAGATTGAGTTGCCTTCAGACTTAGCTTCGTGCACCCAGTGTTTCATGTCACCATGCTAATGAAGTACATAAGTGACCCATCAGTTGTAGTCCTGATAGAAGGTATAGATGTTTAGAACAGTCTCTCTTATGAGAAAGTCCCAGTTGAAATTCTTGATCATCAGGTTCACAGACTGAGGAACAAAAATGTTCCTTTAGTCAAAGTTCTTTGGCGGAATCAGTCCGTTGAGGGAGATACTTAGGAAGATGAAGCAGATATGCAAACCAAGTATCCTCACCTCTTCTCTGCAAACTCAGACTTAGCTCAAGGTAATAGTTTTCCTCGAATTTACTCAGTTCCATGCTCAGATTACCTTTATAACTCTATAACGGTTCAGTTGCATAGCATTCTCATATCATGCATACCTTTATGAAATAACTCAGTCATGTGTCATGTTTTTAGAACTCAGTCATGCTTCAGTTATGAATGTTCAGTATGATATTTAAGTATATCAGTACTTTCAGTCATGTAATCATGCTTCAGTTGTGCATATTTAGTATATAAATTCAGTCTATTAGTATTCTCAGCTTAGTCAGTCTCATTCAAGGATGAATGTTCCCAAGGGGGAGATAGTGTAAGACCCACAAAATCCTAAGCTTAACTCAGTCCGTTAAAGATTGAAAAGTGGTTCTAGACTTAGAAATTTTAGCTAAATATTTATACTTAGAATTTATTTTAGCCTTTAGAATTTGGTGATCCTATTTTACGATCCTTACGACCTTGAGGTGTTAATTTTTAGGTTAATTCATGGCCAAGAAAGTCAGTAGATATTCTCAGATGAGTTTTGGATTTTTCAGACCTCACTTGAGACATGTGTGGGAGTCCAAAATAGTGGATCAACGTGATCTCAATTCATCGCATCGCCTATTGCGTCGATCAATATTTTTCCCAGCTCCTAGTGGAAATTCTAGTGAGCCAACATGATCTCGACGTATTGCATCAGACATTGCGTCGACCCTATCAACGCGGTGCATCGGTCTATGCATCGCTTGGCATGTTTTCAGTCGTTATGTGCATAAACTATGCCCCCAAGTGTTTGATAAAATGTTCATCTAAGTTGAGTAGTGCAATCATATCATTTTTTCACATATACAAGTTTTATACCATGCAAGTGCTTGATAAAATGACTCAAAGAATAATTGTGATAAAGTGAATAGTTATCATGCTTTCAAGATTGTGCTATGTTGTTACTATCTATGCTATTGAGTCCTGGGGTATCTAATACCCAAAAATCTAGTTGTTTTCCAAGATTTACAATAGATTCAAAATAGTCTCAGTGATATAACGTCCAATAGTACTCAATCAGATAATAGAACTCAGTATATTCATCCAGTTAACAGAACTCAGGGTATTCAGTCAGTTATTAGAACTCAGTGAACTCAGTCCAGTTCAGATAGATAGCACGATCAGTAAAAGTTTAGTCAAGCCTAGTACAGTGTAGAAATCAATTCAGTGTCTATTCAGTTGGGAGTAGGAATTAGCACCGAGTGAACCCAGAGTTGGACGCATTCCTGTCAGTAAATGGTTTGACCCTTACTAACAATCCCTGTATTACAGAACTACGTAGCCAGCATAGGTTGAGATATCTTCTTGCCAGTTTAGAGTTGATATATCTCGTATGAGTTTTCCTGCCAGTGTAGGTTGACGAAAGAGCTTCCTGTTAGAGAGAGTTAACTCATAGCCATTGTTAGTATTCCTTGGCAAGGTGCTAACACACTTCCAACTGAAGTCACATGTTGGACCCCAACTCAGTTTAAAATCGTGGTATGTTGGTTAGATGAACACTCCCATAATTTCAATTTCAGACTCTGTAATAAACCTCTGTTCAATATCAGAATTAAGACTGTCAAATATAGTCACCTAACTTAGTTTAGAGCTCAGTTAAGTTCTACAGAATCAGGACTGTCAAAAATAGTCACTCAGTTAACAGTAATACAGTATCAGTAAACTCAAATATCAGTCATTCAGTTTTCAGAACCTATTTTTAGTGTTAATATGATCTCAGGTGCAGTATACATTGTTTTATGCATAGCATTGCATAATTAACATTTACAGCAGTTTCATCTATACATGTACTTGCATTCAGTTATATTCATGTTATTCAGCTAGTTACTGTTCATGCATATGAACCCCTGCATTCAGTCTTACCTCACCTAGCATACCAGTACATTCAAAGTACTGACGCATACCTTTCTTTTGTGCTATGATGTCTTATATCATAGGTTCAGACGCACGGGCTCCTGACTGTACTTAGCAGCCCAAATTATCAGCAGCAGATTTAGTGGTGAGTCCTCATAGTTCGAGGACAGAGTATTATTTCAGTTTATCAGTACTTCAATAGTCGGAGTTAGTTGGGGGTTTATCCCATCAACCCCATAATCAGACAGTTCAGTTAGAGGCTCTTCATACTAGATTATTTTAAACAGTTATTTAGTTTTCATATCTAATTGTCAGATGTTATTATTATCAGTATTTTATTTCAGTTAAGAAACTTATGGCAGATTCAGCCAAATTTCCGCATTTATTACAAAGTTGTTTTATTCAGTAATTACAGCAGGTACCAGTCATGGGTTAGCTTGTGGTCCTTCAAGATTATGTGTACCGTGTGACATCCGGGGTGTAGATTCGGGGCATTACAATAAATCATTTGATCTGCATTTTTTAATTATACAAACTAAAAAACTAATCTCAAAGGTAAGTCACTTGCAGCAGCTCTCATGTTTGACGCAAGATTTGATGGTGTAGACATGTCTGAAGTGATCATGTCTAAGGCTTATGAAGTTGGAAAATAAAATACCAGATATATATATCTATCTATTGTATTATCTTTCAATATTTAATTAAACTTATTAGTTGAATTCAAAATATATTGTTATAGTTAAGTGTTGAATCTTGATATGAAGAAATACAAAGTTGAATGATAAGCCTTTAAATTTAGGGCTATAGTTGACTCTTCTCGTTTGAGATTTACTAAATAAGTTTGAAGATGGAACAAGTACCTTATTCGTGCTCCTGAGACACTGATCGACATCTTAGTAGAGTATAAGTCAAATTCTAATAAAACTTTACCAAACACCGTTTACTAATTTTATAAATTTCTATCTACTCAATAAAAACATATGAAATTAATATATGGCTTAAATTAATCTTGGATCTATATAGAAGACTTCGAAGAAAAAAATAATAGTAGAAATGATTTTATACATTAATTTTTTTAGTCTCATTCATTAATGACAAAACAGACACATTTTGTAAGGCACAAATTTATTTTTTAAGAATCAAACAACTTTTGTTTTTCATCGAATTTTTTTATATATGTTTTAAATATTTTAAGTTTTAAATTTTTTATTGATACCGTAGAATAAAAATAGCTTTCCATTAAAAAAAATATTTTTAGAATTAGAAAATATGGACAATGACTTAAAACTATCTAGAATGTCTTAACTCTGGTTGTCATTGATTCAGATCATCTCAATCTATAAAAAAAGACTAAATATATAAATTTAAATGGGGTATATATTTTTTGCTACATCTAATTTCCTCCTTAATTATTAGTATGATGGTGATTTATCACCTTTTTAATATTAACTACACATTTTTATCTTTAAAATATTATGTTATATATTTTAATTATTTGTACTTTATAAAATAATGTACATGCGATAACATCTCTCTCTCCCTCTCTCTCTTTCTCTCTCTCTATATATGTATATATATATATATATATATATATATTCTTAATTAGCGTTTAATACATGTGCAACACACGTATACTAAACTAGTAAAAATAAATTATTAGGCTAGCTAATAAAAGTAAACAATGAGTAGAAGGTGATTATAATGAGGTTATCAAAATAGTGAATAGCTATTTTGAATTTAAAACTTATATGGGTTGTTATTTGAGTTAATTTTTCGTATAATTTCCAATGTTAAAGTTCTACCCACTTTCACTCAAGAAATTACATCGGATAACCCTCATAATGGGTGGCTTTGTATTTTTGTCCCTCATAAGAAAAGTTTTTAAAGACTAGCCTTCCTTCCTTTTTATTTACAGAACAAGTACATTTTTGCCCCTCTACACCTCAAATATTTTCATGCTTTTCATGCTCATTTGTATCTCACCTTTTATTTTTTCTTCTTCACTTTTTCTCTTTTTTACTGTTCCTTAATTTTTAATTTTTATTTTTATTTTTTCTTGTTTTAATTCATTTGTCTCAACTTTTATTTTTTCTTTTATTTTTTCTTTCTTTCTTTTCATTTTTCCTAAAATTTATTTTTATTTCTTCTTCTCATTTTGTTTTTCTCAACAAAAAAATTCTTATTTTTTTCTTATCTTTTATTTTTCTTTTTTTCTCAAATTTTATGTTTCTTCTCTTTTTCTTAACATCTATTATATTTTGCTGATGAACAGAAAGTTGGATAATCTCCAAATAGGACCTTCTTTCTTTGATATCAAAGTAAACTTAAGGGTGTGACTTGTTATTTGAGAGTCCTTTGAGATAAGTCTAGCCTCTAAAGCAAGAGTTATAGAACATATCATAAATCAAGCACAATATGGTAGTGTCGAGTCTTGGTCGTGGAGCATAACTTGTTGTTTGGAAATCCTTGAACTAAGTCTTGCTTCTAAGTCAAGATTTATAGAGTATCTCATACATTAAGACATAATGAAGTAGTATTAACTCTTGCCAATGGACGGTAACTTATTTTTTGGAGAGGTTCTTAGGCTAAGTCTTAGGCCAGACTTATAGAACATCTGATAAATCAAGACACAATATGATAATGTCAACTCTGGCTTATGGGGCATAACTTAGTGTTTAAAAGTCATTGCACTAAGTCTTGCCTCTAAGGTAGGAGTTATAGAACATCTCACAAATCAAGACACAATGTTTTAGTATCAACTCTTTCCCATATGGCATAACGTGTTGTTTGAAAGTCCTTGCACTAAGTCTTGATTCTAAGGCAAAGTCAAAGACATCTCATAAATCAAGTGTAATGACCTGAATTTGTGAGTTTGTATTTTATGTGAATTGACATTTTTTTTCTCGTAGTTACTAGATGTTAAATTTGGCATTTAGGGATGTTCGGCATGGTTCTCAATATGATCGAAAATAATTAATGTAAGTTTGTGGTTTTTAGAGGCTTAAGAAGCTATATAATTGATTTTGATCGACATTTGTTTGTTCGAGTACCGGATGTCGATTTGGACAGTTCCATTAGGTCTAGAGGGTCGAATTTGGAATAGTAGAGTGGTTGGTTCATATTCAAGAACTTTTTCTTGTATTTTAATTCTTTGTTTGAGAAATAGCAAAAGAGGTCCCAAGAGTTAATTTGTTGAAAACAATCTTTTTCAAAAATCTAACATTGTCATTGAATTTGAAATATCAAAAATATCCTTGTAGCGTATTTCATTTGTATTCACGATATTACTAATGCATCTCGAGGGTCCGATCGAGAACTTGGCATTTTAGCCAATTTACTAATTGTGTTACTATCTAGTGTAGCCACTTAAGCGGCAAAGGACCGCTTTAGCGATTGTCGCTTTAGAGGACTGGCATTACTTAAGTAGTAGCCTTTTTAGCAGCCAGGCATCGCTTAAGTCGTAGCTGTTATAGCAGTCATGCATTGCTTAAGTGATGACTGGCCTAATTAGCTTGGCCGCTTTAGTAACGTTTTAGCCTTTTAAGCGGTCAATTAGTCGTTTAAGCGCCCATCGCTAAATAAGTATATATATATATATTCATTTTCCTTCATTTTTGGACCTTTGAGCTTTGGATTTGGGCATTTCTTAAGGATTTAGTCACCATTTGAGCTTGGATAAGCTCCAAAACCTATTTTTCATCTTTTTTTCATCCATTATATCATCAAAAATACCTTTAAATCATGATTTTAAAATAAAAATTTGAGTTTTCTACCGATAAATCTTAAAAGGGGTTTTAATAGATTTGGACCTTATTTTAAAATCATTTTCATATGAGTTTTCTCCTGCAGACTTCTATAACCTTGGGGAATGTATTTTTAAAATAAAATTTTGGTTTTACCCTTTCATTTTCAAACTCATTTTTTGAACCCGATTTGGAATCCACTCAAATATGGACAATATAGATATCGTTAGCTTTCTTTTAAATGCATAGATGCTATATTCAAATATTGTAGTTAATTTTGAGCCATTCATAAGGGGAAGGTGAAGAACTTTAGGCTGGAATTTCGTCATTTCGAGGTAGGTTATTGGCTTAATTTCTTTCTGATTAAACTGTAGTTAAGAAATAAGTAAAATATGCTATGAGTTGAGAAAAAAGCATGGGATTTATATTTCAAGATTATTTTTATTGTTGTGAGATCGTGTGGGGGCTTATATTGTATTGTTATTGACTTGTGATAACTTATATTATATGTTGTCCTTGTGGAGGCTTTATTTGACATCATTGACTTTATTAGTCTATTTAAATACTGATATTCTAGATATGAAGCTTGAGCAAGGTCTTATTTTCATAATATAGTCTTTATTTAAGCATTGGTTGCTTTCTCATGATAGAAATACCCGAGTTAGGGGTTGATATGATTTAAATAATGTCTTACATACATATTTACTCCGATAGTGCCTAAATTGAGTTGATAATCATGAATTGTTGACATACTTATTTGATTTTGGGCTCACTTATATATATATATATATATATATATATATATATATATATATATATATGTTTTGGATTGGTTATCATTATATTGAGTTGTTTATGAGCATTACATCCTACTATATATAGTTTTGATGATGAGCAGTACAGCTGGCATGCATTGTCTGCATAGTTTTATCCTCTTGTGTAACAAACTTACAGGTGCTATTTTGTACTGAATAGGACAGCTAGTCCAATGATCTTTTAGGCCTAATCATCACTCAGCTATAAAAGAAAAGAGACGCATCTTTATTAGATCAATTTTTTTCATAAATCTAAAGAGTGAAGTCAGATAGCAAAAACTTCATTCTAAGATTGCTCAAGCATTGCTCATATTCTTATTTTCTTAATATGCTTAAAGAGTGAGTGAGTGTTCTTGAGTGTTGATCTATAATCAAACTACTCATGTTATAACAGTAGTGTTTCTTTGTTGAGAGAAGTGCTCAGGTCGAGCTACCTAAGCTTGTTGTTGGTTAGAGTTAGCCAGTTATTGAGGGAAACTTGGAAGAGGTGTTAAGGAGTGCTTGTAATAGAGTTATTGCAAGCAGGAAGAACCTAGAGTTAGGTTCACAGTCAAGTCTGTAATCAAGAGTTTGGTTATAGTGGACTGTTTTGGTGCTTGTGAGGGGAAGCCATGGTTTTTCCCTTCCTAGGTTTCCATGTAAATATCCTATGTTTTTACCTTCCTGCACTGCCTTTGTTTTTTAGCACTTCATAGTTTCTTTACTGTTCTATCACTTCTGTTTGACTTTGAGGAACTTGGTCCCTTACTATGTGGTGCAACCCCCAAGGGTTTCAACAATTGGTATCATAGCAGGTTCACTCTAAAAGATTCATACCTTGAGTGTTCTGGTCATCATGGCCATTATAACTGAACTAAGGATGGAAATAAAGGAAGCAAAAAGGGAGAGATTCCTATCCTTGAAGGCTTTAGAGTATGTCCCAGGTGAAGAAGACATTGTTATGGCACTTTTAGCAACAAGGTTTGTTAATGCTATAAAAAAAAGGTGGTCATCTTAGCAAAAAAAATGGTAAAATTAAAAGTTGTCACAAAGGTGTAAAGCATGCATGCAATAGAATGATCAAAATTTGGAACCTTCAAGAAGAAATGATACAGCTAGTTGTATAGTAAAAAGGGTATTGGCTGTTTGGGAAGACTAGTCCACCAAATCTGGAAAGACAAAAAGTATGGAGATGTCTCAATGCTAGAATTGGAAGAGAGTCCAATTATCTATGATTCCTTGTTTGTATTCTTTTCAAACACAGAGTATGAAGAAGAAAAAGAAATAACACTCATTGATCTTAAGGAAAATGTAGATAACTACGCTGCTAGGAAAATAAAAAAAATTGCTAGTGTATTGATAGACTTTGTATATGAATTAACTACTGAGAGGAATGTTTTGTAGAAAAATTAGAAAATGAAGAACATGAATTGAGTGCCTTAACACTTCATATATCTAAAACTGAAAAAATGTTCACTAACCTTAAGCCTAAAAATCTAAATTGTATACTAAAAAGGGCAAATAAAGTAAATGGTAAAGGGAATAATGAAGTATCAAAGCTTCAGATTGATCTTGAGGAGAAATTGAAAGCTTCATAAAAACACCTTATGTCAGAAATTTATAGGAATAAAGAGTTGGAGAGGGATAAGTCTCTTAAATGGACTGCTTCTTCACAGATCCTCTCTAATCTGACCAGTCAAGATGTCAATGATGGTAGAGTTTTGTGCTATAAAGAAGAATTCCAGCCTAATGGCTCATAACCCTCTTTAAAGAGACAATAATTCTTTGATCACTGTACTCATCTGCCTTCCCCGCTAAAAATATTTCCCGATGATCACTTAAGCACTTTCACACAACAAGAAAGCAAAATGTGTCTCAAAGAAAAACTATCAAGAATGTTAGAAACAATGAAAGAAAATTCCTATGCATTAACTGTAGAAAAGACAGGCACACTAAGGAATATTGTCTAAATTTGATTAGAGTTAATATAAATGGATCAGGATATGTTTATTAAGGCAAACCTCTTTCTAAGGGTTTCAAGCCTCTAAAAATTATGAAGAGGAAGTTATCTCTACCTAGATGGGCTAAAAAGAATGTGGTCCCACCATTACCCTCAACTGGGAACTCAAACTTAAGTGGGTTCCCATATTTGACTTGTGATCATGATTTTCGGTATGAGAAAAGGGATTGCAAGAAGAAATGGTTAGTTGATAGTATATGCTCTAGGCTTAATATTGGAAGATATAACTGTGTTCTCTCTCACTCAAGACACTTCAAGATAAGAGATATCTCAGTTTGAAATAGATGATTTTAAGGGACCTGATCCCTAGGAAATTCATCTCAGAAAAGGCTTCACCAGAATGAATAACATGTGAATCAGGGTCTCTTCCAAAATTTGGCTATGTCAAGGAGACAAGTATCCATGATAAATTAGGTGTATGATAATCTAACTCAGTACCATACCTTTCTAGGTATACACCCAAGGGAACATCTTTGGAAAGAAATAATTGAAGTAAACACAAGTAGAAAATTCACTCAAAAGGAAGAGGGACCTGGTCCCATCTCTCATGTGAGTACCAAAATAATGTGCCATAATTTTATATAAAATTACTGTTTAAAAGGCCACTTGTCCAATCCCATGTAAAAAAAGTTGTCAATTTAATTCAAAAGTGAAGAGTCACAACCGTTGTCATTAGATGTGTCTTCTCAAAAAGGCAACTCTTAAATGTCAAACGGTCATCTTTTTACTTATAAATTCAAATCTTCTTAATTTATTCTCTACCCAATTAACTCAGAACTTTGTCAAAACTAGTCCTTCTTGTTTCCTTCTTAAAAACCTCAAAATATCTAAAATTCTCTCTTCTTCAAATCCCATGAAATACTTTATTCTTATCATTCTCAAGAGATACAAAGTGCATTACCTGTCAGTCCTTCCCATGATACTTTTCAGACCCTAAGTAAAATCAACCTAGTTGAAACACTAAGCCCTAGTGGATGTCCTATCCTAATAAATGACCCAAACAAATGTTTTGGATCTCCAATTAAACAAGAGATTAATCAAACTGAAGGACCTCTTTCCTAAAAAAAAACTGAGTCTTCAAATGTCCTTCAAATCCAGGTTCCCTCTGAGGATTTAAAAGTTATTGAAATTTTAGATAATTTACAAGGACCTAGTTCTCCTACCCTTTCTGAGTCAAACTCTATATTTGCTAATCTGGTTGATTAAGGGATTTCTATGAAAAAGTGTGATTCTCTCAGCAGCATTTGATAGTTGAGAATTCACTCTTACTTGCTCATGATTGATGTGTCATGGAAACACAGCACTTTCGATGCTTAAAACCATGAAATTACACTTGAACCTAGGTTATTTTTACATATATGATATGCTTTTATAGTTATTGCAGGTAAAGCAGGTCTACCATAGTGTTGGAAAGAAACTGGAAGAAAAAAACCTAAGAAGACCAAAGGTTGTAGAAGGTATGAGTCTTCTCACGAGTCGTCAACACCTCACGACCTATAGGATGACTCATAAGCACAATAAAAACCAAATTCGGGAATAAAATCTAAGTATTAAGAAGATACAACTAAAAATCTGAGTCGTAAGATGAGGATACGAGCCGAATCATGAAGCCGTACACAGAGCAGAACCCAAGAAAGCAAATCAGACTTAAAGTGTCAGAAGAATATGAGTCAAAAGTCTAAGTACAAATCATATGGTTAAGTTGTAAGCATACCAGTGTCCAAAGAGTAAAAATAAAAAGTACTAGGTGGATACAAGTGAAGGCTACGAGTCGTATGATCTAGGTCCGACTTATGAGCAGGATTTGTAAGTAGAACAAAAAGTTGAAGCATGGAAGACCATACACTGGAGTGGATACGAGAGGCACAGTATGACTCATAAGAAGATGGTATAGGTGGACAAGTGAGTCATACCTTGTGCCGACATAACTTTACCTTTTTCATTTTTATTAGAATTTTAGAGTATTTTTAGATACTATAAATACCCTGGGGTTTATCTTTTATGAGGTTACTTACTTTAACTTACTTTGACGTACTTTTATATACTTTACAATTACTCTTGAGATTTGGGGTTTTTATTCAATTGAAGACTTGGGATTTTATTCATTTTATTCTTGTGCAATTAATTACATATTTTCTTTATTGATAATCATGGATTGTTGTATAAACATGAGAGGATAATCTCCCTAACGAGGGTTGTGGGATCTCTGGCAGATTAGCTACGCAAAGGAAGTAGGAGATTCAGCTATTCTAAGGTTTATGCATGTATCTTAAACTTCTTTATAATAAATGACCTCAGAGCTACTGCAGAAACTTAGGGATAGCCTGTATTTGAAAACTTTCTCACAAAGGAGTTTGTGATTGGGAAAAGAGGATTAAGACAGAAATTTGAGATTCACTTCAATCAAACTATTCTATCATCTCATCTAATCACGTGAGACTCAAAAGGTGAAATTGAACTGAAGTCATAGACAAGGAGCAATAAGGAGACACGCTGAGACTCTCAAGGTAAAGGGTGAGATTTACTAACACATTCACAAGACGGTTGGTAATATATATTTTGTCGGCATTACATACAGAGCAGCAGAGTAGATGAATTGAACATAAGAAATTTATGAAGTTGAGAAGCCAGGGGGAACACAAGCCTAGTGTTCGTCTCCTGTTGTTTATAACTCAGAGCATTCAAGATTTGGTTACTAGTTACTAATAATTCCAAATCCCCCCCCATTTACTTTCCGCACTACTCGTAAATTACATTAAGTTAAGTAATTGTTCAATGTCTTATCAGTGGGATGTCTTATCAGTGGGATCGACCCCAACCAAATTGGGTTACTATATTTGGCATCGACTGCAGTACATTTCTTATGAAGGTTAGTTTTAGGTGACATCAAATTTTGGCATCATTACCAGGGAAGACGCTTTGAGTAGCTAATTGAATTGGTGAAGTTCGCAGGTTTTAGTTTCTATTTTTAATTTGGCATACATCAGTGTATGTCAAACACTAGGAGAAGAGCCAATCCCTTACTTTCTTTTGATCCAGATCTAGATAAAATTCTTTAAACACCTAGAAGAATATCCGGTGAACACTAGTGAGATGGAGTACAAACTGGAAGTGATGAGAAAAATCACTCAAAAATAGTTGGGTACGGATGATAAGATATGCCACTTTAGGTGGATTGTTGAGTTGATAGCATCGAATAGTGAGGACGTAATTTATGTTGCCAGAGGCCCACGAGTGGTCTCCTAGGAGATAGAAAAGGATACACTCAACTTCTAGGCCAAGGCATGGTGAACACTGGCCTAACACCAGTTATGTCCCATTATTGGGACTGATGTGTTGAGTCTAGTTTGGGTAGTTTTGATATATGGGTTTATGGCCAGTTATGAGATTGATGTAGAAAAGTTCCTATCCTGCGAGATATGAGATCAAGCTATAGGTGGTGAGAAGTTTTTATTGGCATATCCCTGTATGATTACACACGTGTGTTTAGCTATGGAAGTACAGGATCCCCCAGGTATTGATGAGATGATAGAGGCCATAAATACCATGGACTTAGGGATGATCAGAGACGCATCCAACTCATTATCTAGGCAAGTGAGGAGAGGAGCATACATATTTGCAAAGATGTACTAACAGAGAAGTCTGACTGAGGATGCTAAGACTGCTAGGGCAGGTGAGGTAGGTGGACACACTAAGATCACCTAGACTTTAGATGCAGCGGGTACATCTAGTGCCCCTTCTCCAGTTCAGTCTATACCACCTTGCCCAAAGGGTATGGCAGTGGGTTTTATGATGATCTCACAGTCTATGTAGGATAAGGATATATGGATATTAGGCACGCTGGAAGCCAAAGTCCAATAAATGGAAGAGGGCATGAAGCCCTGGGTCGATTTGAGGACTTGGATAGATGGGTACAAGGTTGGCTAAATTCCTTTAAGTTAAAGATTCCCCGAAAGTTGGGTAGCGGCTAGACCCTAAATATTATAGAGGTCAAGTCAAAGGTAGCCAAAATAAAGAGGATGGTCGCAAAGTTATATGACCAACTAGTTATCCTAGAGCCTATAGTTACAGTAGTTGTGCCCGAGGTAGAGGTTGGAGACATATGGGATATTTTGAATGCAGTTGAAAAGACCTAAGTGGAAAAAAGAGAGAGAAGAAGGAGAAAGCATATATAAAAGGAAGAAATCAAGAAGGCTAGAGGAGATAGAAAATAGAGTGAGTAGGACCTGCAAGTTAGGATCCAAGAGAAGCATGCTAGAGCCAAGAGATTGACGTCAGACACTTATGTTGTTGAGAGGGATGGTGTTGTGCCCCTGACTATTGATACGGAGCTAGTCCCGACAGTTGATGGGATGCCAGTTGATGATAGTGGGACCAGCTCTAAGGGCCTACGTGCTGATATTGCATGATCTGGCACCTTGAGCACCCAGGTATGTTCCCGATCCCATGTACTTTATTTTTTTAAAATGTACTAGAGACAATGCATGAGCTTTAAGTTGGGGTAGGGGTTGGGGTGTACCAAAGTTCGCCACAGCTATACTTGCCATATTTCGAAGTCCGTGGACACAATTTGACAAATTTGAAGAACTGGTATATTTTGTATGTTTGTTTTATGTTGTTTTTGTTTTATACACTGGAAATTTATGAAATAGGAAAAGAATTTATTTTTGTGGCAGTAGACTGTTGTTTTGAATAATTATGCTAGAAACGGTTTGAGTAGAAAAACTTTGTGAAAAAATTAATACCCCTTCTAATTTTTATGTTAACTATGTGATCTGTATCTGGGTGAGATAATTGTGAATTTGATAATGGCATTAATAATAGTAATAGAACAACTAGGGTGAAATTTTACATAGCTGGATAGGTAATGCTTAGCAATGTAAACTTGTGCGAGTGTGTGTAAGGCTCTAACGAGTTCCCGGTGTATCGAAATCTAGAACTTGCCCAATTGCTTTTACTAGGTCTAGGATAGTCGAGTAGGAGATGCTCATAGGTCATTTTTGTTGTGAGTCCACTTGAGCCTAAATGCCCAACCAAATAAATCGTGAATCCCTTTGATCTAAATAATTGATCCTTAATTGATTGAATTTTTTGTTTACACCGATTTCACCTGCTTATTTCTACAATGAACCTGTCTTGGCCCTAGTCCTCCTTGGACACTGTGCACCTCAACTCAGGCAAATCTCCTAAGTTGAGAGTGGCTATTATAAGGGTGCATAGGAAAATGAGTGTGAATAAAGACATGTGAAAGAAAAAAAATGAATGAAAAAGGATACGTGCGGTACAAATAAAAGAAAATTACAAGAAAGGGAAAAAGAGAAAAAAAAGTGAGGGAAAAAAATAAAAATGCACCCGGTTCAACATGAAATGTGCTTGAAATAAAAAGGAGACATAAGGGCAAAAATAAAAAAGGAAAAAAGTGGAAAATAAGTGGACCCCAAATAAAACATAGTGTCAATGAGGCGTAGTCACTAACAAATCCCAAAAAGATACTAAAAAATCCCAAAACAACCTCAAATTTGGAAAGTAAAAAAAATGAAGAAAAGTAAAGGGAAGGAGAAATTAATTGGCTCTAATATGGAAGTTATAAGATCCTACTCCATTAGAGGGTCAATTAAACACCTTGGCTTTTGACCAATAGAAAAATTCCTGAGTTTTAGTTTCTGGACAACATACGATTTGATCATATTTGTTGTATGGTAAGATACGGTTTAACGTCCCATCCTCATATGGTAGTCATTGTAGCTTGGTTGGATTTGCTCCAAGGTACGACTAGGCATCCGACTAGTCATATGATAGGGTACGAGGTATATATTGTTAAGTCGTATGATGCCCTAAGTTTAGTCTAGATGATTCTGACCAAGGTACGATTCTAAGGGTACTTCCCGTATGTTAGGATGTGGTTTAGTCCTTATTAGTCTTATGTTGGTTAGTATGGTGGTTGAAGGTGATGTCTAGGGTATGAGATAAGAGTACCACTCATCCCCTAGGGTACAATTAGGGGGTGTGGTTGTACCCTTCTATGACCATATTTTTAGCTTTTAAGCTGAGGGTATTCCAAATATTTCCAACCCTAAGACCTTTAAGTCCCCATGTCTTAAAACATGTTTTCGCCTCTCATAACTTACTATCAAAATATCAAAAACACCAAAATCCTCTCTTAACTCTCTCTTAAAGATTGGGACTGGGGTTCTATAAAGGTGTTCATCTTGAGGCCCAAAGGTCAAGTTTCTTTCGTGAATCTTATTGAATAAGGCATGTGACTCTTCCCTCATTGTTAGTTCATAAATATCATGTGTCTTAAAGGGTGATTATGATTCTTAAATGGTGGTTTTGAAAATTAAAATTGAGGGTTTTTTTGCATATGGTTGAGTATTGTTTACTCTTGGTTTAACTTGTATTTATGCATGTTTTTTATGATCGTTTGCACATGTGGGTTCTTGGTAATTTTAGTTTCACAAGTGGGTCATGGGTAACCCTAAACTTGATGGTTTTTTCCTTGATTTTGGTCTCGATAATAGTATGCCCTCAAGGTGTTTGTGAAAATGCCTAAAAGAATAAACTAGACATATGTTAATGATGTTTTGAACTAAGGCATTGGCCTAATGAATATGAATGATTGGTAAATAGTTTACTGAAGGCCTTGTTATCCATGTAATGATTTAAATGGTAACCTTGGTGGTTTAATTGTTTACATGGGTTTGAATCCCTAACATTAAATTGATTTATGTCTTCACTTGATATTGGGTTCGAATCCCTAAACTTTTAATTGAACAAGTGTCTTTGTTAGATGATGGGTTCGAGTTCCAAAGTCTAATGAATGGATTGTTGATTGATAATGGTAATGGCATATGGTATACCTGCAAGTAGTGCTGGTATGATGATACCAACGAAGTGTCTTTGGTTAAGTAATTGGCTTAATGGTTGTGTATGTGAATGATGGTTTTAAATTGGGCTTAATAGCAGGATGTGTAGTCGGGCTGTAAAAGTGGAGTTCAAAGAATTAACACTGGAAATCGCACTAGCCGATGCGGGTATCTTATGATTGGGTGGTTCGAGACCCTTGAATAAACATATGAAAGGGAGGTTTAAGTCCCCTTACTACATGTATTGGTGCTTAAGTCACCTTGATTATGCCGATAGGTTTGAATACACTCATAAAGGCATATATAGATATGGATATTCTCTAGTTCGTATGGCTACACGTACTGGGGCCCTTCTATCTAGGGAAGAGCTGGGCCCATATAGCCCATAGGTACTTTGTTCTATGATGGTCATGCTACACTTTAAAGTTTGTGCTAATCTTGTTCCCTATCCCAGCATGGTATAAATATTTATATATGTATACGCACGTATTGCATTGGTTATATTCATTAATTGGTTGGTTTTGAGCTGTTAGTACTATTTTATCCTTATCCTTGAGTTACATGTTAGTGATCTAACCACTAACTATCTTCGACGTTGTATCCCTATCTATGCAGGTGTTGGTCATACTACACCTCCTACTTCATAATCAGATTCGAGGAAAGCTTGTGTTGACTTAAAGTGGTGAGCTTCCATACTTTGGAAGGCTCTATTTCTTTCCTTTAGCTTCTTATGTCTCTAATGGTTTGGACTTGGATATTGGCTTTGGCTATGGTCTGGGGCATGTCTCGACCAGATATTCTCAATTTTGTTTTAGAGGCTTTGTATGGACAAACTGTTGACTTGAATACATTATGGAATAAATATGCATTTGGTTATTATGTTATGGTTGTGGGTTTGGTATTGAATGGTTAGACTTGTTTGGGTGGGCCATGGTCTTGTACTTATCCCAAAGTCTTGGTGTTATAAATCACTCTATCTTGTTATATGTTTGGAATTCATTCGACTCAGGGTATATGCTTGGCTGGTTGGTTTGGGTAATAGGATGGTCTCCGGTCCATTTTGGGCCTTACATACCTATTATGACAAGGCCCTGGATCAGGTTATGTTAGTCTGAGATGAAATTGCTAGCAGATGCAATGAAAAAGAGTAAGACCTTTACCAGTAAAAGAAACAGACTCAGGAAATCTACTGTACAGGAAGAAGAAAATCTTGAAATTATGGAGATTGGAGAAGATGAGGACCCTGATTCTGATATTGTCATTGCATCAAAAAATAAAGACAAGAAGATAAAAGGACCAGGTCCTCCAATCCAAAGTCTGACAGCCCTGTTGTAAGTAGAAGAAGCACATAGTTGTAAAAAAGAATAAAGTTTCCAAGGGACTAGGTCTCAAGAAGAGAAAAACTGATGAAAAGAAAGAGCCCAGTAGTGAGCCTATGAGAATAAAAGAAGAGAAAAAAAAGAAAGATATGTTAAGAGTAAGAAGGATTGAAAGCCTGAAGACACAAAAAGGTGTTGTCGGGAAGAATGCTTGATCCCAAAATCTATGAGAAACTTGGAATGGTATAACACCCTAGGTTTTGACCCTTAGAAAATTTCCTGGAATTTTGGTCTCTGGATCCAATACGACTTATGAGAATGAGTCATATGTTAGGGTACAAATTGTATGGTCCTATCGTATGCTGACCAGTGTTGGTTGGTGGGATGGATTTTGGTTACTGGAATTGATATGACTTAGGGGTATGAGTCGTATTGGTGGATACAGATCAGTTGGTTCCTTAACTTAATCTTATACTTAGCTACATAGGTTGAATCCGAGTGCGAGTAGCTCACCATGAGCTGTAAGCTAGGGTACAATTCATACCATAGACTCATATGATAGACGGTACCTAAATCTTCCTTGGGTTTAATCTACCAGGGGTATAGATGAAGAGTACGAATCGTATGCTTCAAATACGACTTGGTTGGATGAGTCATATGCTGAACAGTGTTAGATGCAAAGGATGAGGCTATGATACGAGTGGAGGGTATCAATCGTACTGAAGGGATGACTCATGAGGGTCAGTCATACCCCCATGATGGGATTTTGTGCAACTTAAGCGGGGGTATTCTAGATATTTCCCCACTTATCCTAATAAGGTCCCACGGCTTCTAACCTACTTGGAAAGTTATTTACCCTATTATTCTATTCATTAACTCTTAGAAACTCATTTTAAACACTATAATTCTCTCAAAACCTTTTGGGCAAGGGAAGCTAGGGTTTCAACTAGAGGATTAATTTGGGGCTTGTCTTAGTGATCTCTTTCCATCATCATCTTCGTTTAAGGAATGTTGTCTTCCCTTATTATTAAATCTAACTAGAAGCATGGTTTTTGTGAATGTTTTTATGACTTCATTAATTATATGATTTTGGTTTTCAAATACGAAGTGGGTGTTTTGTTATTAAATGGTTGGTTATCGTTTTCCATGGTTTTAATTATGCTTTATGTGCATTAATGGTGGTTTTGGATAATTGGATTGCATGGGAATGGTTTAATGGTAATTGGAATTAGTTTTGGTTATATTATGCCCCCAATGTGTTTGACAAAATGCCTATAATAATGTTTTCATTGCATTGAGTACTTTTAATAGAACTCTTGCTTATTTTAAGACTTGGTAAAGGAATTATGCATGATTTAAATGGCTTGGAAAGTTAAATGGCTAAATGGTTATGCTTTTGGGGTACATGGAATTCCCCAAGTGGTTTAATATGGTAAATAGAAGGGCACTTGGAAGTCCCCTTAAACCTATATATGGCTGGCTATGGATAGTACTTATAAGTATGGTCAGTATGATGATACCACCACTAAATGACCTTGGTTAATAAATGGTAAATAGATTGATTAGTTTCTTGGTAACGGTTTTAACTAGAAAATAATGGCGGGATGTGTAGCAAAGTCATAAAAGGTGGAGGTCCCGGTGGGGACCAAAACTGAAAACTCATATTTGTCGATGTGAGGTTGGTCTTGGTGACCGTGTGCATGATGTCACACTATATTTTAGGGGATGTACTAGTCATCCCAGATTTTCTTGCCTAGTCATGTGGATACATGCACTGGGAATTTTTAGCAGGGGACGGTGAGCCCATCTAGCTCGTAGGTGGATTAGGACGGCGAAGCTACATAGCCCAGGTAAAAGTTTTAAATGCATGCTAAACCTGGTCCCCTTTCTCAGCATGGTTATATATATACATGTATGGTTTTGTGCATATGGGTGGTTTTACTTGGCTTTATAAATAGAATTATTTTATCCTTATCCTGATATTATGCTAGTATTCATCCGCTAACCCATCTACTGGCTGTTGTATACGTACGTTATGTAGGAACAGGTTGTTCTACTCTTCCTACATAGTGATTGACTCGGGGATCGGTATTTGGATTGAATTGTTGAGCTTTTATCCTTTTAAAAGGCTCTATTTTATGTTATGGATATTTTTAGACACTTTGATTTTTATTTTGGATATTGGTTTTGGCCATGGTTGGGGGCATGTCCCAACCAGATTTTATTAGTATTTTGCTTAGAGGCTCTGTGGTCTGCTATGGGTTGGAATGGGTGGGATCAGTATTGGTGTTAACCTTAGTACTGGTTTTGACATTTGGGCTGACACTAGTCGAAGGGATTGTTAGTTGTTTCATTGTATTTTATTTTGGGATTAGTTATATTATGTTTTGGAACTTATTTGGTCATGGCCTAGTTTATGGCTTTGGAATGGTTTGGTGCGGTTGGGCAATTGAGGAGGGATAGTTGTACTCGATTGGATCGGTCACAGTTGTGATCCTATCCCATAATCTTCATGTGAGCTATTACACTATCTTGTTATATGCTTAAAACTCAGCCAACTCAGGGTAGGTGGCTAGAGGTTGGGTTGGGTAACGGGGGTGGTCTCCGATCCCGGTTGGACTTGGGATGCCCATTACTAAAAGGCCCTCGGATAGGTCATGTCAATTGGGTATTAGATTCTAGGTTCATAGTCAATTGGGAGTCCACAAATTTGTGTCGAGTAGAGTCGCTTTTAGGGATGTGTAGTGCGTCACACTCATAAGGGATAGTAGGGTTGGGCATATTTTGGTTCAAACCGAAAAACCTAAAAACCAAAATGATATTTAATTTTGTCTTTCGTTTGCTAGTTTTTTGGATTGATTTCGGTTTGTAATTTTAAAATTTGGTTTTTCAGTTTTTCTTTTGTTTTTTCAATAAAATATTTTGATTAAACCGAAAAACTAAAATTTTAATAAATAAATAATATATATATTTTATTATATATATAATATTATATATATATAAATTATAATATATATATATATATAATATAAATATTATATATATATATAATAAATATTCAGTAATCACAATTAGAAATTCACAGACCACAGTATATACGTAATACGTCGCAGCCAACCCTAGTCCCAAAAGCCCTTTTCCCTACACAGGCTGCAGTTACGCCTTTTTCACTGGTGAGTCGATGAGACTGCGACAGCCGACGACGAGTGTTCCTTTGTTCCTTCGTATAATCCAACAAAGGCAAGGCAGTGACCGAAGAGCAAGCATTCCTTCATTCTAAACTTCTACTAGTTGTGGGATTGTGGCTATCCACCGAAGGCGATGAGAAATAGTGTCTCCAGCGGCGACCACTGTGGTCTATGGATTTTTTGAGCGGATAGCCGGCGACCAATCATTCAATTGACCAGTGACCAATTTTTCGATTAGTCAGGCTTCCAATTATGTCTAATTCGGTGTTTTTTTATTCTTCATTTAAATTGATCTTATAAGATTAAAGGCTAAGAAGTGAAAAGTGGGAACTAAAAATAATTACATTATTTTCACAGATTGGAAGTAGGGTAAGTGAAGGTGGAGTATCAAATAAAAATATTTCAATTTCATCTCCAAATAAAGTTGAAACTGTCGTTGAAGCTTAACCTTTTAAGACAAGAAAGGCCATGGAACCTAGGGCAAAATATTGGCAATGGTTTAACAAGTTCGTTAATGAAAACACTGGAGCTAAGTAAGCAAAATATAAGTATTGTGGAAAAATCTATGTTGTTCCTTCAAGTGTTAGTGGTACTTCATCTATGAATAATCACATGCTAAAGTTATGTCCTTATCGCCTCAATGTTGGCGTAAAAGAAAGTCAAACAGAATTAGTTTTTCAACCATCTTCTGCGGATGAAAAGGAAGGGGTATTAGGTACTTGGACATTTGATCAAGGACGAAGTAGGAAAGCTTTACCCCAAATGATAATTATTGATGAGTTGTTGTTTAGTTTGTTGAAAATGAATGTTTTAAAAATTTCATGAGAGTCATAGCCCCACACTTTCATATTCCTTCTCGTAGAACCTTGACAAGAAATTGTTACCAGTTCTATAATGAAGAAAAATAATTTTTGGAAAAGGTAGTCAAAGAAATACGTCCAAAAGTTTGTCTTACGACAAATAATTGGATGTCTATACAAAAAATTAACTACATATGTCTAACAGCTCATTTTATTGACACAAATTGGAAATTACATAAAAGAGTGATAAATTTCTGTCCGTTTTCTAGTCATAAAGGTTTTGATATGGTTGTTTCCATTACTAACTGTTTGCTTGAATGGGTTTTGGATACTATTTTTAGTATTACAGTTGATAATGCTAGTTCCAACGATGTTACTGTGATAGAAATATCTTAATAGTTAAATAATTAGGGAACTAACATAATGGAGGGTCAGCATCTTTATGTGAGGTGTATGGCACACATTCTTAATCTTATTATGCAAGATGGGATGAAGGAAATTGATAAATCTGTAAAGTGAGTAAGACAAGGTGTGAAGTATGTTAAACAATCTGCCGCTAGAGTTAAAAAGTTTAAAGAATGTTGTGAATCTCAAATGAAACTAGCAAAAAATCTTTATGTTTAGATGTTCTTACTCGATAGAACTCTACATACTTGGTTCTTGAAATAGCACAATATTTTGAGCTTACAGTTGAAAGATATAGTTTCTATAATAATGGTTTTTTGGATTATCTTCGTACCTCTCCTTGTGAAGATGGAACTAATGCAGGTACCTTTATAAGTGACGATTGGGAAAATGTGAGAACAATGGTAAAATTTTTGAAAACTTTGTATGATCTTAGTTTGAAAGTTTCTGGTTCAGAATATGTTACTAACAGTGTGCACTTTATGGATATTGCTAAGCTTGAGTGATCCAGAGAAAATGAACAAAATGATATTTATTTCATCTGTATTGGATCCTTGCAACAAACTAGAATATGTTCCTTTTGCAATTGTGGGCATGTTTGGAAAATAAATTGGGGACAAGTTGTCTGAGTTGTTGGAGGCATATATGAAAACCTTGTTTGAGCATTATGTTAAGAAATTAGAAAAATCTTCATCTACTTTTTCTTATTCTGGAAACTCTTCATCTGTAAGTGGTTATGGAAACTTTCAAAGAAGAGAACTAATGAGAACAAAATAATAATTTGAGAAACATAAAGAAATTAGTGGAGGTTCAAGCAGTAAATCTGAGTTGGAAAAATATCTTACTGAAGAGATTGAGCTAGATTTGGAAAAAATTCACATATTAGGTTGATGGAAAGTTAATGAGCCAAGATTTCCCATTCTCACTGGGATGGCTCGTGATGTTTTATCCATTTCCATTTTTAGTGTCGCATACGAATGTGTATTTAGCATGGAAGGTCATGTTATTGATCCCTTTAGGAGTTCATTGACTCCTAAACTAGTTCAATCTCTTATTTGTCTACAAGATTGTCTTAGACGTGAACCTATTCCAATTAATGTCGAGAAAGATTTAGAGTATCTTGAGCAACATAAAATTGCTAAAAATTTTATGATTTTGTATTCATTATATTGAAAATAATTTCTTATTTATATTGCATATCAACTAACAAGTGTCTTATATTTTTTCAAAAAATGGCTTGTAGTGGAATTGAGTCAAGCATTGTTGATGTGTAGCTGTCAATAAGCAAATATGAATTGTGGGCAAGTGTGTTTTTGTATACTTTTTCTACTTCTACTTCTACTAGTTTCTTGATTTGAAAGTATGTTTGGGTTGAATGAATGTACTAGATTGAAAAATATGTTCTTCTACCCAAGAAACAAAAATGTAGATATATATTTGGCCTACTAAGTTTGCTTAGTATATCAGTTTTTGACTCTCAGGAAATTGGTAAACTAGTTGTGGTATACTCTTACCTAATACTCTCACCCTAAATTTAGGTTTATTGTAGTATTTCCATTATTATTTATCTTTATGTGGGTTATTATTAGTGCTTCAATGTTACTTTAGTCTTTAGTTTCAGACCTGTTCTATCATACATAGAGATTTGTCTCATAATTGGTGGATATTTGCTATCAGTTGCCTACAAAGTACCTTGTATATGATATTGCTTATGTATCATACTGTAGTTTTTATCCATTTTTAATGTAAGAAAGTTGTGTATATTGTCTTAGTTTTCCAATGATGCAGTCTATAGTATTAGACAGGAAGTTGTGTCTATTGTCTTTGTTTTCCAGTGATGCAGTCTATAGTATTAGTAAGTCTTTTTGTATAATAAAGTTTGAACTCACAACAAGAATTCTTGGACTGTAGATAACTGTTGTGGCTATTTTGTAGGCTATGGATCGGTGGATATTTCGGTGGACTGTGATAGTTGTGCATGTTTTATGGACTAATGGTGGTAGTTGTTTTGCAGTTTTATGGAATGTTGTGTTGTTTTATGGACTATTTTAGTAATTCGGATGTTTTATGTAATGCTTTGGTGACTTTAGACAATTTATGAAGAAACTGTGTGTGGACAGTGTGGTAGTTCTTTTATGGACTATTTTTATGACTTTATTGTTGTTTGTGGACTGTTTATGTAAACTTATGCATAATGAAGTTATGTATTATGTAAACATATGGTTATATCATTTAATTTTGTTTCTATTGAGTTATTTATATTTATTTATATTTGGGAATGAAAATTAGGTTTGAAGAAAAAATTAGTTTTTTAAGAAAATCATCAATTTTAAATGTCCAATCATGACTCATGAGTCATGACAAAGAGAGTTTCACTACTTTAACCTTCAAAATCGAAATAAGAATCTGAAATAACCAAATCGAATTTGAAGAAACCGAACCAAACCAAATTTATTTTGGTTTGGTTACGATTGTCATTTTTGTTAATTTAAAAATCAAAAAACCAAACCGATATTAAACTATCAAACTGAACAAATCGAATGCCCAGCCCTAAGGGAGAGGCTACAAGGCATTTAGGAATGTGTCACTTTCTTGGTGTTTAATTTTCAAAATTGGAGTCTCAGTCCTGGAATCTTCTCTAATCCTTGTTTGTTTGTCTTTCAGATCATGCCTGGTAGATCTGGAATACAAGAAATTCTTCTATCCCATCTAAGGATAATGTTGAATGGGTGTATCTTACTTCTGGGATTCATCTTCGATCTCACGATCCTATCCCTGCTAGTTCTAGAGTTCTACCGGTTGCTGCTAGTCCTCCTCAAAGTGAGGTACCTAATATGGAATTATGTCAGTCTATTCATGTTATTGCTCAGATGTTTTCTGCTCAAGCTAAGTAGGATGCAACTAGAGGTTTATTTATTGAGGCCAAAAGGGTTGGACAATTATGAAAATGGGTCCTCCCACTTTTTCTGGAGTAAAGGAGGTGGAGGATCCACAGGGCTTCTTAGATAAAATGAAAAAGATATTTCAGATGTGTAGGCTCCCAATATGGAGGGGGTGAACTTTGCAGCTTATCGGCTCAAAGATATTGCATATCAGTGGTATGAAGAGTGGGACAGGGATAAAGGTGATGTGGAAGAATCATTCTTATGGGATACTTTTTCTAAGGCCTTCTTAAATCAGTTCTTTCCCCAAGAGTTGAGGAAAGCACAGATGGAGAAAAGAAAATATGAACGCGTCCTTGGATTGTCGGACCCATAGGGTTATTTTTAGGTTCCTTAATAAGCCGGTTATAGAATAGGAGGGTGGTTCTTTAGCTCTTAGGTTGAGATTTATGTTGTATCTAAGAGCTCGGAGGTTAATTTCCAAAGGTTGTCTTTATCACATGGTCTGGGTTAAAGATTCTAACTCAAAAGGTCCTTCTTTTCAGTCAGTTCTAGTGGTTAATGAGTTTCCAGAGGTTTTTTCAAATGATCTTCCTGGTGTTCCTTCGGATAGGGAAATTGAGTTCGATATTGATTTAGCTCCGGACACTCGTCTAATTTCTATTCCTTCATACAGAATGGCTTCGGGTAAGTTGAGGGAACTTAAGGAGCAACTTAAGGATCTTCTTGATAAGGGGTTTATTCATCCTAATGTATCTCTGTGGGGTCCACCAGTGTTGTTTGTGCACAAGAAAGATGGTGCCCTTTGGATGTGCATTTACTATAGGCAGTTGAATAAGGTGACGATCAAGAACAAGTATCCTCTTCCAAGGATAAATGATCTGTTTTATAAGTTACAAGATGTCAATTTCTTTTCTAAGATAGATCTTTGATTTGGATAGCATCAGCTAAAGGTTAGGGAGGTGGATATCCCTAAGACGCCTTTTCATACTCGGTATAGGTACTTTGAGTTTTTGGTAATGTCATTTAGGTTGACTAATACTCCGGAGCCATTTATGGACCTGATGAATAAGGTTTTTTATCAGTATCTAGATCTCTTCATTAATGTATTTATTGATGACATTCTAGTTTATTTGAAGAGTGAGGTGTATCATGCTAATCACCTCTGTATGGTATTCCAGACCTTAAACGAGCAGCAGTTGTATGCCAAGTTCTCTAAATATGAGTTTTGGTTGAACGCTCTAACTTTCTTGGTTCATATTATTTCTAGTGAGGGGATCATGGTGGATCCATAAAAGGTTGTTAGGGTGAAGAAGTGAACTGGACCCACGACTCCGTCTGACATTTAAAGCTTCTTAGGTTTAGCCGGGTTTTATAAGCGTTATGTGGAAAGCTTGTCATCGATAGTTGCTCCTTTGACTAAGTTAACTCAGAAGAAGGTTAAGTTTTCTTGGTCGGATGCCTGTGAAGAGAGTTTTCAGAAGTTAAAGGATAAGCTAACTTCGACTCCAATTCTGACTTTATTGAAAGGCAATAATGGGTTTGTGCATTATTGTGATGCATCTCGGGTAGGGCTTGGTTGTGTATTGATGCAGCATGGGAAGAAGATTGCCTATGCTTCCAGGCAGTTGAAAGTGCATGAGATGAATTATCCTCCTCATGATTTGGAAATATTGGCAGTTGTATTTGCTTTAAAAATATGGAAGCATTATTTGTATGGTGTTCATGTGGATATCTTTTCTGATCATAAGAGTCAACAGTATGTTCACTCAGAAGGAGCTTAATCTCAGGTAGAGGAAATATCTTGATCTTCTCAAGGACTACGATATGAGTCTTTACTACTACCCAGGTAAAGCTAACATGGTTGCTAATGCTTTTAGCAGGTTATCCATGGGGAGTTTGGCTCATGTAGAGAAAGGAAAATGGGAATTGGTGAAGGATATTCACTGCTTGGCTAATCTTAGAGTTCGTCTCTTGGACCCCAAGGATGGTAGTATGATGGTACAAGAATTGGTTCGATCATCTCTTGGTGCAGAGATTGAGGAGAAGTAAGTGCTAGATCCTATCTTGATTAAAATCAAGAGTGACATTGGTGGGCAAATAGTAGTGGTGTTTGAGATTAGTGGTGATGGTACTTTACATTACCAAGGGAAGTTGTGTGGTCCTGATGTCGACGGATTATGACAAAGGATTTTAGCTGAGGCAGATAAATCGCACAATGTTGCCCATCCCGACTCGACAAAGATATATCATTATCTCAGTGTGTTATATCTTTATGCATAGTACGTTAACAGGTTAAGATTGAGCACATAAGGCCAGGAGAGTTGTATCAAGAAATTGATTTTCCCGAATAGAAATGGAAATTGATCAATATGGACTTCGTTAACAGTCTTCCTCGGTATCAGAATTAATATGATTTGATTTGTGTCATCATGGATAGGATGACTAAGTCTTCCCATTTTTTCTAGTGCGGACTACCTTCTCGGCGGAGGATTATGCGAGGTTGTATATTCAGGAGATTGTGAAGCTATATGGGGGCCTATTTTGATTATTTCTAATCATGGCACACAGTTTACATCTCACTTCTGGTAATCTTTTTAGAAAATATTGGGGACTAAGGTTAGTCTGATTACTGTTTTCCATCCGTAGACGGATAGAAAAGTGGAGAGAACTATTCAGACATTAGAGAATATGCTTCGGTTTTGTGTGATTGATTTTGGTGGCAATTGGGTTGAGCACCTACCTTTGGTGGAGTTTGCTTACAATAATAGCTATCATTCTAGTATTGGTGTGGCCCCTTTTAAAGCATTATATAGTAGGAGGTACAGGTCTCCTATTGGTTGGTTCGAGCTTGGTGAGGCAAATATGTTTGGTCCTAACTTAGTTTACCAAGCTATGGAGAAGGTAAAGGTGATTTGGGAGAGGCTTAAGGCTGCCCAAAGTCTCCAAAAATCCTATGCAGATGTTAGGCGTAGAGACTTAGAGTTTGAGGTTGGGGATAAGGTTTTCCTCAAGGTATCTCCCCTGAATGGAGTAGTACAATTTGGCAAGAAGGGAAAACTCAGTCCCTGGTATGTTGGTACTTATAATATTTTGAAAAGAGTTGGTAATGTTGCTTATGAGCTGGTGTTTCCTTCAAGCTTGAGCTTGGTTCATTCGGTCTTTCATGTTTCCATGTTGAGAAAGTGCATTGGTGATCCTTCTTCATTGTTCCTTTGGAAGGATTGGATGTCACGGATTCTGTCTTTTGAGGAAATCCTAATTGAGATCTTAGATAGGCAGGTTCGTTGGTTGCGGACCAAGGATGTGGCCTCGGTTAAGGTTCTACGGCAGAACCACAAGGTGGAAGAGGCTATTTAGGAAGAGGAGGAGGACATGAAGTCCAAATATCTGCTTTTGTTTTCTGCTCCTTGGTTTCGTGCGGAAGGTATATGTCTTCAACACATCTTTATTTTTTGAGTTTGTTAAAGAAAAGATTAATATATTTGCCTCTTCATTGTCAAACTTTGTTAAAGATTGGGAATATATTTGATAATGCAAATGACTCGTGTGTGTAGTTACCCCTACCTTATCCGTCCTTTGGGGAATGTTCCTAATGGGGGAGACTATAACACCCTGGGTTTTGACCCTTATAAAATTTTTTGGTATTCTGGTCTCTAGACCCAATACGACTCATGGGAATGAGTCGTATGATGGGGTACAAATGGTATGGTCCTATCTTATGCTGACCATTGTTGGTTGGTGGGATGGATTTTGGTTACTGAAATAGCTATGACTTAGGGATACGGTTGTATTGGTTGGTACGGATCATTTGGTTTCTTAACTTAATCTTAGACTTGGTTAATTAGGTTGGATCTAAGTATGAGTGTCTCACCGTGAGCTGCAATCTAGGATACAAGTCGTACCATGGACTCGTATGGTGGACAGTGTCTAAATCTTCCTTGGGTTTAATAAGTCAAGGGTATTGATGAAGGGTACGGGATTGTATGCTTTAGATATGACTTGGCTGGATGATTCGTATGCTAGACAATGTTGGATACAAATGTTGAGTCTAGGATAGGAGTAGAGGGTACCAATCGTATTAGAGGGTACGACTTGTGAGGGTCAATCGTACCCCTGTGATGGGATTTTGTGCAACTTAAGTAGGGGTATTTTGGATATTTTCCCATTTATCCTAGTAAGGTCCCATGAATTCTAACCTACATAGGAGGTTATTTACCCAATTATTCCAATCATTAAAACTTAAAAACTCTTCTAAAATACTCTATAATTTTCTCAAAAGATTTTGGGCAAGGGAAGCTAGGGTTTCAACTAGTGGATTAATTTGGGGCTTTTGTTGGTGATCTCTTTCCATCATCATCTTGGTTTAAGGAATATTCTCTTCCCTCATTGTTAATTCTAACTAGAAGCATGGTTTTAATGAATGATATCATGACTTTATTAATTGTATGATTTTGGTTTTCAAATATGAAGTTGGGGTTTTGATATTAAATGGTTGGTTATGGTTTTCCATGGTTTTAATTATCCTTTATGTGCATTAATGTTGGTTTTGGATAATTGGATTGCATGGAAATGGTTTAATGGTAATTGGAATTGGTTTTGGTTATATTATGCCCCCAATGTATTTGACAAAATGCCTATAATAATATTTTCATTACATTGAGTACTTTTAATGGAACTCTTGCTTGTTTTAAGACTTGGTAAAGGAATTATGCATGGTTTAAATGGCTTGGATAGGTAAATGGTTAAATGGTTATGCTTTTGGGGTACATGGAATCCCCCAAGTGGTTTAATATGGTAAATGGAAGGGCACTTGGAAGTCTCCTTAAACCTATATATGGTTGGTTATGGATAGTACTTACAAGTATGGTCGGTATGATGATACCACTACTAAATAGCCTTGATTAATAAATGATAAATATATTGATTGGTTTCTTGGTAATGGTTTTAATTGGGTAATAATGGCGGGATGTGTAGCAAAGTCATGAAAGGTAGAGGTCACAGGGGGGACCAAAATTGGAAACTCATATTTACCGATTTGAGGTTGGTCTTGGTGACCGTGTGCATGATGTTACTCTATATTTTGGGGAATATACTAGTCATCCCAGGTTTTCTTCCCTGGTCGAGCGGCAACATGCACTAGGCCCTTTCAGCAGAAGGAGTTAAACCCATATAGCCCATGGGTGCATTAGGACGGCAAAGCTACAAGCCTATGTAAAGGTTTTAAATGCATGCTAAACCCGATATCCTTTCCCGACATAGTTATATATATATATATATATGTATGTACGTATGGGTACATTTATATGGATGGTCTTACTTGGCTTTATAAATGGTATTATTTAATCCTTATTCTGAGATCATGGTAGTGTTCAACCGCTAACCCGTCTCTAGAGGTTGTATACCTATGCTATTCAGGAATCGGCCGTTCTACTCCTCCTATATAGTAATTGACTCGGGGATCAGTATTTGGATTAAAGTAGTGAGCTTCTATCCTTTCGGAAGGCTTTATTTCATGTTATGGATATTTCTAACCACTTTGAATTTATTTTGGATATTGGTATTGGCCATGGTTTGGGGCATGTCCCAACCGGATTTTATTAATCTTTTGGTTAGAGGCTTTGTGGTACTACTATGGTTGGAATAAATGGGATCAGTATTGGTGTCAGCCTTAGTATTAGTATTGATATTGGGGCTGACACCAGTAGACGAGATTGTTGGTTGTTCCATCATATTTTATTTTAGGATTAACTATATTATATTTTGGAACTTATTTAGTTATGGCCTGTTTTATGGACTTTGGAATGGTTTGGTACGATTGGGCGATTGGTGTGGGATGGTTGGACTCGGTTGGGCCAGTCACAGTTATGATCCTATCCAGGTATCTTCATGTGATTTGTTACACTATCTTGTTATATGATTGAAATTCCACAAACTCAAGAGCAGGCGGCTGGAGGTTGGGTAACTGGGATGGTCTCCGATCCCGATCGGACTTGGGATGCCCATTATGACAAGGCCCTCGGTCGGGTTAGGTCAGATGATAAAACTGGCAGAATATGTCAGGCACCAAGGATGGTTGTATTTACTTGAGGAAGCAACACCAGTGATTTTTGAAAATGAAATAAAATAATTCTATTATTCAATAGATTTCTCAGAGGATGGATTAAGTCTATCTGCACAAGTGTAAGGAAAGAAAATAAGACTGGATAAAGAAACCTTGGGATGAATTCTGGATGTACCTGTTATAGGTGTAAAGACAGTTGTGAAGCAATAGCCCCCAATTGAATTTTTTATTGAATCCTCAAGAGTAGGTGGGACCTCAATAGCTATAGTAAAGAAGAAATTTCTAAAGAGTGAGTTTCAGTTAGGTTTTGAATTTAGTAACAAGGTCCTGCTACCAAGATCAGAGAAAAAAATTGCCTCAGGTATTGATTTGTTTCTAATCAAATGCCTGAGTAAGTTTGAGTTAATGAGTATGCCTGCTCTAATGATAGAGCATATGCACAAGGTGGTTCAAGAAAATAAAGAAAGGCATAGGATGCCATATGGTTACTTGTTAAACAAAGTTTTCAATAATTTTGGAGTGATTGAGAGTAAGGGAACACCAGAAATAGTAAAATAAAAATTTAGTCTAACTACACTGGTGAAAATGGATGTATTAAAGGGAAAGTAGGGACTGTATCCCAAGTTTTTGAACTATTGGATGCTCAAGAAAGCTTAACCAAAGAAATGGAAGAGTTAAGGATTGTGCTAGTAGCAAAAGACACTGAAGTAGTGCATCTAAAACTACAAAATCAAAAGTTGTCCTCAGAAGGACTTGGTGTCACTAAAGAACTAGCAGCAGAAAATGCAAAGCTCAAAAGAAAAATTGCAAAGTTGACTGGTGAAGTCTAAAGAGTGAATATTGAAATAAAGGCTCTCACCAAAAAATTATTGGATGTTCATGTTGTCGCGGCTGAAAGAATGGACATGTTGCTAAAGTCATTATTTCCCTAACCCCCTTCCACCTAAGTCCTAGTGTATTATTTTCTAGTCCTTGGTTCTATTGTGGCCCTGGCAAACAACTATTTTATAATTTCTTTTTGGTATATTATATTAGTACTTATCCTGATTAATTATGAATGAATCTTTATTTGTGATCTTCATTTGTTCCCCTTACTTTAAATTTGTTCTGCATGATAGTATTGCCCTAGCGACCATGAGTTAATTAGCTTAAACTTATCTTTACTTATGGTTTATTGTTAATCCCTTTCAATGATGCCAAAAGAGGGAATATCGATTTCATGTGGTAAGGAATAGGTGTGATATGTGATGTGCAGGGGTCAGGTACCATGTAATGATGATAACCAAGTACCATATAATGATGATGTCATGTATGCCATGCTGATAGGAGAAAATAAGTGATGTGTTGAATAGATGAATGAAGGGAGGCATGCTGACCAGGGAAAGTAGGAAGTATGCAAATGCACTAAATGGAGGTGTATGTTGACAGAGGGAGAAATTAGAGTTTTTACTGCAAATGACAAGAAAGGACCAGGTCCCTATGTTGCATGATGAAGAAAGAATAATGATAGGGGGAATATTCATCTTTAGGTGGTAATCACACTGATTAAATATGATGAATGTGCACTGATGCTCAAAACTGAATGGTTGCTTTGTCATCATCAAAAAGGGGGGAAATTATTATATATAGTTTTGATGATGAGCATCTAACTGCAATGGACCAGGTCCATGGATGTGCAAGATACAGTACAATTGTTACGCGTTATCCGTACAGTTTTGTCCTCTTGTGCACCAACCTTGCATGTGCTTTTTTGTACTAATTAGGTCAGTTGGTCCAATGATCTTTCAGCCCTAATAATCACTCAGCTATAAAAAAAAAAAAAGACGCCTCTTCATCAGATCAGTTTTTTTGCATAAATCTAAAGAGTGAAGTGTGGAAGCAAAAACTCAATTCCAAGATTTCTCAAGCATTTCTCGTGTTCTTATCTTTGTAAATTGCTTAAAGAGTGAGTGAGTATTCTTTAGTGCTGCTCTGTAACTGATCTACTCATGCTATAAGAGTAGGGTTTTCTTTTGTTAAGGAAAGTGCTTAGGTAGAGCTGCCTAAGCTTGTTGTTGGTTAGAGTTAGCCAGTTGTTGAGGGAAACTTGGCAGAGTTGTCAAGCATTTCTTATAATAGAGGTATTGCAAGCAGAGGAACCTAGAGTTAGGTTCATAATTGAGTTCGAAATCAAGAGATTGGTTATGGTGGACTGCTTTGGTGCTTATGAGGGCAATCCGTGGTTTTTCCCTTCCTGGGTTTCCATGTAAAACTCATGTGTTTTTACCTTCCTGCATTACCTTTGTTTTTCCAGCACTTCATAGTTGCTTTACTGTTTTATCACTTGGGTTTGACTTTGAGGGACCTAGTCGCTCACTGTGTGGTGCAACCCCCAATGGTTTTAACACATCTTTATTCCATACATGTACATTCATGAGATACTGGTACTATTAAGAAATACTATTTTTAAAAGAAAATAAGACACTTTTATGAAAATCCTCTCCGTGAACATATAAAAGAAAGGTGAGTCAAGATTGAGATATAAGGTATAGTACATAGGTTGCGACCCCTTCCCACCCTACATGGTCCTACTTGGGAGCTGCAAGTTTAGTGGGTGTATACAGAAAGTCATGCAATGACTTTCACCATTCATCCCATCCATATTGCGTTGTATTTGCATATGCATCTTCCATAAATTCTTTAGCTTCCTTGATTTGTGTTTAAATTTAGTATAATCTTTGTGTATATCTGTGTTTCTTTCATTTTTGTACATATACTAGAACTATTAATGGAGATGGTGCGAGCTACCGTTTGATACTTTTCTGCTTGCTGGTGACCTACTCATAGTTTTCTTTACTTATATAATTTTCTACTTTTTTCAGTGGTCTATGATACTTTCTGAGTATAAATTGACCGTGTTCACCCCTACTATGCCCTTTTGGTGCAGATTTGAATACGAGTATAGGACACGATAGATAATTTCATGTGGACTAAATAGGTGTTCGAGGTACTGGGTGCTCTATGGATTTTAGAGCCGACTCTAACCTCCTTTTATTTTATTTAATGACTTTATTTCAATTTCAAATACAGATATGGATTTTTAGATTTTAGTTTGTACTAGATGCTCTTACACTATGACACTGATTTGGGGGACTTATGAGATTTTCTTTAGATTTTCATTTTAATTATGTTTCATAGTGGCTTGACTTTGTTATGAACATCTCGACTTGGTTTATGTTATTGTTAATTTTGTTTTTCCTTTATCAGTTTGGGTGATTGGCTTACTTATCCATATTGAGCCACGATAAGTGTCATCATGGACTATTTTGGGGTCATGACATCAAGACACAACGTAGTAGAATCAACTCTTTCCTACGAAGCATAACTTACTATCTAAAAGTCCTTAGGCTAAGTCTGCCTCTAAAGGAAGAGTTGTAGAATATCTCATAAACCAAGACATAGTATGATAGTGTCAACTTTTGCTCATGGGGCGTAACTTGTTTGAAAATCCTTAAGGTAAGTCTTGCCTCCAAGGAAAAAGTTATAGAACATCTGATAAACCAAGATACAATATGGCAGTTTCAACTCTTGTCATGTGGCGTAACTTATTATTTGAAAGTCCTTAGGCTAAGTATTGTCTCTAAGGTAGAGTTATAGAGCATCTCACAAATCAAGACACAATAAGGTAGTGTCAACTCTTGACCATGGGGCATAACTTATTGTTTGAAAGTCTTTAGGATAATTCTTGACTCTAAGGCAAGAGTTGTTGAACATCTCATAAATCAAAACACAATGTGGTAGTGTCAACTCTTGTCAGTGGGGCATAACTTGTTGTTTGAAAGTCCTTGGTCTAAGTATTGCCTCTAAGGCAAGAGTTATAAAGCATCTAATAAATCAAGATACAATGTGATAATGTCAACTCTTGCCCATGGGGTTTAGCTTGCTATTTGAAAGTCATTGGGTTAAGTCTTGCCTCTAAGGCAAAAGTTATAGAGCATCTAATAAGTCAAAACATAATGTGATAGTGTCAACTTTTGCCCATGAGACATAACTTGTTGTTTGAAAGTCCTTGGGGTAAGTCTTGCCTCTAAGGAAAGAGTTATAGAATATTTTATAAATGAAGATACGATGTGATAGTACCAACTCTTTTCTATGAGACGTAACTTGTTTAAAAGAATCGAAGAACAAAAAAGAAAAAAAATAAAGATTGAGGAAAAAGAAAATAATAAAAAAATAAAGGTTGATAAAAATTAAAAAAAAAAGGATAAAACATAAGAATCAAAGAAAATAAAAAAGAAGAAAAATAGAAGTTGAGAGGAGAAAAAACAAAGAAAAAAAACAAGAAAAAATAAAGATTGAGAAAAATTAAAAAGAGAGAAAGAGAGAGAAAGGAAACTATAAAACCAAAGAAAAAAAAAGAGAAAAAAAATAGAAGTTGAGAGGAGAAAAGAAAAAAGTAAAGGTTGAAATTTTCTTTAAAAAAAATGAAAAATCAAAATAAAACATAAAAGAGAAAAGAATAAAAGTTTAAAGATAAATGAACATAGAGGGTTGTTTAAAATTGTTGATGTATAGAGGGACAAATATGTATTTATTCTATACATAAAAAAGGAATAATTTTATGGCACTTTTCTTATGGTGGACAAAAAAATTAGAGGCACTTACAGAAAATAGTATATGTTTCAGTAAAATGAGAGTGTCTCTATCCTAACTTTTAAAATTATAATTCATAGCCTCTCTTTCTCTTTTTTCGTCTTTTCATTTTCTTTTTGTTTTTGTTTTGTTTTTGTTTTTGTTTTTGTTTTTGTTTTTGTTTTTTTCTTTTTCATTTTTTTCCTCTCTTATATCTTTCGCCTCTATTTTTTTGGGGTTTTCCTTTTTTCTCTTTTCTATCTCTACCCTCCATTTCTCTTTCTTTTTTTTTCTTTTTTCCTTTTGAGTTTCTTTTTTTATTTTTTTATGTATTTTATATTTTATATTTTTTAGTATTTTTTTGAAAAACATGATTGTGTCGAGTATAAGTCATGGATGATGACGGAAACATCATAATCATGCACCATTTCTTTGTTTTCTTTTTCCTTTTCTCTTTTTTTTCGTTTTTTACTTATCTTTTTTCGATTATTTTTTTCCTCTCTTCTATCTCTAACTTCCATTTCTCTTTCTTATTTTTTATGTTCCATTTTATTCTTTTTTGGTTTTTTATATTATTTTCTTTTTCATGTTTTTCCTTTTTTTTTCTTTTTGGTTTTTCTTCTTTCTTTTTCTATTTTTGTTTTTTTCTCTTTTTTTCTCTCTTCTATCTCTATCTTCTATTTCTATTTCTTTTTTTTTATTTGTTGTGTTTTTTTTATTTCTTTTCGTATTTTTTTCTTTCTCATTTTTGTTCTATTTTATACTTTTGTGTTTTTGAAAAATATGATTACGTCGAGTACAAGCAATGGCTGATAACGAAATACCACAATCACTTATTATATTTATATTCGCACTATCATTTATATTTTTATATTTGTTGATACAATTGTATTTGTATTTATACTTCGCACTTGTATTTGTTTTTATATTTAATAGTTTGTGCTTATTTATATTTGTATTTTATTGTTCACATTTGTATTATGTAGTTCGTACTTGTATTAGTAATTTACTATTCGCACCATAATTTATATTTTATACAATTCGCACTTAAAGAACTATTTTATATTTGTATTTTATAGTTGACTGCATATTGTATTTGTATTTTACAGTTTTATTTTGTTTGCATTTATATTTGTATTTTGTTTTCGTTGATGTACTAATTTTGTTAAAGAACTATTTGTAAGTTGACCGCATATTGTATTTTTATTTGTAATTTTATTTATTTCATTTGTTTGTATTTGAATTTGTAATTGATAGCATCATTTGTATTTTTAAATAATTAAAAAAATATTTTTTTCTTTCTACGAACACTTGTATTTATATTCATTGATACGAATTGTATTTTATTGATACATATTGAATAATGAAAATACAAATAAAAAATTATATAAATACAGATGCTACATTTATATCAAATGATGCATGCTTATACAACTTGAAACATATGCATATAAATGATACTTGTTTATGTATAAATACAAATGATAAATTTGACATACAAACACTAATGATGCGTTTGCAATGAATGAAATTACATATTTGTATATTCTAGATTCAAGCAAATACAATTAATTCATATACCTATTTGTATACAAATATAAATAATAAATTGTACATATTTACGGTTAAACTATTCAAATACAAATAATAATTTATTTAAAATATATAGTATAATACAAATAAATATAAAATATAAAATATAAAAACATATAATCTATAAAAAAAAAATGAGAGAGAAAAATACAAAAAAAATAACAAAAAAGAAAAAACAAAACAAGAACGAAAAAAGAAAAATAGAAAATACAAAAGAACTGCTAAGAAAAATGAAATAAAAATGAAAAAAACAAGAAAAATAGAAAAGAAAAAAAAAAAAAAAAAAAAAGAAAAAAAAAAAGGAAAAAAGAAAGAGAAAGTGGGAGGAAAAGAAAAAAGAAGGAAAAAATTGGAAAAAAAAAAAAGAAACAGAAATAAATGATAGAAAAAGAAAGAAATTAAGAGAGAAAATAAATGAGGGAGACAATGGATTATATTTATTGGCAACTATAGATTATAATTAATTAAAATTTACACTGAATAGAATAATTAAGAGTTTATGTTTGCTAGCCTTATAATTATAGGAAAAGTTTCACAAAACCACAACTTAAGATATTTAAATTACAAAAAGAGTTTAAGTTTGGTGTATCATCAGTGTATTTTCTTTTTACACCATCATGTAACTTTTACCTGTTATAGACCTACTACAGCAGGTAAAAGTTACCTATCGTGTAAAAGAAATACACCGACGGTGCACCAAACTTAAATTCTTACAAAAAATCCCTTCACTTAATAAAAATTATAAATATTCCTTACTTACATTCTCTTTCTTTAAATCTCCAGATACATAATTTCTAACCTAAAAATTAGAATATATTTATTGTCCCAAAAAATTTGTCTTAGTATCTCCTTTTCACCAATTTAATATCATTAATGTCTATCCTCCTTAGATTGCCTCTTTCGACTATTTAATAGTATAAACGTCATTTGACCCAAAACTTTCACAAAAATTAAAGTCAAGGTTCAAACTCATTTCTTATAGCTAATTCAAAAATTGAGTTATCTTTTTTATATGATTTTCACCGCTCAAAATCTCATAAAATAGATACTTTGCTCACAAGTTTAGGTCCAAATACAATAACAAATCGACTTTGTCAACTAACAATTAAGGGGTGGATGAGTTGAAGAAGGGGACAGGCGAAGTGACGTAGTTTTAAATTACATACAGTTTTTCTGAGATGTATGTTTTATGATAAGATGTTGTGTAAAAACATATTTCATTTCTAAGAACATGTAGAGATACATAATTTATTTTACGAAAAAAGGCCTAAAATGTCCTTCAACTATGTAAAATAGTGCAAAAATATTCTTCGTCTACCTATTGAGCCTAAAATGCCCTTTTTGTCTACCAATTGGGCCTAAAATGCCCTTTCCATTTACCTATTGGGGCTATTTTGTCCTTTTATTTAAGAAAAAAATTATATAATACCATAACTTATCTTTACTAAACTACATAAAATCCTATCATTTTTATTAATATTAACCAAAAAAATAGTTCATAATATCAATTTTTCGTCATTCTAAATTGATCTGATAAATAAAAATATAATATAAATAGTCATTTTAAAAAAATTATTACATATATATAGCTGTATTAGTTGGTTGTCAGATATAGCATATAAAATATTTACTTTTATAACAGATTCTAATATATAAAAAAATAATTATATATTGAATTCTCATATTTCTTATTTATTGCCTATTTTTATGGAAGCCTTTGTTCATTCATTTTTTATATACTATATCAAAAATATTATTTTTTTCATTTTTATTGCCAGCTTTCACAATGCCTCTATAAAAATATATGGTATATTTATATCATAAAAATTCGTGGTATATTTATATATTATATTACTTATATTTATATCATAAAAATACATGATATATTTATACCATATAAATTATATTTATACCATAAACATACATGGTATTTTAGATATGAAAAGTTTATACAATGTACTCCTTTCTTTAAAAAAGAATGACCTACTTTCCTTTTTAATCCGTTTCAAAAAGAATGACCCCTTTTCTTTTTTGACAATACTTTAAATTCAACTTTCCACATGGCATGTTTAGGACCATAAGATTAAAGGACATTTTGGTACATTTGACACAACTTTAATTTAAGGCCACAAGATTCAAAAGTCTTCTTTATTTTCTTAAACTTCGTGTCAAGTCAAAGTAGGTCATTCTTTTTTAAACGGAGGGAGTAATACTGAAAATATATATTTATATTGAATAAAGAAAATTTAACAAGAAAAGTACTTCTGACATAATGAGATATACCATGAATATTTATCTTATAAATAATATATAAAATATAATAATAATCTGACTTTGACATTAATTATATTTATACAATAAAAATACATGATATATTTGTACTTTCAACATAATAATTTCTATTCAATAAATATTTATCCATAAAAAATTATGGTTAACCCGTTACATTAGAACTAAAAATACACAATAATGAAATAACACTAGATGATTAACATACATGAAAATAAAATGAAACATACATGAGCAAATAATGGACTACTTAGTTTATTTAATAATATTTGAATTTTGAATATAAGAGAGAAAAATATTTGAAAATAGGGATTCTGTTTTCCACTTTTAATCTGAAGATTGAAAATATATCTCTTAAATTAAGATGAATTGATAATTAGTTATTGCATTAAATTAAGAATTATAATTATCTTTTCTGATTTTGCATAATGGATACATACGAAAGAAAAAATATTTTTGTAATATCAAAAAAGTACTATTATTTATGTAATTAAGTTTTATGGATGACCTTTTAATATAATTTGCCTAACTAGAAGGGAAAAATAGGTAGATGAGAAGAGTATTTTAGACCCAATAGATAGGTGAGAAGAGCATTTTAGGCCCAATAGGTAGACAGAAAGAACATTTTAGGCCCAATAGGTAGGTGGAGGGCGTTTTTGCACTATGTTACATAGTTGAAGGACATTTTAGGCCTTTTTTTCATTTATTTTATATATTTGACAATGTTTTTTAATATAGTTAATCGAGATACATGATGCGTTCAATAGATAATATAGAGATACATAATTTGAACAACAAGAGATACATATAAGATTGTTATAATGTAGTATGTATCTCTTACAGGCTATAAAAAGTACTCTTGTTATAAGATTGTTAATGTCAAATACATTTTTCAATACATCAGATATGTTTTGTTATCTTGTATCTTTGTGTACATTATACATTTACTTTATGTATCTCTCATTAGATAACTTCAGTGTAACATGTATAAGAGACATGCATATAGTACAATAAGAAACACATATAAGATTGTTATAATGTAGTATGTATCACTTACAGACTTTAAACGATGTATCTGTTGTTATAGATACATGTATCTTTTATAAAAATATGGATCTCTTGTCAATTTTGAAAAAAGTTGGGATAGAGTGTGATTATGGGTAAACCAAACGAGATTTATGTAAGTGTTAGTATTATTATTGTCCCAAAAATTTCATATACTTGCGAAGTTAGTAGCAAATTGTCTATACATTGTTGACCCCCAAAAGTTTCAAAAAATTTACAAGCACTTGTCGAAGTTAGAAGCAAATTGTCAACTATATTATTGACCCCAAAAATTGTCATAATATAGTGTATATACTCATTTACTTGGGGCAAAAGTCAAAAAATATTTGACCAAAAATCTTCTTACAGCAATAAATCAAAATTAGGAGAATCTTCATAAGCCTCTGAACACTCTTTCTGCTCAACTTCTTATTAAATGTAATTAACAGTGACATTACACTCACTAGACAACTCAATTTCTCTATTTCAATAATAATCTAGTGTACATGGTTGTTCAGTACAATAAGAGATATCTTGATAGAAAAATTGCAGAAGAAGAAGAAGAAGAATGAATCTGAAATTTGAATATGAGAAGAATATTTTAAAAAAATTACGTTATTAATGAAATAACATTTTTCAGGAATATCTAGTTGTTAATTAAAAGATCTGCAGAGTAAATTACTCCTCAATTGCCTCAAATTATCATTACTTTTCATAATTATAGTGAATTAGTTATTTCTTAAGATGTATCATCAATCATATATCTCGGGGGTTTGGGTCACAGGTGATAAAAGATTTTTAAAATGAGGTGTAGGTGACACAAGTCTTAATTATTAGTTGGAGGTGACAATTATTTTATTATGGATTAAGAAAGTTGAGAAAGTTTGAAAATAACCCACAAGTTTTTAAATTTATACTTTGATCCCAATGTTTACCTAAAATAACGGGAAATGGAGGGGAAAAAACGTCTTTCTCTCTCTTCTCATCCATTATTATTTTCTCTCTCTTAGCAATTTTTGTTGTTCATTGTTTCTTCTGTTTTATTCATCATCTTTTACTTCATTATCATCATCTTCTACTTTATTATCATCTTCATCTTCTTCTTGTGAACCATTTGTTGTTGGTGGTGGTGGTGGTACAGCGCTACTGCTGCGACCTGACCAATTTCTTAGGTCAAATTTTGTTTACTACATCACTTTCCACTTTGGCATTACTTTATATGTGACTTTGGTAAGTAAAATTATGATTTTTATTCGTATTTGTCATCTGGGTACACTTTTATTTTTTCAACAATGGATAGAACCTCAATCATAAATCCAGCATAAGTGCCCATAATTTAAACAGATCAATTATCTGGTGCATCAGATGAGTAATCTGCTGCATTAAAAGATTTATCTATTGCATCAAACTGTTTATCTGTTGCATTAGAATATTTATCTGTTGCATCAGACGTTATTTGTTGCATCAGATGCATTATCTGTTGTCTCAGGATATTTATCTGTTGCACCAGACTAATTATCTGTTGCAACGAATGATTAATCTATTTGGAACAATACAAATCAACCTCTGTCACAAACCTAACAGATAACTAATATGTTTCAACTCTTGCTATTGCTCTTGGATTCAAAATTATTCCTTACGTCCAATTACCCGTCCCAAATTTCCTAATTCGATTTCTCATTTTACTTGTCTTTTTAATTAATCAAGAAAAGATTTTAAAAAATCCAGGTTTTACCCTTTGCATTAATCACTTTTTCTTCAAATTAAAATGGAAACATCATTTAATAGGGGGACTATACGCCGACCGACGTTAAAATCTTTCTTCTCTTATGAAATTTCAATTGAATAGCAAACAATGGTTATTTCAAACACGTCTACTGTCCCACCAACTCATCAGTGGGTTATGATAAACTAGACATGTTATTAATTATTTTTTTTAATCAATGTGGCATCTCAATTTGGGACGGGTAATTTGAGACGGAGGGAGTACGAATTAAAACGTCAGAGCCAAGAAACAAACTAGTCATCTTTTGAAATAGACTATTTAGTTGTTGCATCAAACTTCTTATCTGTTGCAACATGAGTAATTAATTTTGAACAACACATCAGTCCCTGCCACAAACCCAACAGATAAATCTTGCTATTGCTACTAGATTCTAAATTATTCCTTTTTACATCAAATCATCGATATGTTTGTTGAGAAGATAATAGACAGAATGAAAATTAAATATGGATTAAAACATCAAAGATCAAACATAATTTTTGTATTAAACAAAAATAAATAAAAATACATATAATAGACTAAAAGAAAAATAATAATCTAATTATTATTTTTATTATCATCATCATCATAGCCACCCGACCAATCTTCAACCGGAAGTAGCAAGGTCCTCCTCAGCCTGCATATCTCGCGGAGCATTCTTGTTCTAACTCCTTCCAATTCCTATTGCAGGTCACGAACTTGATTCTGAAGTTCATTCATGGCGACTTGCAGAAAAGCAACATCCCAGACTGGGTCAGCCATAATCTTCTAGAGTGTAATATGAAAGACGAGATGCAATAAATAAATAGAGTGCAGTTGAATGAACGATTGAGTAAGGAGGTACCTATTTATAGAAGATTGAATTTGAATGAGAGGCAAAAAAGCGCGACTATTCACCTCAATTCATTAATTATATTTTTTATTAAATTAAGAAAATAAATATTGTGATATAAGTCATGACTTTTCAAATTATTATTATTAATTAGTTCTTTCGAAGAACCATTTTTATTGAGTTGTGGCAACAGATTCTATATCTATTGCATCAGATCACATATCTGTGATATTTGTTGCAATGAATATAAAACATGTTGCATCAGATAACCTATCTGTTACAACATATAATCTAACTGTTCACCTCCATTTATTAATTATATTTTTTATTAATGTGAAAAGTAATGACTTAATTAAATTAAGAAATATTGTGATAAGTCATGACTTTTCAGATTATTATTATTAATTAGTTCATTCCAAAAACCATTTTTATTGAGTTGTAACGATAAATTCGATATCGGTTGCATCAGATATATCATCTGTGGCAAAAGATATATCATCTGTTACAACAATAGTGAACCTGTTGTATCAGATAATATATTTGTTGCAACATATAATCTACTTTTAAAAAATAGGTCACTCCTTACAAATATGGATTCCAGATAACTTATAAACAACATACTAGCAATCTTTTGCAATAGATGTATACATCTATTTGATTTCTACAACATGTTGATCAACTGTTGTAACAGATGTCTCCAATTGTTTGACAATATAAATATATGTGTCATCTGTTGCAACTAGCTAGTCATCTGTTTATTTAATTTAAGTCATAGATGGGCTAGGAAGAATAAGGTGCATGCAGATGGATCCACTATCATATGTGTGGGAGTTAAGTATATATTACTAATAAGGTTACTAGGATAACACACACAAAGTACAATAGTTTTGTGAATGCAGTTTTTAACCGATTAGGCATTGATAATTCAAACAATATCCTGCATTGTACCATTAAGTTTGATGGAATCAAAATTGATAAGGCTGAGGAACCCATGAAGATGGTGCAGATATCCTGTTATGAATTACTGATGGTTGTTGCTCGTATTTATGTGTGTCAAGTTTTGAGAAGGGATCAATATTTATCGTCACTGCAAAGAACCAATAGCGATTAGACTTAACTTTAAGTGTGAATTGGACCCTTAGGGGGCCCTCAAAGCCTCGCACTGCAACAAATAAGAATGAAAAACCAATAGAAATTCCCCTGGCCAAAATTTATATGGTTGGGTTGCTCGCTTGGGTGATGATTATATACCAGAAGGTACGGCAAGAGAATGCCTTCGAGGAAAAATGGGTGGTTGATGGAAGACTATATCATCTGAGAGCTAATTGAAAAAGAGACATAAGGTAGAAAGTAACTTTTAACGAATCTGGCTGATGGAATTATCTTAACAGATGTGAAATCTGAATTAAGTGCAAATATGAAAGTGTATCCAGTAATGTAATTTTGTTTGTTGTCTCTCTGAAAGAAAAATAATATAGATGGACACTTTGTTAGGGAGCTGCGTGGTCAGGATTATCACCTAGGTAGAAAATATGAGAAGACCAACAAAGCAGCCTCACGGGCATCGAGGGTTGAAATGATGTTCATCAAGTGTAGAAAACTTACGCCAACAACAACTGCAGTTAAAATAAGGAAAATAAGCGAAGGCAGCAATTTCAAATTTTAAATTTTATCCCATGCCTTCTTGTTTGTATTTCTGACCAGGTCCACTGTCGTTGACCTGATCGGAACCACAAACGAGATTGAAAGGTAAATAGAGTCTTATTACTTCCTTAGCAATATGGATTAATTGATTATGTTTTCTTGCCTTAGCATGCTTTTAACATTCCTTGGAGAAGATCAGATGCTTGTTGTAGTATGTGAATTCCGATAATTTTTAAGCTTGCCTCCAGCTTGCAGATTCTGTATTCAAGCTGATCATTGCCATCTTCGAAGTTGGTAAGGAGTTCCTCATCTCTTGTGAGCTAGATCAGGAACACTACCTTCAAAGTTGTGGCATTCTAGAAGACCTTCAGAATACTTTCTTCAGAAGCCTTAAAGGATACATAGAGGATCGTTGTGTTTGTTTTAGGTCAAAATATGTTTATGCACGTTGAAGATATGGTCCCAACAGTTGAATAACACACTTTTATCCAGCGTTGCTCCATCCATCTTGCTCAACCAATTTGATAAATTAGTAAGCATGGAGTTACGTAGCGTGTGATCTAAACCGACTCTACCAAGACTATCAAACGTTACGTAACTCCGAGCTCATTACCCTATCAAAAAAATATGCCCGAGTTAGTGCACAAATCAAATAAGCTTAATCTGTCAGCCTTTCTGCTGATCACTCTTCTCCAATCTAGATGACAAAATATCTGCTATGCAAAAGTCTACACCGTCACCAGACATGCTTGCCTAGGAGCAATTAACAAATATCTTTAGATTAATTGCTCCCAGGCAAGCATGTTTATCGATAGTGTAGAATTTTGCATAGCAGATATCTTGTCATCTATATTGGAGAAGGGCGATCAGCAGAAAGGCTGAGAGATTAATCTCGTTCGATTTGTGCACTAACTCGGTCATATTTTTTTATAGGGTAATAAGCTTGGAGTTACGTAACATTTGATAGGCTTGGTAGAGCCAGTTTAGATCATACTCTATGTAACTCCATGCTTACTAATTTATCAAATTGGTTGAGCAAGATACATTGAGCAACGCTCAATGAAAGTGTGTTGTTCAACTGTTGGGACCACATCCTCAATGTGCATCAACACATTTTGACCTAAAACAAACACAGTGACCCTCCATATATCCTTTAAGGCTTCTGAAAAAAGTATTCTAAAGGGCTTCTAGAATGCCACAACTTTGAAGGTAGTGTTCCTAATCGAGCTTACAAGAGATGAGGAACTTTTTACCAACTTCGAAGACGGCAACAACCAGCTTGAATACAGAATCAGTAAGTTGTAGGTAAGCTTGAAAATTATCGAGATTTACATACCACAGCAAGCATCTGATCTTCTCCAAGGAATGTTGAAAGCATACTAAGGCAAGAAAACACAGTCAATTATAACCATATTGCTAAGGAAGCAATGATACTCAATTTTCCTTTTAATCTCGGTTGCAACTAAAGGAAGAGAAGACATAATTTCTATAGATGTATTGTGTACGTAGTCGTGGGGGTTTTCAATATTCATTAATAATTTGAGGGACACGAGGAATACTAAGACTAGTGACATTTAAAAGACAAGACAAGACTGCTCAATGAACTTACTTTTGAGATATCCAAGAAATATTTTTTACCACCTTTAGTAGTAAGTACTACTACTTGATATTATCTACTCGGACCAGAAGCTTGCTTTATATTAAAAGAGAAAAAAAAGATTTTCAAACAGATTTGTCATCTGTTACAACATATATAAATATCTATTTAAAAATCTGAACAACTCAGTCATCTATTACAACAGATATCAATATTTATTTAAAAATCTCAACAGCTCAATCATCTGTGACAACAGATGAAAATGTCCATTTGATAATTAATTAAATCAGATATATCATCTATTACAATAGATATAAATATTTGTTTGAAAATTTCCAACAGCTCAATCATTTGTCACAACAGATACAAATGTCTATTTGATAATTAAATCAGATATGTTATTTGTTGCAACAGATATGAATATTTGTTTGAAAATTTTCAATAGCTCAGTTATTTATTGCAACAGATTTTATTGTAATTAATTTTGGTGGAACTATGGATGAATGAATAAGCTCACAGGGTCAACTACAAATCCAATCGAGTCTTTGCGATTGCATGGCATTGGTATTGCATTCATCCCAACCCGATTCATAGATTGATTACTCTGAGTTGAAATGAGTTCTCGTCAACTCAATGTTAGGATAGTGATAGTACCTAAGTTGATTTAGGTAGAACTAGGGATGAATTAATGAGCTCGCAGGGTCAACTACAAATCCAATCAAGCTTTTACAATTACAAGGCATTGTAAACTTACAATCCCTAAGTTGATTTAGGTAGAACTAGGGATGAATCAATAAGCTCGCAGGGTCAACTACAAATCCAATCGAGTCTTTATAATTGCATGGTGTTGGTATTGCGTTCATCCTGACCTGAGTCGTCGATTGATCACTCTGAGTTGAAATGAGTTCTCATTAACTCAATGTTTTAAAAACTATATATTTTAAAATTTTTAAAATTAATTAAGATCAATTCGAACCAAATTAGCAATTTCAAAACTTGTCATTCTTTTTCAAAATTACAAATCAATACACACAAATCATCTATTTGCGCAAAAAACTTTTCATTTTAAATCTTAAGTTCTCACTCTTCTCTCTCTCTCTCTCTCTCTCTCTCTCTGGGTTTCCTCTCCTTCTCAATAATACAAACAACAACTACTCAACATATTGCTTAACCCTTCAAAACAGGTCGATTTTCTTCCCATTTACGACTACATATAGTTGTTTTTTTCGACTTTTTTCCCGCTTGTATCCATCATTTTCTCTATCTTCACAGGTAATAGCATTCAAGAAGAGTTATACATTTGTTCTTTATTCTAAAAAATAGGAATTTTTAGTTAATGTTGAAAAAGAAGACTTTTAGTTGTATTATCTTCAAGAATGAGTTAACAATTTTGAGTTTTGATGCTAAAAAAGTAGTAAGCACCCGAGAAAACCCTAGTTTTTCTCTCAGTGTTTTGTTGACAGTCGTGGTATTATTGAATGGTGTTTGCGGTGTTATTGATGGCTATTGTTGGTGGTGTTGGTATTTGTGTTTTTTGGTGGTGGTGTCCTTGGCGTTGGTATTTGTGTTTTTTGGTGGTGGTGTCCTTGGTGTTGGTATTAGTGGCATTGGTGGTGTTCTTGGCGGCATTGGTGGTGGAATTGGTTGTGGTAGTGGTGGTCCATCTGTTGCAATGGGTGAAAGATCTGTTGGGAGATATTAATAGGTCTTCAAACAGATTCCCCAACTGTTTCAACTGATGGATTATCCGTTGGAGTATTTTCTTGTAATGTGGCGTAGAATAATTTATTGAAATTTGTACATCTGTTGCAACAGATGAAATATCTGTTGGGAGATATTAAATAGGTCTTCAAACAGATTCGGGTTCCCCATCTGTTCTAACTGATAGGTTGTCCGTTGGAGTATTTTTTTTGGTTATGTGGCGTAGAATAATTTATTAAAATTTGTCTCACCTTTTTAAAAAAAATTATGCAGACATCAAATGCAATGTATTTTTAGTTTTTCTATTATTTGTAGTTAAAAGATGTCTCCCAAAAGAAAAAAAAATGAAAGTTAAGAAAGTGAATCAACTTCTGATCACCAAACAAAAAAGGCTAGAGTACAGATAAATTCGGAGGAACTTTCAGAACAATCTCAGTCAGGGCAAAATGAAGTCGACAAAAGTGATAACTCCTCCTCACCAATAAGGCATGAAATAATATCGAAATTCCAGCATGATTTTGTCAAAACCATTAGTATTGCAAGTTTTGAGTTACGATGCCGATGAATAGCCCTAAAGCAGTATTTGGTGATCTTGTACTTAAATATCAGTTGAGTAAATCTTTTGACAAACTTAGGAGTATTATGAAGAAGGAAAACATAGATGAACTATTTAAGAAGAGCTGTTTTGCACACTTTCTTGTGTTGTCTGGGCCCCGCCCTCTCTGTTTCCTAATGATCATGGTATATGGCCTTCTCAAATGCAATATCAAGTATGCGGGGGATGATGAAGGTCTGAAAGAGGGTGGAAAAATATAGATGAAGTCTGGATCAACTACTGTGGCATGTCGGTTTGTTTTGGATTGAAAGAGTTTTCCATAGTGACGGGCTTTATATGCGATCGTCCGGAAGAACCTCCCATTGAGAAAACACCCCACAAAGGGTCCAACAAATGCAAGGTAAAAAAACCTGGGTTGTTGGGCATTGTTGGACCTAGCTACAGAGTGGAGGATTTGATGGTGGATCTCAAGAATAAAGACATACCAATGCACTACAGGGAGAAATTATGCTTAGTTTGGTTTGTCCATTCCGTTTTATTGGCAAGAGACGTCGGGAAAGTCATAGAACATAATTTGTTGGTACTTGCTGATGATTTTGGGAAATTCAACGTTTATCCCTAGAGATACAAAAACTACTACTTGACTGTCAAATATTTACTAAAAAAGCTAAAACCAAAGATGATCATATTATACGGCTTTCCTTGGGCTTTCATGGTAAAATTGATCACTATTTTTACTCATTCATTAATTTATATTGAATATACTTATGACTTTTTTTTGTTTGCTTCCTATTTACAATTTTTAGGCTTGGATATTTAAAGCCATTCCTTCCCTCCGAAAGTATTTTAAGGATTACCCGAATAAGATTTCTCATCCAAGCATCCATAGGTGGTTGGCTGCAGCAGAGAGCTGTAAAAAATATATTAACGAGGCTGATCTCTTTAACCCTTTGGATGATGCAGTACGTCTTGTTTCAACTAAAATAATTTTCCTCAAAGAAAGATATTGAAACAGATGTTCCATCTGTTGTGATAGATGGGTCATCTGTTGCAATAAATTACCCGTCAACTGCAATAGGTGCAACAGATGAGTAATCTATTGCGACAGACGATCCATATTTCATAATATATTAACCATATGTTGCTCTGGTATATGAACCCTACTCAACAGATTACCCATCTACTGTAAATTATGCAACGGATGGGTAATCTGATGCAATATATTATCAATCTGTTTCAACATACAGGTCAGTTATTGCGGTAGCTAGATCGTCTGTTGTATAAGTTGGTTGTGTTAACATAACCTAAGCCCCATGTAACCCAGCTAACAGCAAATTATTATTATATGATTTAAATTTCTCCTGTCATTTTTTATAGGTTATGCATCCTTGGATCGTGGCTACCATTGATGAGTTGGGGATAACGTTTTTTCTTACTCTGGGTCTTGTTGATACAAAAGAAGACCCAACGGTGGATTTAATAAATAAAGAATTGGATGGATCAACATCCATAAGAAAAGCAGTTAGGCAAGGTAAGCCTAATATTGAAGCTCTTCACGACCAACCTCAAACTGCAACAGATCCGGGTTCTTTTTCTGGGGGTGTTGCTAATGAAGTTGTTTGTGATGGTGGCAGCCATCCTGCTGTTGCTGCTTCTTCTGTTATCAGTAGTGATTATAACTATGTTGGTGCTCAACAAAAAATAAATATGTTTGGAAACACCCCTTGCACAGGTTCTCCCTCTCACCCCTACACCAGTCCCTCCCACCCTTACAGTGGTCCCTCTCACCTCTCCTTACCCTCATATTCTCATTGCAAATACAAAGTGTGCAAGGACAGAGAGGATAAAATCCTTAAAAGCTAGAGGTTATTGCTGAAGATACCGAGGAGTTGAAATCCAAAAGGGGTGTCATACCATCCAATGAGGTGATGGAGCCATGCACTTCTATAGTGGAGGTTAGGAGGAAGAGAAGAAAAATTAGACAAATTCTCTTCGTTCTAAAATCAGCAAAAATTACAACTGCCCTCGCTCTAATAGTTGTTGAAGTTCAGGGGTGGCCGAAGAAGGTGGACATATTTGCGGTGCTTGGCAAGGAGAAGAAGAAGGAACTGAAAGAATTCATCAAGATGAAGGTTAAAAAAGAATACACCATGCATTCATTTACCGCCAAAGACTTCTCGAGTATGACAAATATGTGCATGTGGTACGAGGACAAGGTAAGTTTACTTTTGCTAACATAGCCTTCCAATCTACTCCACAAAGAAGAATCTACGCAGCAGATGTGTAATCTGTTGCAAAAAACTTGGTATTCTGTTACAACATAATACACATCTGTTGCATAAGTTGCGTTGGCTGGGTAATCTGTGAACTGATTCAGAGAACCCTCTGTATCAAATTCTTTCTACTATGTTTTTATTCTTTACAATTACTAACCTATTTAAAAATTATCTTCTTATACCACAGTATGTTGATAAAATTCTCTACCTCATGAGGGGCAAGCAATTAGCATACCCGGATGCTTATGATGCTGCCGATAGGATAATGGACCTCAACTTCTATAATAATTTCAAGGATAGGTATGCTAAACTCTGTAAGATAGCTGATTTCGGTGGCCCGGTATTTGATCAGTTAGTTTCTACATTCCAATGGGATGAAGAAGCGATTAAATATGTTAGAGGGACAAGGCCATATCCACATCGCAAGAGTTGGACCAAGGCAAAGAGAATCCTTGCAGTCATGAACGTGGATGTCATGAATTTTCTCACTGTTGAGATACTACTATACAAGGGAAAGATTAAGGTTTATGACTGTAACTTACCTATCTTCAGCGAGAAGACGTTTTTAACCCACATGCAACCACTCATGAAGTTGTTGCCCAAGTTGTTGACGCAGAGTAAGCTGACAGATTATTTGCCGGCTGAAGTCATGGAAAAAGAATCATGGGCTTTTAAAGGTCAAAATAAGAACATCCAGCTCCCAATAAATACAACCAGTGTAGCTGCGGGCCGTACTCACTTGCATACGTCGAGTGTTTGCTGACCGACACACAAATAACCGGTGTGTGTGACACTGTTGTGGGAAAGATGCAATGGGTCTGGGAATATGGGGTACTAACTAAATGGTTAGAGCCCGTATATAAAGAAAACATGTACAAAGACAGAGACGAACACGATAACAAATTTTTATTTCAAGTCAATTCACTTTACATGTAGTGGCAATAATTTTTATGTCTGGCGAAGTTGAATTTTTATAATGCAATAAATTTTATATCTGTCATAACAGATATAGTACCTATAATGACAGATTGATTATCTGTTAGAATAGGTTGGCCATCTGTTGTGTTATGCAGATATTCTCAGTCTGTCTGTCGCAATAGATATATGATCTGTTGCACTATATAATCTATCTGTTGTAACTGATCGATAATCTGTTGGAGCAAATTAAAAAAGTAAGAAGACTTTTATATAATTTCCACCAGATGACCTACGTATTTCATCTCATGTTGCAACATATATCTAAATCTGTCTGACAAGATATGTCATCTATTGCAGCAGATGTATTATCTGTTGCGATATTTAAATCTAGTACTCCATTTCAATTAACATGTTCAAAACTAAGAATTAATTATATTCATAGACAGAATAAAATAAATCGAAGCCTTCAAAAATTACATGAAATAACTCAACAAATAAATGAAATGTAAAAAAAATTATTATGGGTACAAACATCTACTTTACAAATAAATCAACAAGTTAAACCAAGGAAGATTGGTTATTACATTGACGGACTCAAGCTATAAAGATATAATCAATATGGACAAGTTGTTCTTTATCCGGTGCTACGAAATTCGACTTTGGTCGTCGTGGATCTTTAACGTCGGTTGCTTACGGCTTCTGATCTTTCGCTTCTCTGTATTTTCATAAAAGAGCAGTATATCTTTTGCAGAGTAATTTGGCATCAAGTTCATCATTTGGTACTTGTAATCTATCACTCAAATACTCGGCATAGGTGGCAACAAAAGGACCGCAATCCCTGCATTATTAAAAATAGATAATCCATATCTTGCAGTTTATACAAGCGTTGTAAAATTTGAGAAAAGATACTAAATCATGACACTTAAACTTACTGGCTACCAATGATTTGTTGAGCAATTCCGTCAATATATTATACATCAGATGGATTAGCCATTTTATCCCAGTATGCTTTAATCGTCGACCAATCAGTATAAACCTTTTGGTCCAAAAAGCCACTCATATCAAAGTAAGTAGGCAATATTTTGGCCAGTTTTTGTATCTCAGACGATGGCCTGGAACATCTCCTTCGCAACATCGAGTCATAAACTCAGATGCGTCTCTCTTTTAGAACGACGACAGCCAATACCCAATGGATTTCATCACCATAATTGATTAGGATGTACACTTCATCGACCTAATGCCAACGTAAGCCAACCGAAATGCTAAAATCTTTGATGATGTTGATTAAGCATTCCTCGTTTCGGGAAACTTTCGGCTGCTGTTGACAATACCTATCGTAGGCATTATTAATGTAAACTTTGTACAAATAATTGTCTGTTGTGTATCTGTATTGTTCTTGTATTTGCAACTTTACCTTCTTTCGGAGGTAGTAAAAAATGACATCGATGTACTGCACATATTATCAAATATTTCGAATTACATAATGTAAAAATCAATACGCAGATGCAATTAAATAAAGTATTAATTAATACTAATATATATGGCATTTAAACCTCATTATTCCAGCAAGTTTGGGGTTGTGACATTAAATAAAATCAATTCTTCGTTCCAGGATGTGCAACAACAAAGTCAAACATATCAAAATCAAGACTCGATTCGTTCACTTTGTAGTGCTCTTCATTTTGTTTTCTACATATTGATTTATATATGTTAATGTCAGGTTCTTACAATAAGAATTGTATAAAACAATATCTATAAAATTGATTTATGTACCTACCGACATGATGCTTTAACAGCCCATCGGCAATCCATTTTGAATAGTTATTGATCAACTGTGTTAGTTTTTTTGGAGCCTCGTCCGAGATGAACCCTTCAAACGGGTAATTTTTCCGTTCTCCCAAACTGACAGACTCCACTTTTCTTCATCTTTGGAAGCAGTTGATGGATTATCAACTATGATAGTATGCTCTTCGGCAGTAGCTATGATATCCACCTGGAAAGCCATAATTGTCAATGCTAAGTAGAGATATACAAGAAATTTTCTATCTGTTACAACAGATGAGTCTTATGTTGCATCAGATGGATTATCTATTAGGACAAATTCGAATAAGTAAATTAGAGTAGTATGATAATTTCGAACAGATGACCCATCTGTTGCAACATAAGACTCATCTGTTGAAACGGATAACGAATCTGATGCAACAGGTTAGATAACAGTTGCAACAGATGTATATATCTGTTTGATAATTTTCAATAGATATATCATATGTTGAAACAGATATGTGCTTGTTTGTTTTTTGAAATAGATGATGTACATTTACCTTCTTCAGCTCATGCTTCTCTTCTGTGGCCGTTGCACATTGAACATCGGTGTAAGACAAATACAGAGGCATTGCAATCTTGCTTTTTTTTTATGATTGATGATGCCTTGGAAGTGTCTTTCCTTTTTTTCTTAGCCGCCTTGATCTCTAGTGGAGTGTGTGGATATGAAATCCTCTTTGATGGAATGACACCCCTCTTAGATGTTATTTTTTTTACAAAAGCATCTAGAGCACTAATAGCATTAATCACTCTATCGTGTTTCGCCTTACAGTCTTAATATTTGCATGAAGAACATTCGCTAGATGCGGCAAAATCTGGAGAAAAATTTGTACAACCATTATGATCATAATCATAATGGCTTGTTGTTTCAAAAACTGTAAGAGGAGCATCATTAGCCCCACCCTCCAAAATTATTTTTCTTGTGATGGTTTTGCTCCAAACAATTTTATTTTTATTCCATCAATGACCTTAGGGTCAATAAAGTTTTCACAAACTGTAAAGTAAGAAAAATAGCATCTTCAACTCTCAGTTGGTCGGAAAAAGTCATGGATGGACAATCTAAAATAAATTGGTACATATATTAAGAATGATGATAAAATCATTTAATCATTAATTAAAATAAAAACTTGATTAGAATTGGACTTACTGCTTCCTTGGGGGGGATTGAAAAGATCAAGAAATTTTGCATTTTTATCGGTTTTGGCCGACAACCATCTCAGAATTCTTGGACAGGAAATTCTTCCTGATAGTTTACTTGTTGTCTCAAATAAGGAATGACTTCAAATGCCCAAGCCTATAACATAACGCCAATAAATCAAAAATATTATTGAATAAAAAATGATGAATCATATCATGATAAAAGAAATATTTACCATAAAAAGCCATATAAGTTGACTGTTTTTGGCGTTAACGGAGTCAACAAATATTCGACAGTTATTTCGAAGCTTTCATAACCCCAAGAATAGATGTTAAATGCCTCAAGATCCTCGGAGAGATTTATTAAATCGAGGCTTATGTTATTGTTAACGTCTCTCGCCCAAAGAACATTATATACAAACCAAACTAAGCATAATGATTGCTTATGCTTCTTTGAAAGTCCTTTACCTTTCAACGCTTCTATCAGATTTTTATTTTTGAAGCTTGGACTAACAATGGACACCAGGTTATCACGATCACTCAACTTGAGAAGGAGAAGGAGAATAACATTTTAGTCCGGTAACTATGGCAAACTCCTTCCAACCAAAACAAACAGACATGCCACAGTAATTTATCCACACCTCATCCATCTTATCTTTGTTTTCATACATAAACTTGCACTTGAAAAGATAATATACCATTTTCATCTGGAAATGAGTATTGTTGTCCTTCGGTAAATCAAGATATTGCCCAAAGTAGCTTTTCCTGAAATAAGAATCCAATTTTTGTTCTTGAAGTATTTTTCTGAAGGCGTCGAAAGATTTTCCCATGACTGACTTAACCACGAGATCAACCATTAAATATGTGGCACCATCACACTGCATTCTCACAAGATAATGATCAATACTGAAGGTTTTGACCAACTCTTCGGCGGAAGGGCTATTAGCATTTGGATCATCTCTTTTGAAAGATTCCTCCTCCCCGTATTCTTTATCTTCTGCTCCTGATTGAGATAACGCTTGTAAAGCAAGCTCATAGAGTGGTGGACGTAGCTGAGCTGCTGCACTTGTTCCTTTACTTGGACTTGATTCGATTTTTTTTCTTTTGGAAGCCATGTTATCTTAAATTAACAGGAACATAACATAAATTATAATTGATTAATGTATAACAGTAATAAAACAGTTCCAACAGATAACTAATCTGTTGCACCAGGTATGTTATCTGTTGCAACATATAACCGACCTGTTGCAACGTATGAGTAATTCGTGGGAACTATAAAAACAACACTAATCTGTTGCACCTGGTATTTTATCTGATGCAACATATAACCGACTTGTTGCAACGGACGAATAAGTTATTAGAAACCATAAAAATGGATCACTAATTTGTTGCACCAGGTATTTTATCTGTTGCAATATATAACCGACCTATTGCAACAGATGAGTAAACCGTTGGAAAGAATAAAAATGGATCACTAATCTGTTGCACCAGGTATGTTATCTATTGCAACATATATTCGACCTGTTGCAATGGATGAGTAAAACATTGGAAAGAATAAAAAATAGTCACTAATCTGTTGCAAAATAAAGAGTAATCCGTTGGAAAGAATAAAAATAGATCACTAATTAGTTATCTGTTGGATCAATATTGTTTGATTTCTTTCAAAGAGAAGAGTCGTCTGTCGCAACAGATGAATGATTTGTTAGATTGTTCACCTATTGCATCAGAGTTTCATAGTTGTATCAGATTTTCATCTATTGCATGATATGTTTCATCTGTTACATCAGATGTTTCATCTGTTGCAATACTATTTTTACCAAGACAAACAACAAATCAACCCAGCAAAACCAACACACACACACACACACACTAAGAACATCAACTGTGATAAAAAATCACCAACAAATTTGAATCAACAGTACGATAACAAGAAGAAGAAATGCCAGAAATTAGGGTTTTATTCAGTCCACATTTCAATACTAGAAGAGTAGTTGACTCAAGTTCCTCTGTTTCTTCATAATTTTTTACTTGTGAAAAAAGAAATGGGACGACGAAGAACTCGAACTTGTTATCGCCGGAGTATTCGTCACATCGATTGACGGTTGAAAGTCGAAAAGAAACTCGTCCGACTATTTGTCGCTGGAGGTTGAAGGGAGAAATTTTGCAGAACTGTTGGTTGAGAGAGAGTTGAGAGAAGTTGGAGAGAGAGAGTGGTTGATTTGGATTGAAGAGGAGTGTGAGTTGGGTTGATTTGTATTTTTGAAAAGATTAGAAAGTTTTAAAAATATTAATCAAGTCCACAATTAACGTAATCAAATTTTCTAATGATGTTTGACCCTTTAAGTTGGTTAATGTCACCAATCCTTCATTCAAGACTTAAAAGACTCCTTTCCTTCAATTTTCTCATGTATCTCTTTTAATATTATGTATTTGAAAAAATAAAAATTGAGCTTTTATGATTTTTTTTTTTTTAAATAAAAGAGTGTAATTATGGGTAAACTAGTCGAAATTTATGTAAGTTTTACATATTCCATCCGTTCACTTTTACTTATCACTAATTTTCTAATTGAATTTCTACTTTTACTTGTCATTTTTGACATATCAAGAGAAGACATTTTTTTTTTCATATTTTACCCTTAATATTAATTATTTTTTTCCAATTAATTTTAAAATAAAATGTAAGCATCATTTAATAGGGGTACTATAATAAAATAATTATATTATTAATTACTTTTATTAATAGCTGTGTCAACTTAAATTGTGACAAGTAAAATTAAACGAAGAGAGCAATTATAAGGAGACCATTTTCGTAGTAGTTTAGCCACTTTCACTTGTATATATCCAAATAGTTGGGCTTAATGTTCAACCCTTTTTAGTCTTAAGACCCATTCCATGGCCCATTAGGGTTTTTGTCCAGAGGAAAAGAATATAACGAGTTTTGTATACTTCGTTCGCTCCTTCGTTATTTTATTTCACCTTCGACGACTGCACTGCCGGTGACCAGGAAATATGGTGCATGTCAATTTTTACCGCAACTGTAAGTATTCTACTTCCTACAATATTCCTTCTCTTTTCTAAGATTTTTGTTTATTATATACACAGAAAATTTTCTTTGAGTTTTGATTTTGGATAATAGAAAGCCTTGATCCTTGATGTTAGAGTAAGTAAATGCCAAGGATAGTAAGCACGTTCACTTCCAACCTTGAGGTTATGAGTTCGAGTAACTAATATAGGTCGAGCTGAATGTGAGATACAGCTGATCCGCCAATGTAATGGGCGGAATAGTTATTTGCATAGCTCAAAATTGACAATTTGTCATACAGAATTTCGTTAAGCAATTTGGTCCGATAAGTTAAAGTCATGACTGTTACTCTGTGGAGCAACTTGAAAACCCATCCCTGTGCAAGTTTCTAAGTGAGCATTTGGCCATGAAAACAAAAACAAAATCAATTTAATTGTCATTTTCAAAGTTGGAGTTGGCGTTGCGGTGGACGATCAATTGAGAATTTGAATTTATTTTTTTTAAAAAAACATGAAATATATTTTAAATGGGGTTACTTTATTAAAATTGAAAATTTAGGAAAAATTTGAAATAATAATAATTTAAAATTGAAAATTGAAAACAAGGTTTTGGCTGTTTCCCAAGTTGCACATACAAGTTGTATTTGGAATTTTCATGGCCAAAAGCTGATTTTCAGATAAAGAGAAAAAATTCCAGAAAAAGTGAAAATGTTTCTGGCCAAATGGGTAAGTTGGTTGTTTTTATACTGTTGCTTAGTTCTGCAACTACAACAACAACATACCCACTATATTTCCATAAAGTGGAGTCTGGGGAGGGTAATTGTACGCAGTCCATAGCACGACCTTATATTTCCATAAAGTGGAGTCTGGGGAGGGTAATTGTACGCAGTCCATAGCACCACCTCGGAATGAAGTAGAGAGGCTGTTTCAAATACATCCCCGGCTCAGGAAAAAAAAGAAAGGTTTCTATTTCTTGTTTAGGAACAACCTTTTTGACTTTGTCAGATGAGGTGACTGGTTTGGCTAAACATAATGGAAATGTATCAAAACTATTTGACCCCATGATCGACCTTGAGGAGTGGTGAGCAAATTATTTGGAATGCCGATGAGTTCCGCTCTTTAAAAAAACTAGGATGCTCGGTCATTGTGCAATCCATCTATGTTCTGTTGACGGTCAGACGCACGGCATTGTATATATATTTGAAGGTTGTGATGGTATTCTTGGTTTCTCAAGATATAAAATTGAATAGGTTGAACTTTTATTGTGATTCTATTATTCAGTTACATTGTATTGGACCACCAACGCTTAGTGACTAGCTGATAACTTTGTCTGTCATCACTTTTTGATAATCTACTGGTCTTTGGAGATAAACGTAATAGACCAATAGTTGGTATTAAGGTTCAATCTTGTTGGTGCACTTACTGTACAGTAATTATTTAGGGGTTTCTTTGTTTGTTTAGTGATTTGTATGTCAATGTTGTTACAACTATGAGATCTGAAGATCCTCTACTGGTGGAGAACACTTAATTTGCCTTGTAAAGGAAAAATTTGAGTGTTGGAATAGAAATGTGCAGAAGAGAGTGAACGCTCATAAGCAACTGACTTGAAGCCAAATTGTAGTTGAGATGTTGTAGCAGCAGCATCTGTTATACTAGTCTCTGGAGTTATGAATCATTCTCTATATCTTCTATTCTGTTAATATATTGAGGTGTTACTTTGTATACCCAAAATATAGTGCTATTAGCCTTTATTCATGTTCTTAACATTTGATGTGTGCCTTGCTACTTCTCCGGAGGTAGTGGTATGGACTGCGTACATCTTACCCTCCCCAGACCTCACTATGTGGGAATACACTGGGTTTTTTGTTGTTGTTGTTGTTGTTAACATTTGATGTGTAACTCAGATGGAAAAACCTTTAAGAAGCCTCGACGCCCATATGAGAAAGAGCGATTGGACGCAGAGTTGAAGCTTGTCGGAGAATATGGATTAAGGTGCAAGAGAGAGCTTTGGAGAGTTCAGTATGCGTTGAGCCGTATCAGAAATGCTGCAAGAATGCTTCTGACCTTGGATGAGAAAGACCCACGCCGTATTTTTGAAGGTGAAGCACTCTTGAGAAGGATGAACAGATATGGGTTATTGGATGAGAGCCAGAACAAGCTTGATTATGTCTTAGCCCTAACTGTGGAGAACTTTCTTGAGCGTCGTCTTCAAACCCTTGTCTTCAAGACTGGCATGGCCAAGTCAATCCATCATGCTAGAGTACTCATTAGACAAAGGCATATCAGGTAATAACATATTATAGTTTTAGAGATACCATCCAAATAAATAAGTCTGTCTATTTTTTCGTCTTTGTACTTTTTTGATAGGAAATGTTTGGTAGCAGGAATTCTGAAGAGAAAAGAAATTTTTTCTGCAATGATATCTCATAAACAATATGTGGCATATATAAATGTTATTAGGCAAATGATAAACTATTATATAAGAATGCTCTAGGGTTTCTTTTTATATTAAAGAGCTTTAGCATAAATATTATATTTGAGTTAACATAATAATTTTTGGAGTCTGAAATTTACTAAAATGAGGCATGGTACAAAGGAGGATGGTTGACATACGGTAAGGCCTAGCGAAAATATATTCAAGTAAGCAAATCATCATGAATCCTCGTGTTTGTTTTTGCTGATGATTTAATGTTCTTTTCGAGGAAAAAAAGATTTTATCATATTTGGGTTCTCCATCTTTTCGAAAGGCCTTCTTGAGTTCTTTGCTTTCCTTTGCAAAGCCTCCTTGGGCACCACCTATTTGTCTGAGATGTGCTTCTATACCAAAAAGTTTCATAACATCTCACTAAGGAAGTCTAATGGGGTGAAGATTGTTTGTACAGATTAGCTGAAAGGTTAAACTTGTCTTGATTTTGGAAGGTATTAACCAATTCAATAATCAATGGTTTCCCTTTGTGTAAATTGTTACGGGAACAAATCATATAGTTCAGATGAAGTCGAGAGAACTTGCATAACTGAAAAATACATTGCAGTATGTAAAACTGTTTTACTTGAATTTCCACTTTTAATTTATTTATTCAAGGAAATGAAAGAAAGAAGTGTGTCAATTTTTGCCATTGTTTGTTTAGTGGTAATACATTAAAATTCATGAAACTTGGACGTTTTTAAAGAAAATTAATTTCTTGAAAGCTTGAATGGCCCTATTTTTCAACTGTGTGGAACAGGAATCAGCATCAATCACTGTCTGAAGGGTTTGCTCACATTCGGTTTCTTGTAGTCATCATTTTACAAAGTATTAGTGTGTGAATTATTTGTTCCTTATTTATTATTGATGTTAACATGAACAATTTTGCTTGGCCTGCCCATTTTGGGTCTTCTTGTATCTTTCACATTGACGTATTATCAGTTTTATCGGTGTATGGAGTATGTTTCCATGATCTAATGATGTTGTCTTGCAGAGTTGGTAGGCAGGTGGTGAATGTTCCTTCTTTTATGGTGAGAGTGGACTCCCAGAAGCACATTGACTTCTCTCTCACCAGTCCTTTCGGTGGTGGTCGCCCTGGAAGGGTGAAGCGAAAGAACCAAAAGGCTGCTGTAAAGAAGGCAGCTGGTGGTGATGGAGATGAGGAAGATGACGAATGAGCTCTTATGTTTATTTACCTTTGGATTTTATACTTTTGCCTGTATTGTACTTTCTTGTTTATGTACCCTTTCATATGTTAGAAATGTTTTTAACATATGAAATATTAAGTTTTGGATTTGCACTTGTCAAGTACTTGTTAGGCTTTGGTCTAAATTTATTATTGAATCAGTGGATCTAGTAGTATTTAACTACCAGTTTAATTGGAGTAAGTTCTTGATATAGATGAGTTTTTTCACTCTACAGTTTTTCTTTACTGTCTTCCCTTCTCCCTTGTGTTGAAACGGAAGCATGAACTTATTCTTCAATCCCTCTCCCTGTTCCCTGTCCTCCTGTGTGTTATGTTCAAAATAGCTCTGATGTGTATGTTTAGAGCATGATGGCTCATGATTCAATTTGGACTTCCCCCTTATGTGCTAGGAGTTGTTTCTTACGTGGGGTAGGGATAATCACCCCGGTATAAAATTTGGGTTTTGCTAGCTTATGGCTTATAAGTTAGAAGCCAAAAGCCAATCCAAACATACACTTTATTCCATGTTTGGTGTTAAGTATTTATTGTGAAGTATTTATCGAACGGTCTGTAAGTGTTGGTCAAGAATTGAAATGCTTATTTTCCAGATTAACTACAAACATGTGATGCCCAAAGTTTGCCAATGAGGCTTATTGGTGTGTCCATATTTGTTTTTTACCTTAACAATTCTGCATTTATACCATCATTCATGCTAGGTTACTTTGTTCTCCCTTGAGGAATTGTTTAGTCCAAATGATCTTTGTAACACTCCACTTGATTATACCAATGCTTAGTTCTGTGTGTTTCTTGTTCGTTGTCTTTGCTCTTAGCTTTCCCATTAGAATTTAGCTAGCCTTGGGTTGGTCAATATTTGTTAGAGTTGATATGAGAAGAAGAACAACTCAATATTTTGAGTTTAGACAGAGTGTTGAGGATCCAACAATACCCATCCTTTGCCTATGTTCTCTCAAATCAGCGTGAGTGAGAATAAGAGATGTTGCCTTATATGTGTTCTGTCCTCCCTTTAAAGCTTAAGGCACTTTATTATTATCTTTTTTTTATGCTCCTTCTACTTGTATTTCTTTTCCCCCTCTTCCAATTCTTTATTCTTCTACCCCATTTAGATTTGGTGTCAGCAGGAACCAACCCAGAGAAGTTCAAAAAATAATTTGTAATAGGTCAATTTATCAGTCACGATATGTTGCACAATATTGATTAAAACACTGCAATTGCATGAGATAAAAAGTTTTAGATGGACTAAGATATCGCATGCTGACATTTTGTTTGGAGGCAGAAAATCATGAGACATGCAGCAACTTCAGGTTAATTGTGATGAAGTTTGAACATAGAACTAAACTAGAGAAAATTAAACATTCTAAAGTTTGATCTATAAGAATTGAACTTAAGGATACTATAAAGAAGTTCGAACTACCAGAATAAAATTTTAGCGTACTGTATTCAAGTCGGAAGTAGAGGTGGCCACTGGTATGATATTGAAAACTTCGGTTCTATAATTAAAAATATTATATCATTATTATAACAAATTAATTTGGTATGATTCAGTATTTCAAAAATTCTTTTTATATATATCAAATGCTGCACTAAATAAACTAAAATAAATTTAAAATGTGTATATACCAAATACCATGATATTGAAATCGTGGCATTTAAAATTTAGCTTTGATAATGATAATTCGGTATCTATATACCATGCCCACCCCTAGTTAGAAGCTGATCTAAGCCGCTCTTTTTAAATTTTGATTATGTTTTAAATACATTATAAATTTTAACTATGTTCCATATAACAACCTTAAAAGTGGCTACTGATGCACATGGGTCTGTTATAAACTAAAATTTTCATATATATATCTGCTTTTCTTCTTTAATTCAGTATCTATGTCCGAAGGTTTTTCGAAAACAGTTTCGCTAACTTTAAATGGTAGTGATAAGGCATGCATATACTTTATCTCTCCAGATCATACTTTGTGAGATTTCATTGGGTATTTTCTAATTTTCAGTATTCTTATTTTGTGGGAATTCTTTTTCTCAGATATCAAAATTATGAATATAATGTTGCCAGCACATTTGTTATTATACTGCAGTAAATTTTGTGTAACATATGTTTTCATGTTTTTCTCATATATTTTTTTATCGTTGCATGATTATCAGAACCATTCGTGATTATTAAAAAATAAAAACATAATAGCAAATGTAAAAATAGCTGTCAGTTAACTTCAAAATGTATCAAAATTATACATTATATTTCATTTCTAATAAACCATCATTCAAATTGTTTATAACAATCTCTTTATCTTACTTATAACTTATACTTTGAAATATTATTCATAAATTTTGTGTATTTCATTTCATAATTCCTTAAAATATTTATTTAATATTTATAAAATTATATTAAACAAATGTAATAATAAAGGCGCAATGAAGATTCAAAAGCTTTTCTATTTAAGAAATAAGAGTTTATACAGAGGATCAAAATGGGGCCGACGCGGGGCGAATCCGGATATAGTCGGACTCCTAAAAAGCGGGTATCGGACATCGGGTGGTTTAAACCAAAAAAAACTCATACAAGAAATTAAAATTAAGACTAATATTGTCAACGTAATCCAATATATTATTATTTCAAAACATGACCTCTTATTTCATTTTACTTCATCACCTTAAATGGTCTGTTTTGCTATGTACATGTGAATAATTTGTACTTAAAAAAATGTAAAGAGTTTCTATTTTGAATGTTGCAGAAAGATGAAAAAACACATCATATCCTGAATGAAGAACAAGATTTGCATTGTCTATCTGACTCTAACCTGATTACTGCTTGATAGAATTATTATTTTTTATACATAAGAAATAAAAATATCTAATTTTATTAATTTTCTTATAGTCGGGCGAAGCATGAATAATTTCACTAATTATAATTATAATATAATAAATTTTATGTAACTTGTTTCAATATTAAGAATAATAATAGCAATGCAAAAAACAAGGCAAGAGGAACAATAGAGAACAAGAGGAGATAGCACTATAAGATAAATTTCTTCATTCTTTCAAGTGTATAAAACATCTTCCTCAAGACCTCTATTTATATTATTACATAGAGGGACTTCAAGAGGTGTCATAAATATGACATTAACTCGCGAGAAGGTAGGAAAGAATATGGGGGAGTGGGTGATCAATGGGGAGGTAGTGAAGATGTGGGGATTACTACACCTAAAGGAGGAATTACACCAAGAAGTTATGGACATCCACAATTATTATAATTATTTACAACACTCCCCTTGGATGTTCATTGATAGACAATGTGCCTTATTAAAATCTTACTAAGCAAAATCCTGTGGAAAAAAGTCCTAGTGAAAGAAAAAAAGTGCACATATAATTCTGATACGCATTATTTGATGCCTCATTAAAAACTTTGCTAGGAAAACTCATTGGGTGTAATGGCCCTCCAGGTCATTTCCTCAATTTACATGCATTTTTGGTGTTTTGAGCCTTCCTACAACAGCTACAGGTCATTTATAACTTGTCAAAGTTATCGGTTTGGTTATCAGACAGTTCGTTTGGATTTTAGACTCATTTCTCTATTTTGGAGCTTTTGCTATTTAAGATTTGGTCTCGGATCAAAAATCCTACTAGACGATCTCGGATGAGAATTTCAATAGCGTCATCAGCTCCAAAATATTGATTTTAGGCTAGGGGGACCCTTGGTTTAGGTCCCGAGACTTTCGAACTTGTTTTGGGCTATTGGTGAATTGTATGAAAAATGGAACTATAGATGTGGGTCTCACATTTAGTCGAAATGATCTCGGATGAAAGTTCTGATAGTTTCATTGAGTCCAAATTGAATTTGGTATGGTAGCATAGTTTGTTCATACGCACAGAGTTCTGAACAAATCTCGAGCACCCAGTCGGACTCCATTTTGGACTAAGAAAAATCTGATGCATCAGGTTACTAATGTAACCGCTTAAGCGATCATATCTTACGCGACTTAAGGTCGCTTAAGAGACCTTGACCATTTGATCAAGGGCCTCTTAAGCGATTAATATTAGCTTAAGCGGACATCGCTTAAGTGGCCTAGGTATCGCTTGAGTCAGTTCCAGTAGTAAATGAATTCTGAGATGAGTTTCCCAAAAATCTTCCCAGAGTTCCTCCCGTAAGGGAAATTAACTTCAGAATAGACCTTCTTCCAGAAACTCAACCTATATCTATTCTGCCATATAGAATGACACCAACAGAACTAGAAAAATTAAAAGAACAGTTAAAGGACCTTTTAGATAAGGGGTTTATCAAACCTAACATTTCCCCGTGGGGCGCACCAGTTCTATTCGTGCATAAGAAAGACAGTTCTCTCAGAATGTGTATAGACTACCATCAGTTGAACAAATTTACAGTCAAGAATAAATACCCACTTCCTAGAATTGATGACTTGTTTGACCAACTTCAGGGAGCCAGTTACTTTTCTAAGATAGAACTCAGATCAGGCTATCATCAGCTCAGATTCAGAGAATGTGACATTCCGAAAATAGCTTTTCAGACCCAATACGATCACTTTGAGTTTCTAGTCATGTCCTTTGGTATTACACATGTCCCAACAGCCTTCATGGACTTGATGACTGAGTGTTCAAGCAGTACTTGGACATGTTTGTGATAGTCTTCATTGATGATATTCTTGTCTATTTCCGTAGTAAGAATAATCACGCAGATCACCCCCAAAATTGTACTTCAGACTCTCAAAACTCATCAGTTGTTCACCAAATTCAGTAAGTACAAATTTTGGCTAAGGTCAGTAATGTTCCTTGGTTATATTATTTCTGATGATGGCATTAGGGTTGATCCTCAAAAGACCAAAGTGGTGAGAAACTGGCCTAGACCCATTTATCCATTAGATATCAGGAGTTTCTTGGGTTTAGATGGATATTACCGTTGGTTTGTTGAAGGGTTTTCATCTATTACATTCCCCATGTCCAGATTGACTCAAAAGAACGTCAAGTTTCAATGGTCATATTTTTGTGAGAAGAGTTTTCAGGAGTTGAAGACTCGACTCACCTCAGCCCAGTTTTGACACTACCAGATGGTTCAGACAGTTTTGTTGTGTACTGTGATGCATCCAGAGTAGGTTTGGGTTGTGTCCTAATGCAGAAAGATAAGGTCATAGCCTATGCCTCTAGACAGCTTAAGCCCCATGAGAAGAATTACCCTACCCATGATCTTGAATTAACAGTTGTAGTGTTTGCCTTACAGATTTGGAGGCACTATTTATATGGGGTATATATTGATGTGTTCACAGATCACAATAACTTACAGTATGTGTTCTCTCAGAAAGATTTAAATTTGCATCAGAAAAGATGGTTAGAATTGCTAAAGGATTATGACATGAGTGCTCCGTACCATCCGGTAAAGGCCAATGTAGTGGCTGATGCTCTTAGTAGGTTATTTATGGGTAGTGTTTCCCTTGTTGAGAATGATAAGAGAAATTTAGTTCAGGAAGTTCATCAGCCCCGACTAGGTATCCGCTTAGTCGATTTAGCATAAGGTAGTGTGTGGGTGCAGAATAGTTCAGAATCATCTCTGGTTTTTGAAGTGAAGAAAAAGCAGGACAAAGATCCCAGTTTAGTTAAGTTGAAAGAGTCATTCAGAGATCAGAAAGTAGACGTTTTCTCCTAAGTAAAAGATGGTGTGTTGCATTACCAGGGTCGGCTATGTGTGCTAGGTGTAGATGACTTAAGGCAACGAATTCTTACAGAAGCCCATGGTGTGTGTTAATCTATTCATCCAGGGGCCACTAAGATTTATCGCGATTTGCGAGAGATCTATTAGTGGAGTGGGACAAACAAGGATATGACAGAGTTTGTAGTTAAGTGTTTTACGTGTCAGCAAGTTAAGATTGAGCACCAGAAGATTAGTGGGTCCATGCAGTAGTTCAGTATTCCCACATGGAAATGGGAAGAAGTGAACATGGACTTTTTGATGGGTTTGCCTTGTACTCGTCGTCAACATGATTCTATATAGGTTATCATAGACAAGATGAACAAATCAGCTCACTTCTTGTTAGTTCATACTTCCTATTCAGCCAAGGACTATGCCAAACTCTATATCAGAGAGTTAGTCAGGTTGCACAGAGTCCCAGTATTTATCATCTCAGATAGAGATACCCAGTTTATCTCTCATTTTTGGAAAGCATTCCAAAAGGGTCTTGGTACCCAAGTTTACCTCAGTACGGCCTTTCACCCTCAGACAAATGGTCAAGTAGAAAGGACCATTTAGACCCTATAAGATATGTTAAGAGCATGCGTTATTGATTTTAAAGGTAGTTGGGATGACCACTTGCCTTTTGATCGAATTTGCATATAATAACATCTATCATTCCAATATTAAGATGGCTCCATTTAAGGCTCTTTATGGTAGGAGATGTAGATCTATAATTGGTTGGTTCGGGGTAGGTGAGGTCACAGTTGTTGGGCCTGACTTAATGTTTGATGCCTTAGAAAAGTTTTAGTTGATCAGAGAAAGTCTTAAGGCAGCCCAAATCCGACATAAATCATATACAGATGTGAGGAGAAAGGATCTCGAGTTTGAGATCAGTGATTTGGTATTCTTGAAAATCTCTCCCCTGAAGGGAGTGAAGAGGATAAAAAAGAAAGGAAAAGTTAGTCCCCTATATGTCGGTCTTTACAGAATCCTCAGCCATTTCGAAAAAGTAGCTTACGAGCTTGAGTTTTCTTTAGATCTAGCTTCAGTCCACCCAATGTTCGCGTCTCCTTTCTAAAGAAATGCATTGGTGACCCAGCAGTCATAGTTACCTTAGAGGGTGTAAATATTCAGAATGATCTCTCTTTCAAAGAGGTTCCAGTCTAGATCCTTGATCGTCAAATCACAGACTGAGGAACAAAAAAGTTCCCTTAGTCAAAGTTCTTTGGCGAAATCCATTCATTGAGGGAGATACTTAGGAAACAGAAGCAGATATGCGAACCACGTATCCTCACCTCTTCTCCACAAACTCTTACTCAGATTAAGGTAACAGTCTTTCTTAGCCTTACTCAGTTTTATGTTTAGTTACAGTTACAAACTTTTTATCTATTACCGTTGCATATTCAGGCATTCATGAATCAGTTCAGTCATGTACTCATGCATCAGATATGCATGTTCAGAATGAAAACTCAAATTATCAGTACTTCCAGTCATGTATTGCATGCATCAGATATGCATGTTTTGTGTGTAAGCTCAGTTTATCAGTGTTTCTCAGCTTAATCAGTCTTATTCGAGACAAATGCTCCCAAGGGGGAGATATTGTAATGCCTTATATTTTTTAAGCTTAATTTAACTCTAAGTACACGAGTTATCCTATATAAAAATTTTAAAATACTTAGTATTTTCCAGTTCAGAGTCTGAAAATAAAAATTATTTCCAACAATAAGTACACCAGTCATCTTTCCAACAATATAAAGTTCGTCTAAATTCGATACCTAAGTGAAGAGTTAGAGACATTTTTGCAAGACAGTGTGCCAAATGGCACATCACCGCATCGCGGTGAACTTCTAGGTTCCATCAGTCGATTTTCAGTGGCATGGCGTGATTACATTGCATTACACCAATGGCCAAAATAGCGTTCGTCAAATTCCAGTAAGGCTACGCGATACCACCGCGTCACGCCAAGGCTATTTTTTAGAATTGTCAATTCCAGCGAGCCTCCACGATCATGGCGCATCGCACCAAAGATTAATTTTGTAATTGTCCTTTTAACATAATTTCCAACCAAAAACCAGTGGCTCACCGCGATGCCACTGCGTTGCGGTGGAAGCCAAAATCCGGACTTTTCAGTGACAAATTTTGAATGTTCCCAGGGGTAATTGGGTCTTCTTCCATGACGCAAATCAGCCTTTAACATGAAATTAACCCCTAATTAACCTAGTTATATCATTATTCACTCATTCCTCCCCCAAATTAAAAGCATTCTCTCTCAAAAGGCAAAACCCTAGCTTCATGAAATCAAGAACAAACTCAAGAATTTCTCTAAGAACCTTCAAGCATTAATATTCCCAGGTATGTTAGGTATTCAATCATGGGTTCCTTTCACCCATAAAGCCCAAGAACCTCTTTTTAAAACTACAAGTTTATAGAATTATGATTTCAATGCTTGAAATGATTGTATCCCTGTTCATGATATTAATTGGGGCTCAATTTATGATTTAATTATAAGTCTCATGAAATTAAAATATTTTGTGTAATGAATTGTATGAATTGCATGCTAAACCCCTGAAATTCAGTATTCTATTCATGATGTTCATGTGTTGGCCATTATCATGTGAAATAATTCATGCTCCGCAAGTGTATACTGAAATGCCTATGAAAAGTAAATAGTGAAATCATGCCATGTCATTATGTGGTCCCAATCATGTACAAGTTTATGCCCTACAAGTGTTTGATAAAATGTCTATAAATAAATTATGAACAAGTGAACATTGTTATGCTTTTCAAGATTATGTTATGCTTTACTTTCATGCTATCGAGTCCTGGGGGTATCTAATACCCGAAAATCTAGCTGCTTACCTAGAGCCAGAGTCAGTTACAGAACTCAATAAACTCAGTCAGTTACAAAATTCAGTGAAACTCAGTATCAGTTTAGTCCAATTTAGTATAATCAGTTCAGTGTCTATTTAGTTGGGAGTAGGATTCAACACCGAGTGAACCCAAGGATGGGGATTCACCTGCCAGCAAAGGGTGTGATCCTTAGAAGAAGTCCTTGCATTCCAGAAATACGTAGCTAGCGTAGGCTAAGACATCAACCTGCCAGTTGAGGGTTGATGGGGTGTTTTAACCTGCCAGTTGAGTGTTCCACCGTTCTCATTAGAGTACCTTCCAGATAAGGGTAACTCTTTATCTTGTCTTTACTCATGGAACAGTACTGATACCCTTCCAGCTGGGGTTACAGGTTGGACCCCAATCAGTTCAGAGAATGGCATGTCGATTAGATGATAACCTCCCACAGTTTTAGCTTTAGTCTTAGTTTAGAACTCAGTTTAGTTCTACAAAATAAGGACTATCAGATACAGTCAATCAATTTTAGTAACTTAGTTATAAGTAATCTGAGATTTCAGTTACTCAGTTATCAAAACTCAGAACTCAGCTTTAATAAAAGCTCAGTTATAGTATATATACACGTATATGCACAGTATCGCATACTCAGTACTTATATCAGTTTTAATTACTTATGTACTTTCATATTCAGTTACTCTATATCATTCAGTGAGTTATAGCTCATGCATATAAACCCTTGTATTCAGTCTTACCTCATCTAGCATACTAGTATATTTCGTGTACTGACACATACTTTCTCTTTGCGCTATAATGTCTCATATCATAGGTTCGGATGCTTAGGTTCCCAACCGCACATATATAGATTCAGATTCAATCAGCATTCTCTGATTCAGTTGTGAGTTTTCATTTATTGAGGATGTTCTTTTATTTTAGTATTTTCAGATTTAGCTTCAGTATTTCATTGGTAGGAGTTAGTTGGGGACTTGTCCCATCAACTCCACATTCAGAAAGTTCAGTTAGAGGCTTTTCAGATAGTTCAGTTATAGGTTTTTCAGATAGTTTGGACAGTAATTTAGATTTCAGATATTTTATCAGATGTTATTACTTTACCAATATTTCAGATTTTGAACCTTATGGAAATTCAACCTATTTTCTGCATTGCTTTCATTATTACTATTCAGTGCTCTTAGAAGGTACCAGCTCATGGGTTAGCTTGTGGTCCCTTGGGATCGTAAGCTTCGTGTAGCGTCCAGGGTACAGACTCAGTGCGTTACACATTCTTCCTTCATTTCTCTTGGTAGTCTGTTACTAGTAGTTTTGGACTGTGACCGTTACTAGTGGTGTCATCATGACCTAAGAAATCGGATCATAACATTGGGAAAAAACCTAGGCCAAGACAAAAAGAGTGCAATGCGTTTTACTTTCCCTGATGCGAACATTATTTCATTTCTCGAAGATGATGCATCCCGATCTTGAATATCAAATTATCAAATATTGAGGATAACAATGCTTTAGTGAACATATCCGCCAAATTATCAAGTGACCTCACAATCATTGGGATACTCAATGGATGTGATTTATCCATGTAAAATTACTTTAAGATCTTCTTAGTGTATGTTGATTGATGGACAAAAATTTTATTTGTCAAATGCTCAATCTGCTGACTGAGATAAAATTTTATCTTTCCCAGATCTTTTATTTCAAATTCTTTTTTCAATACTCAACAACTTTTGAAAGCTTTTTAGGAGTGCCAATGATATTCAAGTCATCAACATACATAACTATTATAGCAAATTCAGATTTAGACTTTCTTATAACAATACAAGGGAAAATAGGATCATTTTTGTGACCTTTTAGCATATATTCCCTAAGACGATTGTACCACACCCATCGTCATTATTTCAATTCAAATAAGGATTTTGAAGGATTTTTTGAACAAGTTTCTTGCAAACTTTTATATGCTCCAGGAACTTTGAAGTCTTTTGGAATTTTCATAAAAATATCTTGTCCAATGAGTCATATAAATAAGTCGTTACAACATCCATTAAGCGTATATCAAGCTTTTCATGAACTATCAGATTTATCATATATCCGAAAGTAATTCGATCAACCACAAGAGAATATGTCTCCACATAGTTAATATCAGGTCCTTGCAAAAAAATTTGAGTTATAAGTCGTGCTTTATATCTTACAACTTCACCTTTTTCATTTTGTTTTCGCACAAAAATTCATTTGTACCCCACTGGCTTGACACCTTCAGGTGTTCAGACTATTGATTCAAAAACTTCATGTTTTTCAAGTAAAATCAATTTCGCTTGAATTATATCCTTCCATTTTGGCCAATCATTTCTCTGTCTATATTCATTGACAGATTTTACTTCCAAATCCCCATCTCGTTACATTATTTCAATAGCAACATTATAAGCAAAAATATTTTCACCAATAATATTATTTCGATCATACCTGTTTCTCATCGAGACATAAATTATTAAGATTTCTTCTCATTATTTTCAGGCATTTTAACCTCCTTGATTGTCTTATCATATGTTAGGTCTCGCAGCTTCTTTTGAGTAATTATTGTCATATCGTGATCATGTTGATCAATTGTTTCTTTATTTTTTTTGAGGATTTTTATCCCTGGAACCAATTGGTATACCACATTTCAAACGTGGCCTAGACTCATTTACATTAACCCCCTATCCTATTGGGACATCAACTTGAACTAGAGCATTTGTAGCTGAAATATGAGATTTAGTAACCCTTAAAAGGTTAGTAAATGTGTCACGATCCAAATCAGGGACTGGCCATGATGAGAAATCTCAAGACCACCATAGGCCAGAGACAACCCCCTTAGCCTTACCTCATGAGCACATAAATGTAAACAGCGGAAGCCAACCAAAAATAATAATAAGAAAGATAGATAAGTCAAATAAAAGTTCTAAGAGTCAAAACAACCAACCAACAATCCCAATACTTGCCCACAAAAGCCTCTAAATCAAAAATAGCAACTAAGTTGGTACATGCCCCCGACCATGACAAAAAGAATCCCAAAAGTACTAAGATAATAAAGAAAGACCAGTGAAATGATCGGGCCTTCCAAAAGATGGAGGCTCATCACTTCACAGCAGATCGACATGAGTACCAAATCACCTAACACTGCAAGGAGTAATAAAAATATCTTCTGAACCTACATCATGAAACAATGCAGTATTCGAGGACAGTCAGTGAGGGAAGAACTGGCATGTAACTCAAGGAATAGGGATAAAATAATAGATGTACCAAAATCCAGTCAAAACCCATATACATGACATTCATACATCTATATAGGATGGTTGGGATAAAGACAAGGGTCAATTATCATGATAGTTAAAATATTAGCATGAACTATGTAGTTCGCTCCGTCCTAAAGGCACCCACCGGCTATATGAGCCCGACTCTCCCTGCCGAAAGGGCCCCAGTGCGTGTTAGCCGCACGTACTGAGGAAAGGCTAAAGACACCAAGGCGATAACCATGTAAAATATAATATGTATCCAGACACATGGTCATATATACCCCCACATCGGCAAATGTGGTTTTCAATGTTGGTCCTCATGGGACTACACCTTCACAATGAGTTACACAATTCTCTTTAAGACTCAATTAAATCGATTTGCACACAAACTCAACCATTAACCAAGGAGTCTTTATTAAGGTATTTTCTGACATGGTATCATCATACCAACATGCTTGCAAGCTAATTTAATTATGTCAAACCAGTTCATTTAATCATTAGACTCTCAAGTTTCATTTAAAATCCAAATCCATGGCCACCAAGGGTATTTTAAATCCATTTTTAATCATTTATCCTTTAATTCAATGCAATGTTTCAAGAGATAAGTCACATTGTGTATAAATCCATATTCAAAACCAAGATTATAAGGTGAGTTGAGGTTAATGCCATTACTAAGCCAAAATCTATCAATTTGGTGAAACCCAATGTCACCCATTTCAAACATTATCACAATGCACCAATTCAGGCCCAAAAACCATATATTAAAGCATGAAAATTCATTAAAAATATGGAAAAAATAATTCAAGTAATAACAAACAAAATCCCTCAACCCAATTTCAAACACACCAATTAAAAATATATGAATATTGATTAAATAAATGCCACAATATACAATTCAAGTTAAGGAATAAGAAAAATGCCTAAGATATAGAAGAAATCAAAGAGAATTCAAAATTTGCAGCCCGAATGATGAAGTTTCTGTAAAACCCTTGACCTTTATTTGTTTGGGAGTTAAAGAGGAAAAAATGGCGTTTGATCTTTGATAATTGAAGAAAAAGGGTCAATTTGATGTTTATAAGCCATTTAAGGGGTAAAGGGCAAAAATCCCCCCCCCCCCAAGTGAAAAAAATAAAAACTAGATGAACTTAACATAGGAGTATGGCACATTACTATCACAGAGGTTAGCCTCCGTGCCACACTCTTATCGCGGAGGCTAAGTAGTGTGGCACGCCTCTAGCGCGGAGGCTTACTACCTTAAATCACAAAATGGCTCCGAACTTCTTTCAAAAATTCCAAAACTTTTTCAAAACACCCTTCTAACACCCCTAATCATAATTCAAGTAAAAAATTAACCTTACGCATGCAGTAGGGTCAAAAATAAAATGGTTAAAATTTTACGGGGTCTTACAAAATGCATCTAGCAGTTGATTTCTAATATTTTGGAATTAAATCATCTTTTGAACCTTTTGCTCACATTGATTTATTCGAGGATCTAAATAATATAGTGATACTGCATTCCATTCTATCTCATGTTTCACCTACTTATGCTCTCCCCCTAGTATTGGGTATAATGATTCATCAAATGGCAATCATCAAATCTTGCCGTAAATATACTTCCTATCATAGGTTCCAAATATTTTATAATGGAAAGAGATTCATACCCAATATATATGTAACGCCCAGAGACTACCCCTTGGACGTCATACGATACTTAGAACCACAAGTAATCCTAAGCTAACCCATGATACTAGCATAATTCATGAGCAACTAAATAAATACATAAAAATATAAGCAATAAGCAGAAGAAATGTCATTAGTTGAACTTGTTCAATGAAAAACTATTCAAAAGCTTATAACACTGGATATACAAAGAAAACTGAAACTAAATACATCAACTTTGACTGACTGTCTATGAAGCCTCTACTAATACTGACTATAGGTAACCAGGACATGACCCTCATCCATCTCTAATCAATATGACTGAATAAAAATATAATACTGGAACTAGAGTTGACTTGAGTCTTGTTGGAAGTTGTGTGCTGTCTGATTATTGTGTTGTGGGATACAACTAGACTGAAACTAAATACACCAACTTTGACTGACTGTTTATGAAGCCTCTACTAATACTGACTATAGGTAGCCGGGATATGACCCCCAGCCATCCCTAATCAATACGACTGAATAAAAATATAATACTGAAATTAGATTGACTCGAGTGCTCAAATCAAGAGAACTCATCACCTGCTTTCTGGAAGTTGTGTGCTTCTGATCATGGTGTTATGGGATACAACTAGTACCTATATCGTGAAGAAATATATCCACAAACGCATATATGTGGTCAATACTTTGGAATGTACTGAGTATGTGAGACATGCACTAATCATGAAAATACTTAAAACATTGCTTTAAAATTGAGGACATAAACCCTTTTACTGAAATATGCATATAAAAAAGGTCTATACATAAAAAGAACTGTAAGTCATAGTGAAATTTCTAAATCATGAGCTAAAATATTTCTATAAACTAAAAAGCGGTAGAAACATGAATACTATATGTAAATCTCAAGTTAATGCTGAATAGGCTGTAAAATCATATTGAGGATCATTTATGAATACTGAGCATAGATGCATGAACATGTAAAATGAATGCAAGACCAAGCATAAACATGTGCTGAAATGATCTGAATAACTAAATAACTAATATATGAGCACTTGTTCATGCAAACCTAAACTGGTATGGTTTGAATACTGAAACAAAATGATGGGAGCTAATATTTACCAACATGCCCCAATTTGAACTGATTGGATTCAACCTATAAACCTATTTGAAAGAGTGTCAATACCTTACCATGGATACTCACACTGGCTGTGTGGATCCACTAAATTGGTGCCCTGGAGGAATTGGGTGTCACTCTCTCATAACTTAAGTTGGTTATGTAGTTTAGGAACTTAGGGAATGCTATTAAAGGTCTCACCCTAAGCTGGAAAGTAAGCCTTTTACCTTAGGTTCGCTTAGTACTAAGTTTTACCCTCAACTGAACTGGCACTAATAATTATGAAGGTTTAATATGATCCAGACTGATAAATGCTCAACATGATAATAATCTGAGTATAATCACACAAACATGATCTGAATGACTTGTAAATTGAAATCTAAAACATGTATGAATATCTAGGTATCGGATGCTCATAACCCGCCAGCACTGAAAATACAGTAAATATAGAATTATCAAAAATTATAACACGATGAGGAAATTTCATGAATTGAACTCAAGAGTGCTACAATTTATTCGATATTGAGATATAATATAGTTGGGAGACTAAAGCATGTTTAAACTTATGGAAGAATACATATTCATGGTAGAATTCAAGAATTAAATTGATGAATTGAGAGATTCATGCTTTACATGGAACCCTAAATCAAAATAGAATTAAACTTGAAAATTTAAAGTAACTTTAGGACTCAATGGGTGAAAGAAATCCATTGATGAATATCTCACATACCTGAATTTCTTGACTTCTTGAGGGAACTTGGATTTGGGACCTTGGGAGTTGAGGTTTTTTTAGAGAAGAACCCTTATTTGGTGTTTTTTAGAATTTGGGAGAAAAGGGATTGTATATTTGGTGTATTTGGGGTTATGAGATGATTAAATCACGTTTATATAAGTTATAGGATAATTTAGGGCGTAAATGATTAGTTTACTCTCAATAAACCAAAGTGAAATGCGGGTTTTAGCATGTCTAAAAATAGGGGCGTGCAATGTCAAAATCGCGGAGCACATAGGGCCACTCCCTTATCGCATACCCTCACTGGTTCCTCATGAAAATGCTCATAACTTTTCACTCGGGTATTGAATTAAGGCAAAATCAGATGTGTTGGAAAGAGGACTCAATTATATTTAATTTGGTTGGTCTTAAGCTCCAAAATTCCATATATTTTAGAAGATATACATGTTCAAATTTTACCTTGGTAAGATCGAATACCAAAATTTGGTTGATAGCAAAAGTTCTTAACTCAAATTCACTCTAAGTGTTTTCTATGAACATTCTTCACCTCGAAAGACCTTTAAACACTAGGTAAATGATCATGACACTTATATTCATATAAAAATTATTGAATTGGAGTTTATACACATAGGAACGACTGTTCAAATTCTAGCTCAAAAATGCGGGGTGTTACATTATCTCCTCCTCGGAATCATTCTCCATGAATGATGTGCAGGGGCTTATTAAAGCTTTAGAAGTATGGAATAAATTTTGTAACTCCACATTAGGGATTCTCCCTCAACAAAACACATTTATAAATCAAAAGAAAAGTGTTTTATGTCATCACTAAGTAAATTATGCAAGCACAAATCATGAGACAACGAGACTAAGATCGTAAAAGAGGTAAAGGACCCAAAGCCCCTCACCATACATGAGAAAATAAAAAACTAGACGAAATTAAAACACTAGCGTGGCACTCCAATATTGTGGAGATTAGCCTCCGTAACACAGCCTTATCGCAGAGGCTCAATGCCTCAGAATATAACATGGTTGGGAGACTAAAACATATTTAAATTTATGGAGGAATATTTATTCATGGTAGAATTCAAAAGTTAAATTGAATAATTAAGAAATTTATGTTTTTCATGGAACCCTAAATCAAAATAGAATTAAACTTATGAATTTGGGGAAACCCATTGAAGAATATTCTACATACCTGAATTTCTTGACTTCTTGAAGGGAACTTGGATTTGGGACCTTGGAAGTTGAATTTTTTTTTTGGAGAAGAACCCTTATTTTGTGTTCTTAAGAATTTGGGAGGAAAGGGATTATGTATTGGGCTATGGGATAATGAAATCACGTTTATATCAGTTATAGGCTGATTTAAAACGTAAATGACTAGTTTACCCTCAAAAAACTAAAGAGAAAAAAGGGTTTTAGTATTTCTAAAAATAGGGGCGTGCCACGTCAAAATCGCAAAGTACAAAAGGCATGATACACCCTTATCGCGCACCCTCACTGGTCCTCACAAAAATGCTCATAACTTTTTGCTCGGGTATCAAATTAAGGCAAAATCAGATGTGTTGGAAAGATGACTCAATTATATTAATATTGTGGGTCTTAAGCTCCAAAATTCCATATATGCCAGAAGTTATACACGCTCAAAGTTAACCCTGGTAGGATTGAATACCAAAATTTGGTTGATAATAAAAGTTCTTAACTCAAGTTCACTCTAAGTATTTTCTATAAACATTCTTCACCTCGAAATCCCTTTACACACTAGGTAAATGATCATGATAGTTATATTCATATACAAATCATTGGATTAGAGTTCATACATGTAGGAATGACGGTTTGAATTTTAGCCCCAAAATATGGGTGTTACATTTTCACCCTCTTGGAATCATTCATCCTCGAATGATGGGTAAGGAATTATTGAAGCTTTGGAAGTATAGAATAAATTATGTAGCTCCACATTAGGAATTATCCCTCAATAAAACATATTTAGGAATAAAAAAATCCTTCATAGAATCACTAAGTAAATTATGCAAGCACGAATCATGAGATAACGAGACTAAGGTCGTACAAGGGGTAAAGGACCCAAAGCCCCTCACCCTACTTGATAAAATAAAAAATTGAAATAATTAAAACATTGGCATGGCACGTCAATATAGCGGAGGTTAGCCTCCATGCCATGCTAATATCGTGGAGGTTAGCCTCTGTGCCACACTAATATGAAATATGAACACATACGTAAGAATCAAATAGAATAATGTAGACATAACGTGTTAGATAATGAAGAATATAGCTGAGCTAAAATGATAAAATTTTTATCATAAAACTGAGTTCTGCGCTAACTTAATTGACTACAAGGAGTTGATTTATGTTGAGAGTTTAAAACTCACTTGAAATGTTCATGAATCGATCATACATATAGAACTGTAAAATGATAGTTTATGCAATAAAATTTTCAAGAGTTACTAAAATGGAATATGAGTTTCCTTAAACTCTCCTTATCATAACTTCTAATAACAATCGAGGAAAAAAAATTTGGGTATGATCTGAATATGGAATTCGAGTAAGGAATCACAACATTGATACAACTCAGTATGCGAAGTGATAGTTTATACAATAAAATTTTCAAGAGTTACTAAGAATGGAATATGAGTTTTCTTAAACTCTCCTTATCATAACTTCTAATAACAATCGAGGAAAAAAAATTTGGGCATGATCTGAATATGGAATTCGACTAAGGAATCGCAACATTTATACAACTCAGTAACTGTAAGGCCTCGAGTCAGTACCCTGGATGCTACACGATGCTCATAATATCAAAGGACCACAAGCTAACCCATGACTGGTACCTGCTGTAATAATTGTATAATAAATACTATAAATATGCAAAAATAGGTGGAAACTTGCCATAAGGTTCAATACTATAAATATTACTGAATATGGTATCACAATACCAATACTGAACATCAATACTGAAAAACTGAACAACTGTTTGAAAATGCTTTAGTTTGAAAAAGCCTCTAACTATCTGAATTGTGGAGTTGATGGGACAGGCCCCCAACTAACTCCACCTACTAAAATAAATCTGAAGTACTATAAATAATAAGCATGTCCTCAAACTATAAGGACTCACCACTTCTCTGAAAGCTGATAATCTGAACTTAAGGGTGTTCTAGAGCTCGTGCATTTGAACCTATGATATAAGACATCATAGCATAAAGAAAAGCATGCGTCAGTACTTTGAATATACTGGTATACTCAGTGAGTTAGGATGATATGCATGGGTTCGTATGCATGCACAATAATAACTGAATAACATGAGTATGACTACGTAAGAGTACATGCATGAATAAATACACTGTAACTGAGATCGTGCTAATACTAAGTACTGAATCAAAATACTGATAATTGATATCCGAGTTTATGAATACTATATTACTAATTATCTGAATAATTGTATCTAACAATTCTGAATACTGTGGAACCATACTAAGCTGAGTGACTATGTTTGATAGTCCTGAATCTATAGAACTGAACTGAGTTCTATTCTGAGACTAAGACTGGAACTTAGATTGTGGGAGGTAATCATCTAACTGACATGCCCCTTCTTTAATAGGATTTAAGGTCCAACCTGTAACCCCAGTTAGAAGGGTGTCAATACCGTGCCACGGGTAAGGATAAGCTGTGAGTTAACCCTCTCTGATAGGAAGCTCTTTCGTCAATCATTGCTGGCAGGATAACTCGGATGAGAAGTATCAACCCTCATAATGTCTGACATGAAGATACCTCAACCTACGCTAGCTACATAGTTCTGTAACATGGGGATTTCTTCTAAGGGTCAAACCCTCTACTAACAGGAATGCCCCCATCCCTAGGTTAACTCGGTGTTGAATTCTACTCTCAACTGAATACACATGGAACTGATTTCTAGTCTGTACTAGGTTGGACTTAATGGTTACTGAGATTACTATTTAACTGAATTGGAATAAGTTTGTTAAGTTCCGTTGACTGACGGAATACTACTAAATTTTGTTAGCTGAATAAGTTTACCGAGGTCTGAACTGGATACTGAATTAGACTGGACTAATATGGACTCTGCTGAGTTTTTCATGAGTTCTGTAATTGACTGAGAGTACTACTGATCGTGTCGTGACTGATACTGTTCAATGACTGACCATAGCTCTAGGTAATCAGCTAAATTGTTGGGTACAAGTACCCCCAGTACTCGATAGCATAAATTAAGAGGCATGGCATAACATGAAACATGTAAACTATGAACTTGATCATCATTTATTCATTGGGGCATTTTGACAAACACTTGTATGATATAACTTGCACATAAGCCATCTTGACATGATTTCATTCTCTTAATAGTTCATATGGACAATTTATCAAGCACTTGGTGAGAATAGTATATGCACATAGTATTGAACAACAAGTTAGCATCATAATTCATCTCTAATTTCACAAGTCAAGGGTTTATCATGCATTCACATGAATCTACACACACAATGATCAATTTCACATGAGATACATATAGAAAATCATGAATTAGGAACTTAATACAAATAGAAATCATGGATACACTTTAATTCCAACCATGGAAATCATAAAATCAATTACTTGAAGTTTAAAAGAGATTCTTGGACTCCAAGGGTGGAAGGAACCCTTGGATGAACACTTCACACACCTTTGTTGAAGAATTTCTAAAAGCTTATGGTTGAATTTTGAGTTCTTCATTTGAAATTGGATCTTCTAGGGTTTTGTTCTTGAGTAAATTTGAGAAAGAATAACTATATTTGCTCTATAGAGAGTTAAATTTCATGTTTTGGGGGCTGAGAGTTGAGGTAAAAAGACCTAAATATCCCCAAGAATGTGGTCTTTTAATGACTGAAAATTGGATTACCGACGCAGTGCGTCGATGGCATCGATGCGATAGCCAAAGCATTATGCCATGTTCGCGTCGATTCACTAGAATTAGATGCTGGCATCTGGAGAAAATATTAATCAACGCGATAGTAGACGCGGTGCGTCAAGATTGCGTTGATCCACTGTTTTAATATTCCAAAGGATCTTCAAACGAAGTCCAAAAAATCCAAAACTCATTTGGAAACATCTACGGACATTCCTGATCATGAATCAACCTAAACATCAACATTTAATAGGCGTAAAGGTCACGAAATAAGACTGCCAATCTTCGTAGGCTAAAATGACACTAAGTTTGAGTACTTAGCTAACATATTCTTAGTCTGGGACCCCTTGACAGGCCTAAAGGACTCAATTAAGTTTAGGACTTTTGCGGGGTCTTATAGTAACATAGGATATAGGCATATAGAATTGAATCTAGAATAGGATTACTATGTCTTAGGCAATGCAACTGTTAACTTTCAAGCTTAGACATACTTCTCAAATACCTCTTAACTATACTTATCCTCTTAAATACTATGCTCATTTATGCAACTTATAATTTTCACATGGGTACATATAACTACTACATCCAAAGTCTAAGTTGAACTACAAACTCTCACCATGTTCAAGTCTAACTCAAAATCACAAGGTACTACACATAACACCATAATACTAGTCTAAACCATTGGTTCACTATCTTATGTCCTTTCAGAACTCTCATCCTAAGCATAGCACACCTTACCACTTCAACGGCTAACTCTAAACTCTTAATATGAATTCACTAGCGCACAATGCATTCATTTACTTATATACCAATATAAAATTCAAGCCTATCATTATAACCATATTTGAACTTCTAGTCAACGATCCTACCTAGGAATTTTCTCATACTCCCTAATATCTCTACAAAAACCACTTTCATGCACTATCCTTAAGAAGACACACGTAGAATTCTAAACTGACTATGACATATACCAAAGCTTTGACTCAAACTTTAGTCTTAGATAAAACAAGTATACAACAGTCTTCCCTAATGATAGTCATCCACTCTTTCTCATCTAAACCATTGCTCATACATTTTCATCACCACTATCTTAACATAGAAAGAGGTTATTAAAGGGCTAGAACATAAGGACGTGAAGCATGAAAGGATACCATACATAACTTTGACACTTAACTGAGGCCTGAGAAATAGAGTATCAAAGGCTTAGTTTCATTAAAAAGGTCCAAATTGAGAGACATACATGACATAATATGAATTTTCACTGGTCATTAAGGGTGTATCATGAGTTTTGAGAACTCATCATACTCTATAACATAAGTTGATACTTATCATAAGTTGCTTAACATAAGACTGGAACCCATAGATATATGAGGGATGACTCGAATCACAGAGTAAGGCTATTACTTCTTTACTAGGAGTTGACAATGAACATGAATATGGATGAAGTGTATAAGCATTGGTTACAGGCATAACTCTATTACTTAAGATAATAGATTAGGTGTCATATTAATTAAAATCCGAGGAAAGTAATAGGCTAGAGCAATAATGGGTCAGTATATCATTACTGCTCTTATTGACATATATCACAATCTAACTCTTAAACCTTGATTTGGTTCTTTACCCTATCATCTCCCCCTTAGTTCAAACCTAACATTCTAAGCCTATTAGCTCACCTTTATTATGACTAACATCACTATCCCAAGCAATCATTATTTCCACCTTGATGATCATTCAGTGTTCAAGCTTATATTCTAGTACTAGACATGATTAACCATAACCTCACACACCATTCTTGCTTGGCAAAACATCAAGAAACATTAATCTATCAGAACCTCATAATAACAATAACAGATCATAATCTTATGGTCTATCTTACTATAATCCATTAGTATATCCTCCTTTTACACATCACCACTACTTACCCATCCATATATCTAGATTATACTCCTAGCCCTACAAGCATCAACCAATTTTTCTTTCACAACCACAAGAAGAACCCATATTAATAATCCTTAACCACATAATACTTTCCTTCATGACCTATAATTTTCTAACACAATGGAATACCATAAAAAATTTCTTTCCTACTTTAAACATACCATAATTCACCTTAGATAATAATTCTTTCTCTACCTTCCACCATGAAACCTATACCATATTCACTACCCTTTAGTTAACACACAAGGACATATCACCTCACTTCTATTTAATAGTAGACATAGATCTATCAATTTACCCCCAACCAAATGCTAACCCTACTTTTTCTTGTTACTACACTTGTAAATCCATACTTTCAACTGTAAGGATGTTCTACTACTTACGAATCATAACACCCTAAGTAACACTATCCCTTAATAAAAATTATACTCAATACTCTAGGCATATGCTCTCTCCTTTTATAAGTATTATCTGTGATGTAGGGCTAAAAAGAAGTTCGATTACATATTATATTTTGTATTAATTACACAATCTATATGGATGAGGACATAAGCTTTTGAATTAAGGGACTTTAAACACATTAGCTGGCTCCTCTGAAGCCTTTTGTCCAATTTCTAAAGTTACTGACACTAAATTTAAGAGTATCATCTTAGGAGGAATTGGAATTTACTACTCATACTATCTCAAGAATGAGTCATAGATTTAGAATTATGAAGTAACACACGAATCAACAGAAGTTTTTGAGAGAACAACCTTACTGCATGATCTAGAGCATAAAGAATGAAAATATTTCTTAAATGCCCAATAACCTCTCAAAGAAAAATGCAAACGTCTCCATACTGTTTTGCACGACTCTACTAGATACTGCTTCATAGATACCCTAGGACACTTAAACTCTGTGCTCTGATACCAAGCTTGTAACACTCCGAGACTACCGCCCGAACGTCACATAGAGCTTAGAACTACAAGTAATCCTAAGCTAACCCATGATACTGGTATGATTCATGAGAAACTGAATAAATACATAAAATCAAAAGCAATAAGCAGAAGAAATGTCATTAGCTGAACTTGTTCAATACAAAACTATTCAAAAGTTTACAAAACTGGATATACAAAGGAAACTGAAACTAAATACATCAACTTTGACTGACTGTCTATGAAGCCTCTACTAATACTGACTATAGTTAGCCGGGACATGACCCCCAACCATCCCTAATCAATACGACTGAATAAAAATATAATACTAAAACTAGAGCTGATTCGAGTCCTCAAATCAAGAGAACTCATCACCTGTTGGCTGAAAGTTGTGTGTTGTCTGATCATGGTGTTATGGGCAACAACTGGTACCTACATCATGAAGCAATATAGCCACAGACACATATATGTGGTTAGTACTTTAGAATGTACTAAGTATGTGAGACATGCACTAATCATGAAAAATACTTAAAACATTACTTTAAAACTGAGGACATAAAGCCTTTTGCTGAAATATGCATGTATTATAAGTTTATAGGTAAGAAAAAACTATAAGACATAGTAAAATTTCTAAACCATGAGCTAAAATATTTCTGTAAATCGGAAAGCGGTAAAAACATGAATACTATATATAAATCTCTAATTAATGCTAAATAGGTTGTAAAACCGTACTGAGGATCATGTATGAATACTGAGCATAAATGTATGAACATGTAAAATGAATGCAAGACCAAGCATGAACATATACTTAAATGATTTGAATAACTGATATATGGACAGATGGTCACGAAAACCTAAACTAGAATGGTCTGAATACTCAAACAAAATCATGGGAGCTAATATTTAACCGACATACCCTAATTTAACTTGATTAGGGTCTAACCTGTAACCCTAGTTGGAAGTATGTCAATACCTTGCCACGAGTACTGACACTGCTGTGTGGATCCACTAAGCTGGTATCCCAAAAGACTAAGGTGTCACCCTAAACTGGAAGGTGTCCTTAAGAAAGTGTCAACCCTATAATGGAAGGAAGGCCTATTATAACCTATGTTGGCTACGTAGTTCTGGAACTTAGAGCCTCTACTAAAGGCTAGAAGGTAAGCCTTCCCCCTAGGTTCGCTCGATGCTAAGTTCTACTCCCAACTGAACTGATACTAATAATGATGAAGGTTTAACATGATTTAGACTGATAAATGTTCAACATGATAATAATCTAAGTATAATGACACAAACATGATCTGAATGACTTACAACCTAAACTATGTAACATGCATGAATATTTAGGTTTCTAGTGTTCATAACCCGCCAACACTAAAATACAATAAATATGAAATTATCAAAAATTATAACACGATGAGGAAATTTAATGACTTGAACTCAAGAACTCAAGTTTTAGCATCTCTAAAAATAGGGGCGTGCCACGTTTAAATGCTTATAACTTTTTGCGCAGGTATCAATTAAGGCAAAACTGGATGCGTTGGAAAGAGGACTCAATTATCTTAATCTGGTGGGCCTTAAGCTCTAAAATTTCATATATTACAGAATTTATCCACATTCAAAGTAGACCCTGGTAGGATTTAATACCAAAATTTGGTTGATTACAAAAGTTCTTAACTCAAGTTCACTCTAAGTGTTTTCTATGAACATTCTTCACCTCTAAATCCCTTTACACACTATGTAAATGATCATGACACTTATATTCATATAAAAATCATTGGATCAGAGTTTATACACATAGGAACGACAGTTTGAATTCTAGCCTAAAAATGAGGGGTGTTACAATATGCCCCCAATCTTCTTTGGGATTCCATCTTTGTGCGTCGTGGTAGAATAATTGAAATATATATCACACACCCAAAACTTCTAAGATGGGAAATGTTTGGTTCTTGACCAAAAACCAACTATAATGGGGAGAATTCATGATAACTAATTGGCCTTATGCGCTCAAGTGTTGTTTCATGCAAAATAACATGCCTCCATATTGAAACAAGAAGTTTTGTCATCATTAAAATTGGTCTAGCTATCAATTAAAGACATTTGATCAATGATTCTGCTAGATCATTTTGAGTCTGAGCATGAGCAACTGGATGTTCTACTTTTATTTTAGTGGCTATATATAATAATCATTAAAGGATTGATAAGTAAACTCACCAGCATTATCAAGATGAATAGTCTTTATTGCATAATCTGAAAATTGTGATCTTAATATTTTAATTTGAGCCAACAATCTCTCAAAAGCCATATTGTGAGTTGATAATAAGCACACATGTGATCATTTTGTAGATGCATCTATCAAGACCATGTAACATTTAAAAGGTCTACTTGAAGGGAGAATAGGTCCACATATATCACCCTGTATACATTCCAGAAATGTAGGAGATTCATTCCCAACCTTAGCTACTGATGATTTAATAATCAACTTTCCTTGAGAACAAATAACACAAGAGAATTCCTTTGATTGAAGAATATTTTTGGTTTTCAAATTATGCCCATGTGAATTCTCAATAATTCTGTGCATCATATTAAAATCGGGATGGCCCAATCGATCATACCAAATGACAAAATCATTAGAACCTGTACACCTTTTGTTTACTACAGCATGTGATTCAACCATATAAATACTTGTATGGTATAATTCAGAAGAATGTGCAGGTAGTTTTTGATGATAGGCGAAATTACGCGCCTATATCAATATATTTTGCCCATATTTTAGCCTAGTTTCGAGAACTAATTAGCTATTTCGTACACTTTTAGTCCTTTTTCCTGTAAATGAGCTAACAAA
>NC_061119.1:62386631-62389750 GCF_002878395.1 Capsicum annuum | reverse complement strand
TTAGATTAAAAAAAAATACTACTTTCTCCGTTTAAAAAAAAAATGATATATTTTGACTTAGTGTCTGTTTGAATTGGCTTTTGGCTTTTGACTTATAAGTCATAAGCCATAAGTTAGAAATTCTAACTTATAATTTTTAGCTTATTTTTAGCATTTTAAGTCAAAAGTCGTAAGTTAAGATTCCTAACTTAAGACTTTTGACTTATTTTTAGCATTTTAGTTTAAAATTAAGTGTTTATAAGCACTTTTTAAATATGCTCAAACACTTCAAAGGTGCTTAAAATCAATTTTGACTTAAAAACACTTAAAATAAGTCAATCCAAATGGGCTATTAGCACAAAATTTAAAATATAAAAAAAAGACTTTTAAATCTTTTGTCTTAAATAAATTTTATTTCAAATATTTCAAATGCTCTTTAATCTTGTGATTTTAAATATGTCACATGAAAAGTTAAATTAAAATATTGCTAAAAAAATTATTTTTTTAAATGAATTATAAAGAAAAATGAGTCACTCTTTTTTTAAATGAAGGCACAAAATAAGAGAAGGGAAAGGAGAAAAAAAAAAAGAAGATAGTGAAATTAAGAAACATTCACATTTGTAAAGATTGGGATATAATGATTTCAATGACAAGGCTTGGCAACAATATCAGAGTGGCGCAGCAAAAGCGTGGTGGGCCTATAACCCATAAGTTCCACGCTGAGTGGGCAACCAAAATAGGCTGCCTACTTAAAAAAAAAAAAAAAATATCAAAATATGATATGTGTATAATCTAGTATCAAAATAGGTTTAATTCATCAAAAAAATGAGTTATGTCTTTTTTTTTAATGAAAATTTGGTTGACGGTGTCAACTTTATAAAAAATGTATAACTTACCTTTTTTGTGAGTTATCCTTTTTATTTATACATAACTCACAAAAAAGTGAGTTATATCTATAAAAAGTATATGACTCATTTTTTTGTGAGTTTTTCTTCTTATTTATATATTACTCACAAAAAGAGTAAGCTATATCTATGAAAAGTATAAGACTCACTTTTTTGTGAGTTATCCTTCTTATTTATATATAACTCACAAAAAAATGAGTTATATTTATTTTTGTAATTTATGTGAATTTTTTAATATTATGTGAGCTCTCCATTTTTTTTTCTAAGTTTTATTTTAACACATATCTTTTTTTTAATCTATTTTAATTTTATAAAACTCACTAATTATGTAAGTTACGCAGTCTCTATTTTTATTATATAAAACTCACTAATTATGTGAGTTATTCAAATATAAAATAAGTAACTCACTTTTTATAAGATAATTAGAGAGTTTTCTATGATAAAAATTAGAGTCGTCAATATGGGTAAGGCCCGTTGGGCTGGCCTAATCGGGCCTATAATTTGATGGAGTTGGACTTCAATTTTTGCGGTTCATTTAAGATCAGGGCTTTTTAGCCCGACCCGGATAAGCTCCTGGCCCGTGGGACTTGAGCAATGTGGGTTGGGTTAGCCTATGGGCCGGCCTGTAAGTCAAATACATGTAATTATTTAGATTGATTATTAGTATTTTTATTTGATTCGAAGGATATCATGTCAAAAGTTATTTAATTTCGCTACTAGGAGTATTTTTTGGGGTGTTAGAGACTTGATTAACAAGTATTAACACTATGTAATATTGTCTGGTAATTTATGTTTATTAACATTTTAAAATTAAATTATAAAATATTATTTTTTAAAAAGTGGGCTGGCCTGTGAGGCCCACAGCCCACAGAGTAATGGTGTGGGCTTGGTGTTTTTTGACCCATCATTTTAATGGGCTATCTTGGCCTGGCCCGTCAAACTCAAAGCCCGTAGTCGACCCATATTGGCAGCTCTAATAGAAATGGAGGCATATGATAAAAAAAGGCCAGATAACTCACATAATTAGTGAACTTTATAAAATAAAAATAGATTAAAAAAAAGGAAAGGACATGGATTGACCATTTTCAAAATAAATGGCCCACAATTTTAAAATTTCGACAATTGGAGCCAGTAGATGTAATTTATTTCCCATTTTTAATCATTTGGTCCAATCGATCGCATGCAGTCTCTATGCCCAATTGATACACTTTTATACCATATTGATACTTTATACTAGATTGATACACTTTGATACCGCATTGACACACTTTTATACTATATTGGTACACTTTTATACCACGTTGATACAGTATATATACCACATAAATACACCTTTTACGGAGAAAATTTATGCAAGCATATACAGTAGTTATACCAAATTAATATAGTACATATAACACATTCATACACCTTTTCAAATGGATAGAGAGAAATTTGTGCATTTTTTTAACATATAGCACATTCATACAACTCTGTATTTTATCAATATGGGAACTAATATTGAAGCTGAAGCCATTATTTTGTATCAATTTTGAGCAAATTTACAATTAAAAAAAATTATAGGAGGCTAATTGAATACAGATTTTTGGAGATTTTATATAAAATTTGTGAAATGAGAAAGATAGATTGGAGTATCGAAAAAGGTAAATGAATTAATTTTTATATAACAAACAAATATACATTGTTTTGTATCTAAATAATAAGAAAAAAAGTAGCAATTACAATATTATCAATTTATATTTAATGGTTAAAAAGGGAAAAAAAACTATGAAATTTTATAATCAAGAAATGAATGAAGCAGCTGCCTCCGTCAAAAAATATAACAATTTATTTTTTAGAAAAACACTGTAGCCGTAAAAAAAAAAAAAGAAAGGAGAAAAGGCCTCAGTCAATAGCCAAATGGCTAGAAATGGGGTTTTAAAATTTCTTGACCATTTTGTGTCCTTTTTCTCAGCCAAGTAGCTATTTTCGTCTCCCCCCCCCCCCCCCCTCCCCCCCAAGAAAAATAGATATATGGATTTTATAAAATAAAAATTACAAAAGAAAAATAGAAAGCTCACATGATATGTAAGCGTTATAAAATTAAAAAAGAAAAATAAAAAACTCACATATTATGTTTGCTTTCTAGTTTTCTTTTCTAAGTTTTATTTTATAAAACTCACATATCCATTTTTCTTTTTTAAAAATTTATTCTCAAAATGAGTGTAACAAGTTTCTCTATGTGTTCTTTTTTTC
>NC_061119.1:62371291-62386531 GCF_002878395.1 Capsicum annuum | reverse complement strand
CCCCCCCAAGAAAAATAGATATATGGATTTTATAAAATAAAAATTACAAAAGAAAAATAGAAAGCTCACATGATATGTAAGCGTTATAAAATTAAAAAAGAAAAATAAAAAACTCACATATTATGTTTGCTTTCTAGCTTTCTTTTCTAATTTTTATTTTATAAAACTCACATATCCATTTTTTTTTTTTTTAAATCTATTCTCAAAATGAGTGTAACAAGTTTCTCTATGTGTTCTTTTTTTCTTAATAAAAAGATTTTAATTGTATAGTATATAACAATTAATTTCTATATACTTCATCCTCACATCTAGTGATATAATTTATTTTGCATGATTCAGATATTTTTTAGCACAATATTCATATTTCACATCACTAATAAATTTGTGCACATAACTCACATTTTTTTAGAGCTAAAATGGATAACTCACTTAAAAAGTGAGTTATTTATTTTATGTTTAAATAACTCACATAATTAGTGAGTTTTATATGATAAGAATAGAGGTTGCATAACTCATATAATTAGTGAGCTTTACAAAATCAAAATAGATTAAAAAAATATAATAAATATATGATAAAATAAAACTTTGAAAAGAAAAATAGCAAGCTCGCATAATATTTGAGTTAAAAAATTCACATAAATTATAAAAATAAATATAACTCACTTTTTGTTATATATAAATATGAAAGATAACTCATAAAAAAATAAGTCTTATACTTTTCATAAATATAATTTTTTTTTGAGTTATATATAAATAAGAAGAAAAACTCACAAAAAAGTAATTCTTATAATTTTCATACATATAGCTCTTTTTTTTTTTGCGAGTTATGTATAAATAAAAAGCATAATACACACACAAAAAGTTAAGTTTATATACTTCTTATAAAGTTGACACCCTTGACTAAATTTTCATTAAAAAGAAAAGTGTATTTTAATACTAATCTGTATACATTACATATTTTTTGATACTTTTTTTTTAAGAGAAAAGGATATTCTATAACACTTTTTAAAACAAATAGTCCAAATTTGAAAACTTTTCAAAAAATGGCTAGTTGGATATATTATTTCTGCTTTGTAGCCATTTTTTAATTTGGATCATTTTACCCTACGTAGTCCATATACAGTCTATATATAATAATGATACAGTATTCAACTTGGCAATTCGGCCCTTTTAAAAATATTTTAATTTTTTTTTGCTATAAATTTTTTAACTGATCAAATATTCTATTTTTTTATTGTTTAGAAATAATAATTAAATTATATAAAAATCATATAATTGTTAAATAGAATATGTATCTATATAAGATATATGTGTAGAAATTGTATAGTTCTATCAAATATGTATATGTATAAAATATATATAAAAATATATAGAAAGTGTATGAAAATTATATAACTGTTGTATAAAACGTGTAAAAAAATATGTACAGTTATTGTATAAATTGTGTATCAAAACTGAATAATTTTCGTATAGAATATTTATATGTATAAGATTTGTATAGAAACTGTATAAAAAGTGTGTAGAAATGGTATAGAACAAGCTAGTAAATTGAAATGGCTAGAAAGTGGAATTAAAATTCCATGGTCATTTTCATGGAAATAGTTTAATTTGAAGTGTCTTGTTGATGTTCTTTTCCCCTTTTTAAAACTAAAATTTACATATACACATAAGGTAACTTGACCTTATTACATAAAATCTCATATTAGAAAAGTAATTAGTTGAATCCCTTAAATTTACTCTTTCTCTCTCATCCCTCTCATACATAGGGATGTATAAACTGAATCGTTAAGTCAAATCGAACCGATAAATCAAACCAAATCTAGGGAAAAAAAAAATCGACTTATGATTTGGTTTGATTGATTTGATGTTGGCAAAAAAAACAATCATTCTTGATTTTATTTGGTATTAGTAAAAATAAAATCAAACTGAACCCAAATCGAACCGACATAATGCATATATACTTTTAATTGTTTATACATAAAAAATATTACTTATAATCTACTTTCTAATTACTTTTATTAATTTTTTATATTCAGAAAATAGATATATATTCTTGGATCATTAATTATAATATTTATCCATTTAACAAATTAATACAAAGCTCAACATTAATATAAAAATCTAAAACTCTTCAATTGCTTCACTTTGCATTTTACTTTCTAAGTTTTCAGAGAGTTCTCATTATTTTCTCATCTTACTTTCATCTTCCTTTTTTCATTCTCCTCGTTCGTCAAGTTGTGATTTAGGTTTGTTTATCTTTTTTTTAATGGAATTATGTAATAGTTAATTACTTTATGGAGTTAAGTTTTTAATAATTTGTCTCCAATTCTTCATTCTTTTGTATGCTCACAATTTATGCGAAGAGAACTTTCAAACAAGTTACTGTGACTAGTGACTTAAAAATTGAACCACTGGGTACCCACATAATATTACTTTGAGAGATAATAGTTTAAACGTCTTAGTAATTTGCCAACTTAATTTTAATTGAACCTACTATATTACCATTATTTTTTTATTATTTTAGTGAAAATATTTATTTTTTTCTTCAATCACATTATAATTGTAAAAAAATCGAGAAAACAAAAAAAAAAGACTAAACCTAAATAAAAAAATCGATTGTATATTGGTTTGATTTGGTTTATAGATTTAGAAAACCAACATTATTGGTTTGATTATATTTTAATGAAAAAACAAATTAACCCGACCTATGTACACCCTACTCATACATATCAAATTGTCATTATTTGCTCTTTTTTTTGTGCATCGATTTTTGCTTCATATCTTTGTTCCTTTATTTATGCCTACAATCAAGCTAACATGATCTCAGGAATTTCAAATTTTTTAGTTATCAACAATTAACTAAACAAAGTTCACCTTATTCATTAAATTTTAAGTTTTCTTTTCAACTTTATCAAATCAAATTTAGATTTGAATTTTTCTTTGGTGCTGGTGATGATTCAAATTTGAACTCCGGCATCCCTGCCACCGTCTTCGGCTAATCTTCCGGTAACAGCTTCGCCACTTCGCCACTAAATACAGCAGCAGAGTTGTGGTAGAAGCCGAAAACGATCATTCATTCGCAGTCGAAGTCGATGCCCCTATACTCCAAATTGATTTATGAGGATATGCTCTTCCCCGCCGTGACTAAAATCAATGTATATTTGTTGTTGGAGTATAAATTTCATATTTGTTGTTTGTATTTTATAATGATGTCTAACTATTATACATAATGTTGATGTATTATACCATCTCATACAATAGTATTTAAGGTCATACAGACATTGTTATTTCAGTCCTCATACATTACTAAGCAATGTATGAGGATGTGGTTAAATTCTGTTATTTGTTCAATTCAACCCTCATACATTACTAAGTAGTGTACAAGTATGTGGTTGATATATGTTGTTTGTTCATTTTTATACATATCAAATTGTATATAAGAAAGCATTATTCTTAAGTTAGCATGAGTTGTTCAATCAATAATTCACATAACTATAATATCATACATAAAATGAATATGTATAAGGTTACCATACTAATGTATTGATTAAATATTCAAGAACTTGTATTATTTTTTAAGAAAATTAAAAGTCACCTGAAGCAATTTGATTTTTGACATTATAAATATCAGGTTATGTATATTATTCTTCAACATAATACATTTTGAAACTCTGCTAGTGTCAACATTATAATTAAGCTTGTTATGTATACGGTCAATGTAATCTATAATGTTTTCTACATACATACATATCACCTCATATGTTGCAATTTGATTTTTAGACCTTATACACATAAAATATAATGATTTATAAGAAATAATATTTTTATGAACTTTTTAAAAATCATTGCTTATAAGTGGTCGTATTATGTATTATACATAGATATTCATGATTTTTATTTTTTATTTTTAAATGTATTAAATTATTTTCAATTTAAATTACTGTAACTAATTTTAAGCTATCACTAATCAATAAATTAGTAATTTTCATTAATTAAGGTGCTTGATTTAAGGTTTATGATTTACTTTACTTAAATATAGGTGCCAGATTTAATCAATAAATTAGATGATTAAGGTGACTGATTCAATTTCCTTAAATATAGAAAAAACGATTTACCTTATACATTCCATGAATGTATAAGATGTGGTCGACATGTATATGCAACTTTTTGTTTTATTCCAGATCGTAACCGAACAAAAAAGAAAATTAATGTTGATGTTTAAGATGTTTTTCGAATTTAAATTTCAATTACTATATTTAATTATACATCACATAATGACAGGTAATTAATGACGTTAATTAAGAAACATAAAGATAGTATCTGATTTATCTTTTCATAAATATAGGTTAATCAGTTTTTCATACATTCCAACAATGTATGAGGGTCCACGGCATTTATAAGTATTTTACCCAAAATTGGGAGAGAGAAATTCAACCGAAATTTTAAGTAAATAGTTTCATTTTATTTAACGTATAATATAATACAATACATACAATAAAAAAAATAGAGAAAATGATCTATTACATCCACAACCTTTATTCGAAATCTCAACTACATACTTATACTTTGCGGGGGGTCCTATGACCCCCTGAACTATTTTAAAGTGGAATTATTACCCCCCTGAATGCTGACATGACAAGAGAGTGTGTTGCACTTTCTTTAAAGAGAGTGAGAACGAATTTTTTATTAAAAATTTAATTTTAATATTTCTTTATTTTCTTCATTCATTTTTAATTATTCTTTTTCTTTATTCATGTTCTTCTTCTTCTTCTTCTTCTCCTTCTTCTTCGTCTACTTCTTTTTCTTTTTCTTCTTCTTCTTCTTCTTCAAATTCAATTTCTTCTTCTTCTTTTTTTTCTTTCATATTCTTCTTCTTCTTCTTCTTCTTCTTCTTCTTCTTCTCTTTCTTCTTTCAACTCCTCCTCCTCCTCCTCCTCCTCCTCCTCCTCCTCTTATTCTTCTTCTTCTTCTTCTTTCTTATTCTTCTTCTTATTCTTCTTCTTTCTCTTCTTCTTATTCTTCTTCTCCTTCTTTCTTCTTCCTCTTCTTCTTATTTTTCTTCTTCCTCTTTTTCATCTTTTTCTTTTCCTTCTCTTTCTTCTTTCAACTCCTCCTCCTCCTCTTCTTCCTCCTCCTCCCCCTCCCCCCCCCCTCCTCCTCCTCCTTCTCCTCCTCCTCTTCTTCTTCTTCTTCGTCTTATTCTTCGTCTTCTTCTTTTTCTTCTGCTTCTTCTTCTTCTTCTTCTTTCTTATTCTTCTTCTTCTTCTTCCTCTTCTTCCTCCTCTTCCTCCTCCTCCTCTTTCTCCTCTTCCTCCTCTTCCTCCTCTTCCTACTCTTCCTCTTCTTCTTCTTTTTCCTCTTTTTCCTCTTCTTCTTCTCCTTCTTCCTATTCTTCCTCTTCTTATTCTTCTTCTTCTTTTTATTCCTCTCCTCCTTCTTCTTCTTCTTCTTCTACTTCTTCTTCTCTCCTTCTTCTTCTTCACCTTCTCCTTCTTCTGCTCCTCCTCCTCCACCTCCTCCTCCTCCTCTTTTTCTTCTTCTTCTTTCTCTTCTACTTCTTCTTCTTCTTTTTCTTTTTCTTATTCTTCCTCCTCTTCTTCTTCTTCTTCCTCTTCTTCTAATTCTTCCTCCTCTTCCTCTTCTTCTTCCTCTTTCTCTTCTTCCTCTTTTTTTTTTCTTCTTCCTATTCTTCTTCTTTTTCCTCCTCTTTCACTTTCTCATCTTCCTCTTCATCTTCTTTAAACTCTTTCTCTTCTTCCTTCTCTTCCTCCTCCTCTTCTTCCTCCTCTTCCTCATCTTCTCCTTTTTCCTCTTCTTCCTCTTCCTCTTCTTCTTCTTCTCCTCCTACTTATTCTTCTTCTTATTCTTCCTCTTCTTCTTCTTCTCCTTCTTGTTCTTCTTCTTCTTCTTCTTCTTCTTCTCTTACTCCTCCTTCTCCTCCTCTTTTTTTCTTCTTTTTCTTCTTATTTTTCCTCTTCTTCTTCTTCTTCTTCTTCCCCCTCTTTTTCTTCTTCCTCTTCTTCTTCTTCCTCTTCGTCTTCTTCTTCTTCTTCTTTTTTTTCTTATTCTTCCTCCTCTTCTTCTTCTTCTTCCTCTTATTCTTATTCTTCATCCTCTTCCTAGTCTTCTTCCTCTTCCTCTTCTTCTTTTTCTTCTTCCTCTTCTTCCTCTTATTCTTCCTCCTCTACCTCTTCTACTTCCTTTTCTTCTTCCTCTTCTTTTTCCTCTTTTCCTTTCTCTTCTTCTTCCTCTTCTTCTTCTTCTTCTTCCTCTTCCTCTTCTTCCTCTTCTTCTTCTTATTCTTCCTCCTCTTCCTCTTCTACTTCCTTTTCTTCTTCCTCTTCTTTTTCCTCTTTTCCTTTCTCTTCTTCGTCCTCTTCTTCTTCTTCTTCTTCCTCTTCCTCTTCTTCTTCTTTTTCTTCTTCTTCTTCTTCTTCTTCCTTCTCTTCTTCTTCTTATTCTTTCTTTTCTTCCTCTTCTTCTTCTTTTTCTTCTTCTTCTTCTTCTTCTTCTTCTTCCTCCTCCTCCTCCTCTTACTCCTCTTCCTCTTCTTCTTCCTCTTCTCCTTCTTCTTTTTCTCCTTCTTCTCCTCTTTCTTCTTCTCCTTCTTCTCCTTCTCCTTTTTCTTTTTCTTCTTTTTCTTCTTCTTCTTCTTCTTATCCTTCTTCTTCTCCTTCTCCTTCTCCTTCTCCTGCTCTTCCTTCTCCTCCTCCTCCTCTTTTTCCTGCTCCTGCTCCTGCTCCTCCTAATCCTCCTTCTCCTGCTCCTCCTCCTTCTCCTTCTTCTTCTGCTCCTGCTCCTGATCCTCCTCCTCCTCTTCCTCTTTTTCTTTCTCTTCCTCTTTCTCCTCCTCTTCCTCTTCTTCGTCTTCCTCTTCCTCCTCTTCTTCCTCTTTTTCTTCTTCTTCTTCTTCTTCTTCTTCTTCTTCCTTCTCTTCTTCTTTCTCTTTTTCTTCTTTCACTTTCTCTTCTCCTCTTCCTCTTCCTCTTTATCTTTCTCTTTCTCTTCTTCCTCTTTCTCTTTCTCCTCTTCTTCTTCTTCTTCTTTTTTTCTTCTTCCTCTTCTTTTTCTTCCTCTTTTTCTTCTTATTCCTCTTCCTCTTCTTCTTTTGCATCCTCCTCTTCTTCTTTTTCTTCCTCTTCTTTCTCTTCCTCCTTTTCCTCTTCTTTCTTTTCCTCTTCTTCCTCTTCTTCTTCTTCCTCTTTTTTCTCTCCTTTTTTCTCTTCTTTCTCTTCTTCCTCTTCTCTCTCTTCCTTATCCTTCCTCTTTCTTCCTCTTCTCCTTCTCCTTCTCCTTCTCCTCCTCCTTCTCCTGCTCCTGCTCCTGCTCCTTCTTCTCCTCCTCTTCTTCTTCCTCTTCTTCTTTCTCTTCCTCTTCCTCCTCCTCCTCTTCTTCTTCTTCTTCTTCTCCTTCTTCTTTTCCTTCTTCTCCTCCTCCTTCTTCTTCTTCTTCTTCCTCTCTTGCTTCTTCTTTTTCCTCTTCTTCTTCTTCTTCTTCTTCTTCCTCTTCTTCTTCTTCCTCTTCCTCTTCTTCTTCTTCTTATTCTTCTTCTCATCTTCTTCTTCTTTTTCTTCTTCTTCTTCCTCCTCTTCCTCTTCTGCCTCTTCCTGTTCCTCTTCTTCCTCTTCTTTCTCTTCCTCTTGTTCTTCTTCCTCTTCTTCTTCCTCCTGTTCCTCTTCCTCTTCCACTTTCTCTTCTTCCTTCTTCCTTCTTCCTCTTTCTCTTCTTCTTCTTCCTCTTCTTCTTCTTTCTTTTTCTCTTCTTCTTCTTCTTCTTTCTCTACTTCCTCTTCTTCTTCCTCTTCTTCCTCTTCTTCTTCTTCTTCCTCTTCTTCTTCTTCTTGTTCTTCTTTTTCTTCCTCTTCTTCTTCTTCTTTCTCTTCCTTTTTTTCCTCTTCTTCCTCTTCTCTCTCTTCCTTCTCCTTCATCTTTCTTCCTCTTCTCCTTTTCCTTCTCCTTCTCTTTCTCCTCCTCTTTCTTCTTCTTCTTCCTCCTCTTCCTCTTCTTCCTTTTCCTCTTCCCCTTCTTCCTCTTTTTTCTCTTCCTGTTGTTCCTCTTCCTCTTCTTCTTCCTCCTTTTTCTCTTCCTTTTTCTCTTCCTCTTCCTCTTTCTCTTCTTCTTCTTCTTCTTCTTCCTCTTCTTCTTCTTCTTCCTTTTTCTCTTTTTCTTCCTCTTCCTCTTCTTCTTCTTCCTCTTCTTCCTCCTCTTCTTCTTTTTCTTCTTTTTCTTCTTCTTCCTCTTCTTCTTATTCCTCTTTTTTTTCTTCTTGTTCTTCCTCTTCTTTCTCTTCCTCTTCTTCCTCTTCTTTCTCTTCCTCTTTTTCCTCTTCTTCCTCTTCTCTCTCTTTCTTCTCCTTTCTCTTTCTTCCTCTTCTCTTTTTCCTTCTCCTCCTCTTTCTTCTACTCCTCCTTCTCCTTCTCCTCCTCTTTCTCCTTCTCCTTCTTCTCCTCTTCCTGCTCCTCCTCTTCCTCTTCCTCCTCTTCTTCCTCTTCCTCTTCTTCTTCTTATTAATAGATAAAATCAAACCTCAAAAAGAAAAGTACATGGGGAACAATGCCTTACCTTACTAAGAAAATAAGAGCTAGAGAAAAACTAGGTACTCTCTAATCATCACAAAGTTTATAATACACTCTGTGATGATCCTACTACAAATGAGGATGCTTAAATAAAAAAAAGGACAGCCCGGTGCACTAAAGCTACCACTGTGCGCTGTGTCCGTGGAAGGACCCCACCACAAGGGTGTATTGTACGCAGTCTTACCTTACATTTCTGCTAGAGACTGTTTTCAAGGCTTGAACCCGTGACCTCCTGGTCACATGGTAGGATGCTTAAGTAATGTAAGAATATAAAAGTCAAGAATAAAGTTGAGTTATTAACCTCAAACTTCATTTTATTTATGTATGAACTAAGAAAGATGGCTTGCCCGTCTAACTTAACCTGAAGTATATTTCTCGTCTTCTTCGCCAAAACTGTCCAGAAACACTTGACAATTCATCACTTTTATTGAATTTATTGGTTCTTGTTGAAGTTGTCGATACTGTCATATGATTTTGCTTTGTTAGTTGCATCGGTAGGTTCCTTGGAACAAATTCCTAGTCATCTTACCATCCCAACTATGTTGCCTTCCATATGTTTTCTTTTTGATTTTGTTGCTTCCACTTCTTTGTTGCCTTGGTGAGAGATCCCCATCCTTGGCCACGTTATCAAAACATATCATGAGAAATGTCTCTATTAGCCAAGCTTACTTTATTGGCACTTAAATTAGAAGCACCTGTCACTGCCATAGATGGATTTACCTCACTTGAAGGCACAAATATGAGTTCTTGAGGACTTAACTTCTAGGAAGTGAAGTAATATGCTTCTCTTCATCAACTAAATCTGCTCATCTAAGCTCACCCGTTTCCCCAATTTTTTCCTTGGTAACAACTTGTGAACTTGGTTCAGATGAATTACTGATATTATCCATGCCCTGCTTATGCACCTTGTCAATTTTTGTTATATCATCATATTGATCCCCTGCAATAGATTGAAAAGAGTTTATTTTCCAAAACTATATTTGGGCAATCAATATTCTTTGAGGTGGTAGGTTGGAAACCTGAAGTAGCTACTCTATGTTGCTGATTTTAACATCCAGGAGAGGCACTTCTACTGGATGAAGGACTCTTTTGTGCTGCCACTGCTTAATTCTCACCCCTGTTGGACTCTTCATCCTTGTCTTTGTTTACGGTGCCTGTAATATTTTTGTTTTCAACATTTAATCGCTGACCAAGATCGATATTCGATGCAAAGATCTTTGCTGCAATCTTTGGCCCTCAATATCATCTTATGCATCTTTAACAATCTGAGCTAGGGGTGTACATTCGGTTTGTTCGTTTTGATTGTTGAATATCGGTTCGGTTTTTCGATTTTCAGATTGACGAAAATGAAATCCAAAATCAAACCAAAATTAATTCGGTTTGGTTCGTTTTTTACAAATTCGATTCGGTTATTTCGGATTTTTATTTTGATTTTAAAGATTAAAGTAGTGAGCATTTAAAATTGGTGATTTTTCTAGAAAAATAATCTTTTTTTCAAACCTATTTTCCATTCTCAAATATAATTAATTCAACACACATGAAATAATCATAAATATCGACCTCGCTGAGTCATCACCGTTGGCGTGACGGCAGTGTCCAAACTCGGCAGCTACTGCCGACGGCGGTGACGAAATGAGCAAATGAACTGAGCAAAGAATTGTTGTTGGCGATGTTGAAATTTTAAATGAACTGACGAACTAAGGATGGTCGAGCGCCGCTGCAGCCTTCACGTTAATGTTAGGGTCTAAAGCAAAGCAGTATATTAGGATTTAGGTTTACTAAATGATTATAATTTATATATTTATATGTTATATCAGATTATATTATATTTTTAGTATATTTACATAGATATTAAATTTTATATATATATATAATTTCGTTTTTTCGATTTATTCGATTTTTTTTTATAAATTCAAAAACCAAATCGTTTAACCAAATTTCTAAAATTTAAAATTGAAACCAATCCGACAAACCAAAAAACTAAATCAAAATTAAATTTAGATTCGATTTTTTGATTTTTTTGGTTTAAATCAAAATGTCCAGCCCAGCACCCGCATTAGACTGCACTTGTGTATCATGACGTGAGTCTACAGTATCTGAAGAATTCTCAGCTGACTCTGTCGCTAAAACAGTAGCCAAATCTGTCGATTTCTTCAAAATTGTGAGATGCCCTTGTTCCTGAAGAATTTGTCCAACAATTGAACCTAATGCACATACATCGTTATCCGCTAGTTGCTGCCTAGAATCAACTAGCGACACATCAACCACAACTCTTGAATCCGCTATATTATTTTAATCCCAACATCGACTGTGACTACGTTGAGTTGTGGCTCGACAATTACATCCAGCTTAGGATCTGTATGCAGACCACATTCACTAGCTATGTCTACTTCATCATTAAGGTAGCTAAAGCTAATTGTTTTCCACTTGTGTTACCCGCTACGACTTGCCCAGTCTCTTTAGTTTGAACACCTAAGATGTCAAGTTATTTTCCAGATTTGTCTATTGTCAATACGCCATTATCACATGTAAGCGGCCTCGTTCCATCACCTGTATCATCTGCATTTTTATGAGCTGCTACAACTCTTCTTCTTTCATTTAAGAGTTGTCTAAAATCCCCTTGGAATTTTTCCTCACTACTTCCATTTTTGTCACTATTTTGTTCTGGGAGAAATATATGAGAAAAATATTATTGAATTGTTGTACCTATATTATTACATTGAAACCCTATTTATAGACACTACATTCAAATCCTTTTTTAGGTACGACACTACATTCCAATCCTTTTTCAAGTAGAATACTATATTACAATCCTTTTCCAAGTAGGATTCTATATACTATTCCTATTACTACTCATATTCTAACACTCTCCCTCAAGTTGGTGCATACAAGTCATATGTACCAAGCTTGTTGCATATGTAACTAATATGATAACCGGTGAAAGAGTTGCTGAAGATATTTGCACGTTGATCACTCGACTTCACAAATTTTGTAACAATATCTACTAAGATTATCTTTTCTCTGACAAAGTGACGATCAATTTCAATGTGCTTAGTCCTCTTATGATGAACTTGGGTAGTCAATGATGAGACTCTTTGCCCGTCTCATGACAAAGAGATGTTTGATTTTGTGATCTCATTATTAAAGGTTCAGACTTAACCATAGGACTAAAACAAAAATCAACATGAACGTCTGCAAAAATTGTACTGAACCACCAAAAAGATAGAGAAGGGTCTAACAGATCTCACTGGAAAATTGGCGAAGGTCGTCGAATTAGGGTTGCGACGATCTAAATCCAAAACAAAATTAATGAAAGGGGTCGGAATGACGGCAAAAAAAAAATTATATGGGTAGGGTCGGTACGACCAAAAAAAGAAATTATATGGGTAGGATCAAAATGATAACACGACCCTACTGGAAAATAAAAATTATATGGGTAGGGTCAGAATGACAATACGACCCTACTGAAAAAGAAAAATAATATAGGTAGGGTTGGAACGGCGGCATTATCCTATTGAAAAAGAGAAATTATATGAATAGGGTCAGAATGAAGACATGACCCTACTGAAAAAAGAAATTATATGGATAAGGTTAGAATAATGACACAACCCCTATATAAATCAAACCTAAGGAGTCACCGGAAAGATGCACGGTACTATTCAAATTAGATTTGAGTCACCGAAAAGATGCATGGTGCTATGTAACTCAGATATAAGAAAGTAGTTCGGAAAGATGAATGGTGCTACACAAATCAAATATTAGAAAGTAGTCACGTGAAAGATGCATAGTGATAGATATGAGAAAGTAGTCACTGGAAAGAAGCACGGTGACCCAATCTTTAGGTAACATGATCATTGGTCAGACGGGCGGCATCTATGAGTTATAGCCGCCCGCCGGCAACAAAAACTCTTTGATTCTCTACCAACATCGTAGAAAAGATTCTCTATCAAAATCTTAGAGGCTCTGTTACCATGTAAGAAATATAGGAGAGAAATATTATTTAATTGTTATACCTACATTATTACATTGAGACCGTATTTATAGACACTATATTTCAATCCTTTTTCAAATAAGACACGACATTACAATTCTTTTTCAACGACATTACAATTCTTTTTCAAGTAGGATTCTATATACTATTCTTATTCCTACTTATATTCTAACATGATCCTACTCTTTCCCTCCATGATAGTTTTGTCCTTTCCCAGAAAAAGACAACACGAACATTCATTGTGGTTTTGGTGCTTACAAAAATTGCAATATGCAGGGAGATTATCATAAACAATCTCCTTAAAATCTTCCACCATCTTTCTAGATCCTTCATCCAAGTATTGAACTGTGACTCTATACGGCAATTTATCAAGGAGGTGTAGCTCCACCTTAACTCTAGCCGTACTTGGTCGAGTTTTCTCTGGTTAGCTTAATCTATCAAAATTGGCTTGCCAACAGCAATAGCTATAGACAATTAAGATTTTTTTGCAAAAAAAAAACTGGAGGCAAGCTTGGCAAGGAAATCCAAACAAATGCCTAGTCATCTCCTCCCCAGGATTAAACACTAGTGACAATGGAAAAGATCCTAATCTGAATTTGCTCACCTTTTTATAGTAAATAATGGACTAATTTCGCTGCTGCGATCACATAATCCTCCATCCTATCACACCTAACCAACATCTGGTTGTGAGCTAACCATCTAATTAAACATCTTTCTTGTGAACCAAAGTATTTGGGCAGAATTTTGTGCAATTCTTGCATATCCAGTTTGTCGTGAGAAAACTTCATCAACAGAGCTTGATGAGGTCCTTCTTCAATTGTGAACTGGTCTATCTCCTCCATTGTAAAACTAACAGTAGGTTCAACATGAATGACTTTAGTAGGATTTAGATGTGTTTCGGCAATAGGTTTGATAGTAGGTTTTATTAAGGAAGCATATTTTTGGTTTTTGGATGGCCCTCCCACAGCTTGAAACTGGGGAGACTGTTTCGGCCATGGAAACCTAGTTCTCCATAGAGAGTGCAGTTGCAGAGGGGAGGCGGCCTTACTTTTGGGGGGTTTATCTCACTGCTTTTCATCCTTATATGTCTGCTTAGCTCTATATTTTCATTTCACGCCTTTTCAAAAGAATTTTATGATTTCAAGTTGTTAAATGCCACTATATCGCTATTTGTCTTGGGTTAACGTAATTAAGTACCATGATAACTCTCACAGTACCTTGCCAACTGATTGCTCTTGTAGTTACAATCATTTGAGGTATTGTCATATTAAACTTGTGCATTCTCTGGAGCATTTTCTCTGAAGCTTGCAGTCAATAATTGGTTAAGCCCAAATCATTCATAAGCTATTTGGTTACATAGCATCTCAGATATTGGACGTAACATGGCACCTGAAACAACGAGGGATCCCCAGTGGACCCTTGGCCTGGCAAACTGTTCATAAACTCAACAACATCAACAACAAAAAACCCAGTATATTCCCACATACTGGGGTTTTGGGAGAGAAAAATGTACTCAGTCCATACCACTACCTCCGAAGAAGTAGAGAGACTGTTTCAAACTGTTCATAAACTCAGCTTTGAAATTATGCGAAAGCTAGAAATACAGTTATGGGCTAAATCTCTAAAAATAAAACAAAGTTTAACTTGAAATAATGAATATCAACCTTAAAATACAACAAAACATCCAACCGTCTAATGTCTAATGAATCCTCTATAACTCATGGATTGAAAGAGTTGCTGGGACATGGACCCGAGCTACCTTTATTGGAACTAACAATAGGAGCTGAAACTATCTAATAAGCTGAAAATCTAACAAATCATCGCCAAGTCTTCTGGATGCAAAGAGGACTCACTAGAAACTGATACAAGGAAAGTTTAACGAAAGGTCTGATCGCGGTTCTAAGTCTGTATCCAGAATCTATATTATAAAATGATATAGTGCAAAAGAGCGTTAATACTCTGAATGTATTGGTACATAAAAGTGGAAAGAAAACTGAAACTGACATAACTTTGGAATTTACAACATAACATATGCCATGACTAGGGTGATGTGAAACAAAATACTTACTGACTCTTCTCTTGTTAATTTGTTGAGACTAAAATAGTACAATGAATGAATTATTAAAGTATATAAAAACTTAAATAGTAAGTCTCATGAAATATAATCCCGAAAATAATTAATTGGGATGTTGTAGAGAACACCTTTGATACATTCATCATAAATAATAAGTAGCTTGAACAAATATCGAGTCTCTCAAAATTTGGGGGAGTTTCTTTTAACCGACATAAATCATATAATATGGAGTCCAATGTATTGCCCACATTGAAAAGGGACGTCCTAAACTTTTCCAGGATGAAACATAACTTATGGATCCAACTCTTAGCCCGAAGGCAAGCCTACGGTGGCAACGTAGTTTGGGGCATGTGACCTCGAATTCATACCAACTCGGTGCTAATTAATAATCCTCCACAAAACAGAATGGATGTTCATATCATAAGTCTTAAAATACTTTCAAAAAATCATATTAATCTCTACCGTACCGTATCAAGAAATTTTCTTTCTGTGAGTCTTGGCTCTAAATCATTATTACTCGCTTTTCTCTTTTCAAGATACAATAACTTCTTTTCACTTTTCAAGTCATGATATATATATATATATATATATATATATATA
>NC_061119.1:62365097-62371191 GCF_002878395.1 Capsicum annuum | reverse complement strand
ATATAGCTTTTCATAAGTTGTTCATAAAGTGCTTACCTTTTAATATACTTAATAACAAAGCTATAGTTAAACCATTTGGAACGTGAATGTAATTTTCAATACACTCTCAAGTCATAAACTTTATGTGAAATTAACCATCGGATATGGAAATTGACTGTATGTTCAAGAACTATCTTAATTTGGGAAAAATAATTCACAATACTTAGAAGCATATAAGGAAAAAATTATAACAAAACTCAAAAACGACACTTAGGTTATGTGAGAAATAATGGAGAAAATATTATTGAATTGTTGTCTCTAAATTATTACACTGAGACCCTATTTATAGATACTACATCCCAATCCTATTCCTAATAGAATACTATATTACAATCCCTTTCTAAGTAGAATTCAATATGTTATTCCAATTCATATTCTAACACTCCCCCTCAAGCTGGTGCATACAAGTCATATGTACCAAGCTTGTCACAAATGTAATTAATACGAGGACTGGTGAGGAACTTGGTGAAGATATCTGTAAGTTGATCACTTGACTTCACAAATTTTGTAACAATATCTCCAGAGAGTATTTTTTTCTCTAACAAAGTGACAATCAATCTCTATGTTCTTGGTCCTCTCATGGAACACTGGATTAGATGCAATATGAAGGGTTGCCTAATTATAACATACAAGTTTCATCTTACCAGTTTCTCCAAATTTTAATTCTCTCATCAATTGTTTAATCCAAACTAGCTCGCAAGTTGCTGCAACCATTACTCGATACTCTACTTCGGCACTAGATCGAGCAACCACACTCTGTTTTGTACTCTTCTAGGATACCAAATTACCTCCTACTAAAATACAATATTCAGATGTAGAACGTCTATTAGAGGGTGATCCTACCCAATCAATATCTGTATATCCAATAATATGCTCATGGCCTCAATCCTCAAAGAGTAGTCCTTTACCTGAAGATGACTTTATATATCGCAAAATCCGAACAACTGCATCCCAATGACTATCACAGGGGAAAGTCATAAACTAACTTACAACACTCACAGGAAAAAAAATATCAGGTCTATTTACTGTGAGATAATTCAACTTTTCAACCAACCGCCTATACCTTTCAGGATCACTGAGTGGCTCCCTTTATCCTGGCAGAAGTTTAGCATTTGGATCCATAGGAGTGTCAATGGGTCGACATCTCATCATTCCTGTTTCCTCAAGAATATCTAAAGCATAGTTGCATTGAGAAATAACAATACCTGAGCTGGACTGAGCAACCTCAATCCCTAGAAAGTATTTCAATCTGCCAAGGTTTTTAGCCTGAAAATGCTAAAAGAGATGTTGCTTCAAGTTAGTGATACCATTTTGATCATTGTCGGTGATAATAATATCATCAACATAAAACATCAAATAAATACACAGATTTGGTTCAGAATGGCGATAAAACACTGAATGATCAGCTCCACTACGAATCATGCCAAACTCCTGAATAACAATGCTAAACTTTCTAAACCAGGATCGAGGGGATTATTTCAAACCATAGAGTGACTTGCACAATCGATATACAAGGCTACTAGACTCCCCCTAAGCAACAAAACCAGGTGGTTGATCCATATAAACTTCTTCCTCAAGATCACCATGTAGAAAAACATTCTTAATGTCTAACTAATAAAGAGGCTAATGACGAATGACAACCATAGAGAGAAAAAGACGAAGTGATGCTATTTTAGCCATGGGAGAGAAAGTGTCACCATAATCAAGCCCAAATATCTGTGTATATCCTTTGGTAACAAGGTGAGACTTTAGCCGATCAACCTGACCATCTGGACCAACTTTGACTGTATAAACCCAATGACAACCAATAGTAGATTTACCTGCAAGAAGGGAAACAAGCTCCCAAATACCACTCGTATGTAAAGCAGACATCTCATCAATCATAGCCTGTTTCCATCCTGAATGAGAAAGTAATTCACCTGTAGTATTAGGAATGGAAATAGAGGAAAAAGATAATATAAAAGCATAATGGGGTGATGACAAACGATGATAATTCAAGAAAGTATAATGTGGGTTAGCATTACAAGTGGATCTTATACCTTTTGAAGTACAACTGATTGACTAGGAAGAGGCAGGTCCGCAGTAGGGGAAGATTTAGGCGCAAGACATGAATCATCTAGGACTGATACTGGACGTGGGTGCCAGTGATAAGTCAAAAGTGGTGGCACTGTAGCTGGAGATGGAGAAGTAACCGTAGATTCCTCAAAAATTGGTGTGGGTAAGATGGAGGTATGGTTTAAACATCAGAGATATTAAGAATGTGACATCAGCGGGCATAAAGTAGCGACCCAGATCAGGTAAATAGCATCGATACCCTTTTTGAACTAGAGAGTAACCAAGGAAGACACATTTGAGAGCACGAGGGGCTAATTTATCTTTTCCTGGGGCTAAGTTATGAACAAAACTTGTGTTCCCAAATATACGAGGGGGATAAAGTAGAGATGTGACTGAGGAAATAGTATGGAATGGGGAACCTTATTTTGGATCAAAGATGATGGCATTCTGTTAATGAGATAGCAAGATGTGAGGACTGCATCGCCCTAAATACGCAGTGGAACATGAGATTCAATGAGAAGAGTGCGAGCAGTCTTAATGAGATACCTATTTTTTCTCTTTGTTATACCGTTCTGCTGTTTGGTGAATAATTTCTTGATAAGTCATAAACTCCTGAACCTGGGAGGATAAGTATTCTAAGACATTATCACTACAAAAAGCATGAATAGAAACACCAAATTGATTTTGTATTTCAGCACAAAAACTTTTGAATATAGAGAATAACTCGAAATGATCTTTCATTAAGTAAACCCAAGTACATCTTGAAAAATCATCGATGAAAGTAACAAAGTAACGAAATCCTAACGGTGAACTGACTCTACTAGGACCCCAAATATTGAAAAGAAATAATGAGAAAATAGACTCTGAACGAATCTCAATACCACGTGAAAATGTAGCACGGGTGTGTTTCCTAAGTTGACACGACTCACAATCTAATGTAGATATACTAGAAAAACTAGGCACCATCTTTTGTAGCTTGAATAGAATAGGATGTCCCAAACGTTTGCGAATAAGTTTGGGAGGATCTATAGCGGAGCATGCTGTGAAGGAATCTAAAGCGGTAAGATGGTAACGGCCTTGTGATTCATGTCCTATGCCAATTGTCTATCCCATTTTGCGGTCCTGCATTAGAAAAGAATCATAAAAAAAAGTTATACTACAATCAAGTACACATGTCAAACGACTAACAGATACAAGATTAAAAGGACAACCAGGGACATAAAGAATAGAGTCTAGAGTGACAGAAGATAGGGTTTTGGCTTATCCAACTCCTTTTGGATCTGTTCGAATTCCATTAGCTAAAGTAATAGCTAGAAGAGATTATGAATAAACAATATCAGACAAAAGTGATTTATCACCAGAAATATGATCAGAAGCACCTGATTCCACAACCTATGAACCAAAGGTAGGAGATTATGCAGTTGAGGCTATTGGTAGAAATATATGCCTACTTGCTTGACACTGAAAATACTCATTATATTCCTTGTCAGATAAATACATCCTTTGATCACTTGTGGTGTTAGACTGAGCAATATGAGCACTTTTAGTTGGTCGACCATGCAAAGAATAGCATATTCCACGAGTATGTCCAAGCCTATTACAATAACTACACTTAGGTTTAGAATAACATACGCCACGAATATGTCCAAACCTTTTACAATAACTACACCTAGGATGAGATCTTCCAAATCGACCTTCCCCTCATCGATTCTTCATGGATTGTGACGTTTGATTTTTTGATCTTCTCATTAAGGACTCAGATTTAATCATAGGACTTGAACTTCCAATTTCAATATTTTTGGAGCTAAAAAAAATATCATGCCCAAAAGATATCTTGGGAATTTGACTTGAAAATTCCAAGAACCAGATCTGAATTTCTGGGAAAAAAATCCCAAAAAAAAATTGATGTCGCCGGAATTAGGGTTCTAGTAGTTGAAATCTCAAAATAATTGTTGAAATCTGGAAAAGAGCAAGTGGTCGGAGTCAGAATAGACCGGCGATCCCAATAGAAAAAGAAACAACTCAAAAATCGACCGGAGATGGGCTCACGTGTCGGCGCATGACGCAGATCTCGCCAGAATTTCTGGATTCCGACTGGCGCGTGGAGAGTAATTTTCTGGAAGTTTTCGTCAAGTTTTTGTCGCCTGATCTTTTCGATCCTTTTGGTGGTGGTGTATTTTTCACTCAACCCACAAAATAAAATTGACCCAAATCAGTCACCGGAATTGATGGACGGTGACTGAGTTATCTTTTCTGATATTTCTAACCTGCTCTGATACCATGTGAGAAATAATGAAAAAAATATTATTGAATTGTTGTCTCTAAATTATTACATTGAGACCCTATTTATAAACACTATATTTCAATCCTATTCCCAATAGGACCCTACATTACAATCCCTTTCCAAGTAGAATTCAATATGTTATTCATATTCATATTCTAACAGGTTATTTTTAAAAAAAAAATCCTAACTTGAAATCATAACTTAACATAAAATTTTGACTCATTTGTGGGGATGAACAGGTTCCCCCGAAAGGTATTGCTCTTACGTATCTTAGAGATGAACGAGGGGACAAATCCTTTTTGAAGCCTTGAAAGTATGAATTTTTTTTTTGGAGGAAATCATCTTTTTTATGCTCTTGAGATTTTGGGAGGAGAAGAAATGGCGGATTTGTGTTATTGGATGAGAGAAAACGCTTTAGTATTAGTAATAGGTCTAATAGGATCATTTAGGACGTAAATGACTATTTTGCCCTCGAAAAACTAGCGGAAAAATAGGATTTTAATGTCATCGTGACCACTGGCGTGGCACGGTCTTATTGCAGAGCACAGCTAGTGTGCTGCTCTCTTAAAACGGAGCGTAACCTTCATGTCACGCTCGTATCGCGGACCTGTATTGGTTTGCTCACAAAAATGTTCATAACTTTTTACTCTGGTATCGGATTAAGGTGAAATTGGATGCGTTGGAAAGAGGACTCAAATACCTTTCATTTGGTAGGTAATGAGTCATGTAACTCTTCATATTCTATAAGAAATGCTCATTTAAAGTTGACCTTAGTAAAATCTAATACCAGAACTTAATAGGTAGAAAAGTTCTGAACTCAACTTTGAGCTACGAGATTGCTATGACCTCAATTCATCTCCAAAGATGTTTCCACACTAAAGAATTGTTCACACTTATATTTAAATAGAAATCATTGGGTTCGGGTCTATATACGTATGAAGGATGGTTCAAATTCTAGCCCGAGAGTGTGGGGTGTTATAGATATTATCTTGTTGATCTTTTCGGTCTATATCTACAGATCACTGAGCTGTCTGCAGTGTTTGAGGACCCTGGATTATGCTACAGAAACATGCCTGCTGTCATCACCACTGCTGTTGGTCAAATGGTATGTTAGTATTATTTTAGAAGTGTTTGGCATTTATGTATGATCTCTACTTTCAATTGGTATCTTATTTATATGGATATTCATGTGTATGATATAGATATGATGGAACAAAAGCTATTTTAATCTCTCATCGGAATCTGGAAGTTACTGTGAGGTCATATACCATTGGCGGAAGCATCATGTTTTCTTAATGGCTTTTTAGCCTCCCTAGAAATCCTTAGAACCTCCATTCTCTTTAAATTTCGTAGTTTGTGCTCCTGAATGATAAATTTCAGAAGTTATAGTTTTCTTGACAAAGTATGTAGATCCATGTGTATAAGTTTCTGAAAGTTGTGACTCATGCCGTTCACGACTTGAATTTGCTTTGAATACAACTGGTAGATGAGCTTGGTCCCTTTATGAGCTCCACATTTGGGCCATCTTTTATTTATTTTTTACATGTGATAGATTCATTAAGTGACCTCGCAAGATGCACATGAAGTTTTTAAGAATGATGTTTGTCTATCATATTACATGACATGTAGGAAAATAAGTTATTTCAAAATAACTTATTGTGTATTTGAAAAAAGAAAAGGAAAAGAAATTATTAGTTAGTTACTTGGAGAGAAAGG
>NC_061119.1:62341434-62362097 GCF_002878395.1 Capsicum annuum | reverse complement strand
TTACGACAATCTATAGATGCATAGCAAGAATGAAGCCAATCCATACCTAGAATAAGGTCAAAATCTATCATGTCTAACTCTATCAAATCCGCAAGAATGACTCTATGAAGCACAGTAACAGGGCAGTTCCTATACACTTGTTTAGCAAAAACAGACTCTCCGACTGGTGTAGAAACTAGGAAAGGCTCAAAAATCTTTTTGGGACTCATTTTGAAATTCACAGCTACAAGTGGGGTCACATAAGAGAGACTTGACCTGGGATCCAACAACACATACACATCAAGACAAAAGACACGGAGCATACCAGTAACAACATTAGGGGAGTCCTCCTGCTCCCGATGGGGTGGCAAAGCATAGAACCTGTTCTGGCGCTGACCGCCAGCGGTGCTAGAAGAAGCACCCTGAGCAGAGGCTGGACAAGGTACCGAAGCTGGTGCACTAGCAGCCTGTGCCTGAGGTCGGGTATCTCTATTCCCCTGTCTAGCATGGGGGCAATCTCTAAGTCTGTGTCCCTTCTTGCCACAACCAAAAAAACCCCTCACATCTCTGAAACACTCCCCAAGGTGATTCCTACTACATTTAGCACAAGAAGGATAACGGGGCCTGTTACCAACATTGTTCTGCGGCCCAAACATGAAAGACCTGCTCTCTTGCTACGGCCTACCTCTAGGCGTGGGAGCACTAGCTGAAGAAGGAACTGGAATAGATGGACATCTCTGAAACTGAGGGCGCTTCCTTCCATGGAACCTAGGCCGGCTAAACTCATGCTGATCAGATCTCGCCCTCTTGTTACCCCTCATTCTATCTATTTCTCTAAGCTTATCCGCCTCTATCTATTGGGCATGTGTCATCAACCTAGCCAGATCCATATCCTTATGCAACATCGCGGCCCTACACTCCTTAAGTACCATCCCAGAAACACCGATCACAAACTTACTCATACTAGCCCGGGTGTCAAAAATCAAATCTGGAGCGTACTTGGCCAACTGATTGAACTTCAAACAGTACTCCTTAACAGTCATGGAGCCCTGCCTTAAGTTTATGAACTCCTCAATCTTTGTCTCTCTCATCTCAAGTGGAAAGAACTGATCCAAAAAGGCATCTTGGAAAACTTGCCAAGTCATAGGAGCGGCATTCTCACCTCTACCCTTCCTCCATGACACAACCCAATCATAACTGATGTCCTTCAGTTTGTACGATGCCAACTCAACACTTTCTTCTTCTAAAATATGTATCACGTATGTGATATTCCTTACCTCCTCCAAGTACAACTGTGGGTCCTCATCTATCTTTGACCCATAGATTTCAGGCGGGCTCATCCGCATAAAGTCACGAATCCTAGCCGCGGCTACATCACCACCCTGTTGGTTAGAAACTGGGGCCTGGTTATTGGCCCGAACATTCGCGGTGATCGCTTGGGCTAACGCCTGAAAGGCCGCCCTAAACTCAGCATGGGATACCGTCTCATTCAAAGGATCAATAGGTAGGGGTTGCTCATCATTATTTCCACAGACATTTGCTCTTCGAGGAGGCATTTTCTAAAAATGGAATAGCACGAATCATTAGATAAAAGGGACAACTATAGGCACAATAGAATCTAAAAGAAGAAACAACTTTTTTCCTAAAACGTCTAGTAGCCTCTTGCTCATAGGTATGGCGCGCTACACATCGATGATCAAGATTCTACTCAATGCGGCTTGTCAGACTCCCTAGGACTCCTTAGAAATCTTAGGCTCTGATACCAAGTTTTTAATGACCCAAAATCATTTCCCAGGACGTCACACGGTATCTAAGGCTACGAGTAGCCCCAAGCTAACCCTTAGAGCCGGTTTCTACCAATGACACTCAATTCAAGATAAGAATGGACTCAACATTAGCCTAGTCATATCACATGAAAGGAATTATGGAAAAGGTACTCGGTCAATAAGACCACAATGTAGAGAAATCTCAACAAAACCACAATATCGAATCCTCGACACATCACAAGTCTGACACTAGTCTGATAAAGCCTCTACAAATCAAAATCTAGAGAGCCATTGGGACTTGACTCGAGATGAACTGAAGATAAAACATAGTCTCTAAACACTGAAATATTTATAGATCGGTCCTCGAACCAGGAGGACTCACCACTGTAGAAAATGTAGGCAAGGTACTCGAAGAATCACGGGCGAGGCTGGGACTGAGCACCTGAACCTACATTATGACACAATGTAGCACATAGACATATATGTGGATTAGTACTTTGGAATGTACTGAGTATCCAGGGGTGCATGCTAATGTATAAAGTAGTAACGATATTTTCTTCAATCAAATCATGTATGCATAATGAGATGGCTCACATAGCTTGAACAAGTATAAAATATAAAAATCAGAAGTCATGTAGAATGACGCATGTAACACAATCTAGTGAGTCATCATGATTTAACTTCAAAATCGAAAACTCAAAATCGGAAACCTTCTCTTACTCTCAATGCCCAAAGGCTAAGGGATTTCAAACCACACTTTTAAGTCATGCATATATCTCAAAAGAGTAAAAAGTTCTTCAATGCTCAACACTTCACAATCATTTAGAAACTCACATACTTGAAATTTGAAATCATAAAACTTGAAAACATACTTGAAAGCATTTCACTCACTTAAGGAAAATATCTCATTTCAAGCTTTAGGAAAATCACTCTATTTCAAATAGAAAGTATTCTAGTTTACGGAGGCAACTTATCTCAAAGCCTTATGAAAATACTATAACAAGGAAAGATGCTTTCATTTAGGAAAATAAACTATAGGGAAGAAAATAAGTATTTGATCTCATCGTTTGAAAGGGCAAGGGAGATTCTCATAACCGACATAAACCATGCGAGCTACATGGAGTCCAACGTTTTGTCCTTCTAAGGAAGAGACCCCGCGTTGGGGAGGAGCATCATACTTTTGCCAAGGAGTATAACCTAGGTCTAGTGATCACTAAATGAAACTCGGCCTCGGACCCAATCATAATCATCATAAACTCGACCTCAGGTCCAACCTACGATGGCACGTAGTTTTGGGGTAAGATACCGTAGTAACTTACCCGCTCGGTGCTAAATACTACTCCCTTTAGATTATCTGCGCTCACCTCATAAAAATACAATTTTAGAACAATCACATGGTTCACCACGAACCCAATAATCAAATCGATAATCTCATATAGTGAAGTGGATTTCAAAGCTCAAGGACCATTAGGTCAATTCATTTCTCAATCATCTCAAAATACTCAAATCATGGGTGCTCATAGCATACCATTAGAGTCATAAATCATATGGAAATCTGGGAATTTCGGCCATTTCATCTCAAAATCTCAATATAGTCATATGTTTCAACGTTTCAAACATTGCAAATATTAGCTTCTCAAGAAGTAAAATCATGGGTTTATACCCAGCTGCAATTTCTCAATAAAATATGTAGAAATTATGCCATTTGACTCATAAATTATGGGAAATATCAAAATAATGCATTCAATCTTAATGGGTGAAAAACCTCAATTCAAATTTGTGTAAAAACCTCATAAATTTTTAGCAAAAATCATGATGTAAATAGCCTTTTGGGCATAAGGGTGAAAGGGTTACCCTTGTTCAAAGCCCCACATACCTTGAGTTAGAAGCTTTGGATGAACTCTCACTTTTGGAACTCTATTCTTGCTCTAGAATAAGGGTTCTTGAGGTCCTTAACTTGGAAACCTTGAATCTTGACTCAATTTAGAAAATCCATGGTGATTCTTCAGATTCTTGGAAAAGGTTTTAAGTATTTAGAGTTCTTATTGAGAGAAAACTTGATAAAACCCTTATAGGATGCTTACAAATGGCTTTGATTTAGTGTGTCCACGATTTTATAGGCTTGGAAAAAGTCCAAAACGCCCTTTTAAACATCTGTGCAAAACTGGAAATATTGAACTGGAACCCAATTTTGCTGGCCTCCGTGACGCACCACTAATCGCGCTGGCTCACTGGAATTTGACAATTGGGAAAATGGCATCCTCCGCGATGCTGAACCATTGCAATTTCCAACTGGTTGGGACCTAGGACTCCTCTGCGATGCACCACAATCATGGAGTCCCACTGGAAATATACAATTGCTAAATGCACCCTTTCCGCGACACGCTAGGCTCTCAAATGATGCAGCTTTACGACGAAAGCTTAAATTGGCCATAACTTCTTACCTGAGTGTCCGATTTGGGCAAATCTTATATCGATGGAAATCTTATCAGATTTCCCACGTGATAAGAAGTAGAAATTAGGGAAATTCTATATAGTTAACATGTTACTCACTTAGGAAGCAACTTCTCAATCTTTTAGGGTCGGAATCATGCCTCACTCGACATGCCCTACGACTCAAACTACGAGGGAACTTTGTGGGGCCTTACAATAACCAAAGGGTATATTAAACCCTAAGACCTTTCTATCAATTACCACAAGCACCAACCTCTTATGAGGACCTCATGGGAATGGAATACTAAGCAACCCACGTTTCTCACAAATATATAAAGCTCCTGACAAGCTTCTATGAACACTAGCAAGTGTATCGATCATCATAATTCATCAACTATCTAAAAGTTAAGGAAAACCTAGTTATTTATAGCCATTAGCTACTTATTACAAGATGGGTCCAAAAGTGACCCTAAATATCTAGTGGGTCCAAAGTGACCCTTAATGTCAAAATGGCCATATGTTAGCATATATGCTCTCCCGTGTCCCCATGCTATCATCCAAATGTGATGTTGCTCAATACTCTCTTGGCCAATATTATTAAATGTAGCTCCTTCCTAAGCTATCCTTCATTCACGTATATGCTTCCCTAGAATGACCAAGCCTTGGATCCTTACGTGTGATCCTTAAAGTATACATCCCAAGAGAGTGGAGCCAATTCTTCTTGTATCAGAAGCAGAAGCAGATTTGATAACCAAGTAGCCCCCATCTTTTCTCTTCAAACCCAGTTCTAAATTGAGGTAATAATTTCTCGTAATTAATTAATTCTTTTATTTCTATCTCAGCCCTCCAGTCATCTTCATGTCATAGCATGCATTCGTGAGTTCAGTTTAATTCATACATCAGTTATAAATTCAGATGCCAGTTCATGATTCAGCTTGTAAGTGTTCAGTGCAAAATTTTAGCTTTCCCCTAACCTCTCAGCTTAATCAGTTTTATTCGAGAATGAATGATCCCAAGGGGGAGATATTGTAATACCCCAGCATTTTCTAATCTAGACCTACCCCGAGGTGGGCTATTGAATTAGCTTTAAAATTCCACAAGTCTCGCCTTAATCTAATAATGTGATAAGAATTTATAAAAAATTCTAAGATTTTGTTAGCTACCTGTAAGAACGACTCAGGTAACGACCTATTACCAAACATAACGAGTCATTATGTGGAGTCGTTGCCATAATCGTAAGGACCCCCATATTTCATCCCAGTGATAACGACCCTACCCTATGACTCTTTACCAATGAAAATAAGTCGTTAACAGGGACCTATTGACACACTAATTAGAAATCTAGAAAATTGAGTCTCAGACCACAACTACTCCTAACGACTCATGATCCAACCTAACAAGTTATTAGGAGGGAGAGTCTTTGCCTTAACAGTGAAGGATCGAAAGTCAGGATCTCAGTTCATAACTCAGACCACAATTCGTGACTAGTCATAATAAGTTGTTGGGTGAATCGTGACGACTGGATTCAGAAATCTCAGCACGATATTAAAAGGGGCTTTTGGTAAATTCCCATCCTTTTTAACCCCAAATCCACATTGTTTGGGCACTCCAACATCAGTTATTAAGGGATTAACTTAGCGTAACACCTCATAAATCCCAAAATTATTACACTTAGCAAAAAGAAAGTGATTTTCTTCTTCTTCAAAGCAAGCTAGGGTTTCTCAAGTTCAAGCTCAATTCTAAGGAATTCTCCAAGAAATTTACCTTCAGGTATGTGGGATTTCATCAATGAGTTCCTTCCACCCATTAAGTCCCAAGAACTTTTAAATTCTTAAGAAAAATTTCCTTCCCGTTGACTTAGGTTCCAGGTCAAATATGACTTTCATTGCTCTCATCAGTTTATGTGCATAATCAAACCATGAATAAATGCTTTCCTCGAGATTAGTGATTTCCCATATTCAAAATCATGAACTTTTCCCATCATTACAAGTTGTTGAGTTTGTTGGCTTAAAATGTGAAATCTCCTTATCATGCTCAATAATTGTTATCATGTTCAATTGTATTGGTAGGAGTTGGTAGGTTATGAACACCCGATACCTAGGATTTAAAGATATATCAGTTTACAGGTTCTTGAGCATTCCAAGTTATGCATGCATTGTTATTTTCAGAATACCATGACTTGAGCATATCAGTTATCAGTCCATGTTTCAGTTTATACTCCAATGTCATTCAGTTGAGAGTAATACTTAGCACTGAGTGAAAGCAGGGATGATGGATTCCCCATCAATTAGGCATGAGACTGTTAGTAGAAGTCCCTAAGTTCTAGAACTACAGCACCACCATAGGTTATAAGGGATCCTCCGTCAGTAGATGCATGACATCTTTGTCCTTCGGGATATCATTTTAGTGGATACACACCAGCTAGTTTTGGTACCTTTGCAAGGTACTGACACCTTTCCAACTGGGGTTACAGGTTGGACCCCAGTTAGCTCAGATTGGGGCATGTTGGTTATTGTTAGCTCCCACTATCCTCAGTTCGTTTCATTTTATGTTCAGACCAGGTTTACTTGACCAAGTGTTTAGTATTCAGTTATTCAATTTATCCAGCACATATATATACTTGGTCTTGGATTCAGTTTGCGTGTTCATATATTCATGTTCAGTTTATATATCAGTTAGCTTCCCATCTCGCATACTCAGTACATTCAAAGTACTGAACACAATCTTTTTTGTGCTATATTGTCTCATAATATAGGTTCAGATGCTCAATATCCGGACCACTCTTAGCACATTCATGCGCCACTCAATTGCAGTCTTGGTGAGTCCTCATCAGTCGAGAACTATTTATAAGTTATTTATTTTTAGTACTTCATTTATTTTAATAGTTAGAGTTAGTTAAGGGTTTGTCCCAACAACTCACCATGATTTAGAGGCTTTCATACAGTCAGACAGATATTTAGCTTTTCAGTTTTCTTTGAGTATTTCAAACAATATTAACATTGACTTTATTACTATTCATCATTAGTTTATCTCAGAACTTCGCTTTTACAGTGAAATGTGTAAGCAGTGACCTCCACTTTTGTAGGGTTTTACGCTTAAGCGAGCACCGCTTTTTCAATTTGTCCACCATTAAAGCAGTGCTAGCAGTACATATACTCTCTTCTCCTTCACAATTTTAAATCACTTTCTAAGTCACTTTCCCTATTATTGAGCATTTGAGCTTGGGAATTATCGAGGGATTATTTGTTTGAGCATAGTTATGTTGACTCTACTCCCCTTGATCATTTTCCCTTATTTCCCTTATTGAATTCATCCTAATTTTCGTCAAGTTTCTAGGTTAGAGTCCTTGTTTCTCTTGATATTTGTGGGTTGTTTTGAGCCCCAATAGGGACTCCGGTTATGCTCAAATTATGAGCTTTTGATCCTTGCCATGCGAGGAACCTAGTTGTGGGTTCAATTTTTAAACTTTATTAGCAGGTTTCAGGGGCTGATATTTTACCCAATTTTCAGCTTGGAGTATAAAATTGCAATATGAATATTATTTTTCTTATATTAACGTGTAGATCATTATTTGGATAAAGTGACAGTTGACAGAGGCTTCTTGGTAGAAAAAGGTTACGGTAATGTGATCATAAGGGTGTTGTTCGACCTCCAGATAGGTTACGATTGTTCTACTCTTAGACTTGGCTCGTTTAAGATAAATGCATGAAAATGTGATAATTTTTGGGGGACATTGTGGTTTGTCGGTATATTCGTTATTTATGATCCTATTAGCTTCCTTGGTAGCCTCACGGTAGAATTTCACTATTGGTCCTTAATTTGGGTTGTTGTTTTCTTTAGGGCTTAGTCTAGGTTGCTTGGTAGTGTTAGGGTTGTCATTGGAAGCCTTAGTCTAGGTTTGGATAGTTGCTTGTCTTAGGTCAGATCCCTTGGGAATTGTATTAGCAATATTGTTTTCGTAAGATAATTTACTCTAGGATGATGCCATTTCTATGATAATCCTGGACTATTTTGGTATTTTGTTGATGGACTGAGTATTGGTTGATCGGTTGACTTGTTTGCTTTATTATGCTTTGTATAGTTGCTTATTCATGATGCATGGTTGACTTGTTTAAAAACACTATTTTTGATTTTAAAGAAAAAAACTATGAGACTTTCACTTATACATTGGTTTTCGGAGTAGGAAATGGATCATTTTAGTCCTGGTAGGGGTGTGTAAAAATTGAACTGACCAATAAATTGAATCGATAAAAATGATATTGGTTTATTGTTATTGGGTTAAAGATTTTTTAATAGTTTTATAAATTCTTTTTTATTGGGTCATTGGTTCGATTTTGTTTTTTTCTTATTGGGTTATTCGATAATAGTTTAACAGTTATTGTTTAGTTATATATATATATATATATATATATATATATATATATATATATATATATATATTCCTCTTAAATTCTCTTTAATTTTTACAATTTAACAAACCTATCATTTCAATTATACAAATTCTTAATTTCTCCTACTAACACTCGGTTCAAACTTGAAGATTCTTAAATTAAAACACATTATGTAGGATTTTGACTGCAACTAAGATTCGATTTATTTTCATGCTAGTTGCTATTATTTCTATTTTATGAGTATTTTCATATCGGTTAAATAAAAAATCGAACTGTCAAAGACTAAAAATCGATAAATCGAAAATTAATAGTATAATATCTTATTGATTTTGTTATTAACTTAAAACCAATAAACCAAATAGATAATACATAAGACCAAACCAAATTGATCGATGCACACCCTAGGTCCTGGTTTGAGTCCAACACTAATGATTACTTCTGGTTTGAGTCCGAAAACCTGTTACACTTATGACTACTTTCGGTTTGAGTTCGGGCAAGATATACAGTTCGAGTCTCCCATAGGTCTTTCCTTTGCGAGCCACAGATAATGGAATAGGACAATACAGTATTGTTGGTCTTGCCATTCATCTCTTATTGCATTGAATGGTCTCCATTTGCATTTCGCTACTCATATACACTGCCCATAGTTAGTATGATTTGTTGTTTGTGCCTGCCATACTTATGGAGACCAGTTCGGTTATATTGTTTGTTGCTTTTTCCTTTCGGGCTTATGGGGTACAGGTAGGTGTAGTTAGGTTACTATTTTCATTATCATGCACGTTGATGTTACTTACTTGCCTATATTGCCTTATTAGTTAGATATGCCCATTTATAGCCTTTTTGGCCAATCTTCTAAAATCAGTTTCTTTTAAGAAGTGTTTTTTTTAAATTGTATTTCAAGAAGTACTTTTGATGAGAAGCACTTTGTGTTCGACTAATAAACTTAAAAAGCACTTTTGAAAAGCAATTAGTGTTTGGCCAATCGTTTAAAATTATTTTTAAGTATTTTCTTTTCAAAAGTGATTTTGTAAAAAGTGCTTTTAGAAAAGAGCTATTTTTTTAACTTATGAAAAATTGCTCATTCTACTCTCCATGAGCACTTATTTTCTTTCATAAGCTTTGGTCAAACATCTCAATTTTTAAAATAAGCACTTTTGCGAAAAAATAAGCTTGATCAAACAGGCTATTAACCTTGTCTAGCCTTATTTTGTTTAACTTACCTTACATTCACACTATATTATATTTATTTCTTATTTCAGTTCAGTCATTCTATAACGCCTACTGAGGATTGTATGTTTTGGTACTCATACGATACTTCTGCAATATTTTTCTTTGATGCAGATCCTAGTACGAGTTCTCATCGCTGACACCTACCTCTTGCAGAGCATTTTGATTGGAGACTTGGGTGAGCTATTGACAGCTGGAGTTACTCCATCTCCCTCTGCTTTTGTACTGGTCTTTTGGAAATAGTTTTGTATTTATTGTATATATTCAGTACTCTTGCATATGATACCAACTGATATCAGGTCTTGGAGATTATTTATATATTTTGTATCTTTACTCCCTATGTATATACACATGGGCCTTATTACTCGTGTTTATATTTTTTATTTGTCTTGGACTTTATGTCTTGTGTAATTTTCTTTCGTTTAATTAGCTCATTACTTGTCGTTTTGGGTTAGGGGGTTCGAATTACCTATTGGTGGGTTTTAGTAGGCGTCATCTTGAAATAAATTTTTGGATTGTGATAGTTTGATATTAGAGCCTAGGTTCACCGATATCATTGATACAAGAGTAATGTCTAGTAAAGTACCGCAAATCAGTACGATAACGTATGTATCCTATCATTGGGAGGCTATAGGAAATTTTTAGGAAAGTTTCACCTTTTAATTCCTTATTGTACACTCTTATCCCTATTGGATTAATAAATATTACTTGTTTCACTCTTTTACAGATGGTTAGACGAAGGCAACAATGGCTGAAGGTGAGGCCTATATGCCTGTAGCTAAGGTCGTGATAGGAGTCAACCCTGAGGTCCAGACCAGGCTCTCACAACCACACTAGCTCAGGATTAGGCCAAGGTGCTGTCACCGGATCCAGTTATTGACCCAGAGCCAGTTAGTTATCCACAGCCAGCGCCAGCAGATCTGCTACCTCAGTAGCCTGTGGGCCAGGCGACAAGCCCAGGATCCACTAGGATTTATGCCCACACCAGTTCTACAGGATGTTTTGGTTCAGCTATTGAGTATTCTAAGGTTCAGGTTAAAGATTGGGCCAAACATCAGCCGAAAGAGTGGCATAGGGTGGCATAAGTTCAGGATGCAGCCACCTGCTGCTGCTCCCCGTATAGAGGTTATCAGCGTTGGTTATTACTCAGTCATAGCTCAACTAGCTATAAGTTAAAGGAGCAGAAGATGATGGGTCAATTTATCAGATTAAGTCCTCTAGGGTTTTAGATGCTTTAGGGAAGGATGCGCACAAATTTCTCATCAGTTGTCAAAAGAGGTTGCATAACATTGATTTAGTGAATCACATGGATTGGATTATACCATGTTTTAGTTAGATGGGCCGGCAAAACAGTGGTAGACGCTTATGTTGAATGCAAACTAGCGGGATCCCCTCCTATGACTTTGGAACAGTTCTCAAAGGCCTTTTGGGGGAAATATATTCGTTGTAGCATGCGGGAGCGATTGAGGGATGATTTTACAGACTTACACCATGGTTCTATGACAATGTTGGAGAATAAGGCTAGCTTTCTCGAGTTGTCCAGACATACTACTATGATTATGCCTACCGAGCACAAGAGGGTGCGTCGATAGGTTAGAGAATTGAGGTACCATCTTAGCCTAGCTACTTAGCATATAGTATCAAATGAGCATACATTTCTAGATGTGTTGACCATGCACATACTATCGAGGGTATATATTGTGAGGCATGTAGAGGTAGAGATAAGAGGCACTGCCATCAGAGCAGTTTCATTGGTTCTCAGCTTAGAGGTAGGGGTTTTTCTAGCCAAGGTTAGCAGCAGTATAGTCAGCCCAATAGGTCCCTACAGGCATCGCTTCAAATTCCACATGAGGTCAAATAGGTCATAGTGGTCAGAGCTCCGGACAGTCTCCATGGGATTCTTATTATGGGTCTTTACTCTGTGGTGGCCATTCTGGGTCAGTAGGTACATCTCGTCAAAGTATGGCACCCGAGCTTGTTATGATTGTGGGGAGATTGGTCGGTTAGCCAAAAAATGTCCCGGCTTTTGATGATTTTGCAGCCAACTCAGTATCTTAGGGTAATGTCACGACTGGCCGGAGGTGGTGTGCATGGTAGTATGGGTGGTATCCAGGGTCCTCGTAGAGGTGCTCATCCAGGTAGGACAAGTGGACGTTCAGGTCCTAAGTCTGACGGTAGGTGCGGACGGTTGTATGCCTTTCTTAGTAGGCCGGAGGTGGAGCATCAGATTCCGTGATCACAAGTATGATTTTAATTTTTCGTCAGCCAATTTCAATTTTATTTGGTTCGAGCTTCACTTATACATATATGTCAGTCTATTTTGCTTCTCAATTAGGGTTGACTAGCAAACCTTTGTCGATACCCTTGTGTGTAGTTACTCCTGTAGGTGATTCTTTAGTGGTGGATCGAGTTTATGGATCTTTTGTGGTGATTGTTGTGGAGTATGGATACGTGGGCAGATCTAGTGGTGCTTGATATGGTTGATTTCAATGCGATTCTGGGTATAGACTGCTTATCCCTTTATCATGCAGTCTTTAATTGCTTCGCTAAGACTATTACCTTAGTCATGCCTAGCATTCCCTCGATCGTGTGGCAGGGATCTAATAGTCATGTACCACCAAAGTTTATCTCTTATATTCAAGCTAGGAGGTTAGTGCTGAAGGGGTGCTTGGCCCATCTTGCTAATGTTCGTGATACTAGTGCCGGCACTTCTTAGCTCAATTATGCACCGATGGTTTGCAAGTTTACTGATGTCTTTCCGAGCTACTTGCCTAGTCTCCTGTCTGAGCAATATAATGACTTTGCTATTGATGTTGAGTCAAGCACCCAGCCCATTTCTATTTCGTCGGGCTCCTGCTGAGCTAAAGAAGATTAAGGTGCAGCTCCAGGATCTTCGAAGGATTTTATTCAGCCGATTGTGTTTCCTCATGCAAAAGTCTTTACTTCGACGACCCAAAACACTAAAAGGGCATTAAAAATCCTGTTAGTCACAATCTACCTAAGTAGAATCAATTTTAGGGACTTTGAAGCCAAACAAGCATATTGCTTAACAATCTCATCAGTGGTCATCACATATTTTCTCCCAAAAACTTGTAAGCAAGTGAAATATATCACAAGTCACAAATACTTCTTGTCTTGAGGTCGTGAGGATAATATGAAGTTAAGGTTGGCCAATATAATTGCAATATAAGATAGAAATAATGTACAAAACATAGAAGTCCGATACTACTCCCGTTTATCCATGAATGTGATTGGCCAAGTTGGACAAACTTGTTTTCTTTGGAAAAAGATAAAAGGTTAAGCTGAAAACTGAAAAGCTTCAGTCACTGAAGCTAACCCAATGCTGAATATCAGATTCTTGCCAATCAAGTCAAAGCCTATAAGAGGAGGAATATACCGACGCGGATGGGAAAACCAGAGAAACTAAAAAGTATTGTAATTGACCATTCTAAAAAGATCCTGCAAAACTTGTCTATATAAGCTACTTGCATCTGTACTAAAAGCAATTTGAGGTTGCTTGTGTCGACGAAGGCAAGAAATTGAGAGGATATACAATTGTAATAGATCTTTGATTCTCAAGGGATAATGAATGGTGAAGCAGAAGGTTACTCAAGGTTCATCTGTATCACTTCCTCCAAGCTGAGCATCTTGAATTATTGAATAGCTGCTTCCATCTGGACTCAAGATCTTAAACCTACTTGGCAGGAAGAACCAAAATAACTCGGTATGCATTTGGGCAAATATTTGATTGAAGCTGGAATAAAAGTACTTGGAAGTTAAGGTGCAAAGTATTTGAATGATCAGGTTGTGTTCAGGACTTTTCAGATATTGATGATCAGACCATTATTTGCAGATAATGAAGTGAAATATTGTGTATTGTCCAAATGGCTTGATACATGATTAGACATCAAACTGAAAGGTGATAGAAACAATACAATACCTCTCAAGGATGAATTTCCCTTCCTTGTACTTTTGGCTCTTCTCCTGCGCAGCTTCCTGAAATTATTCAACCGCAATTGGTACAACATATCATGTAACTAGAAGAGAGACAAAAAGTCAAGAACTACTGCAGACTCGTGAATAGTGAATGGCACTCTTACATATTTCCACCCCACAATAGAGCCACATCCCACACAGAATATGTCAACAACAGAGTGCATTCCAGTCAGCATCATCCGCTCTTCTTTCTCTCCAAGAGTAACATTCACACTGCAATGCCAATGAAGGAGCAGAACATAACATACACTCTTGCAAGCAGAAAGCATGCTATAGGATACAGTGACTACACACATTGCCTGTGATTCCGCAATATAGAATTCAAGATATGAGTTTGGTTTTCTATTTGAGACAGGATAAGACATTCTAGTACTTCCGTTCAAACACTTAGAGAAAAAACCCAGCAGAAAGAAAGAACAATAGAAGTAATGGGGAAATATTAACACAAATTTATAGGTATTCAGTTTCCCATATTTAATCTCAACCTTCAAAGGGGCCCCTGCATTAACATTAATAGAGTTAAGAAAATACATCTGAAATAACAGATTATACTGAACACTTACACTCGATCAAAGAGGTAAGCCCTCCCATGCCTGCATTGGAATGTCTGGAGAAAAGAGTGAAAGGCCGAGTGAGGATACATGCCTGAGATTGTATACAGCTAATCCACACCAAAAAAGAATAGCAGTATAATCTAGCCAGTTTCCAAATAGAAGCAGCATGAAGACAAGATATACCAGAATCCAGCAACAGTACCAATCAGAACTATTATAAAATATAAATCAAACTTGAGGAATAGTACCACTCAGGAATAATCATTGGGTAACCGAATCTGAAACAAGCAATTAACCAACCTTGGCTCACAGCAAAAATAGTCAACTCCAATAAGGCTGAGTGATAGCTGCTTTATATGGTATGTCTAATGAAGGAGTTTCAATCTCATTGGACACATTTACCAAAAGCAAGGTCATATTACATCCATCATGTACATTGAATTATAGATTTAACTTTTAAGAACAGATTTCAAGGTTGCTCCTTTATTTTGTTGTAACATCTTGTAGATATCAGTCAGAAATTTTGTATTGAGTCCGTCTATTGTGGTACATACGATGAAGTTCCACTAATAGCAAGAATGAATCTTAAAATATGTTGGACATACTACAACAAGCATCCAACATCCAATTCAGACCAAAATTTTCTTTTAAGGATACAAAACAAGGAAAGCATCACATAGTGGTACATAGTGGTAGTGTAAATGACATTCTCTAACAATAGCAACAAACTAAAAGTCCAGGTCACAACTCACAACCCCCATGGTGCAAATATGGCATAGTAGTGAAATTTTGTATGAGTAGTCTATTGTGGTACATATGATGAAGTTCCACTAATAGCAAGAATGAATCTTAAAATATGTTGGGCATACTACAGCAAGCATCCAACATCCAATTCAGACCAAAATTTTCTTTTAAGGATACAGAACAAGGGGAGAATCACATAGTGGTAGTGTAAATGACATTCTCTAACAGTAGTAACAAACTAAAAGTCCAGGTCACAACCCCCATGGTGCAAATATGGCATAGTAGTGTGCAAAGCACTCATGATTCTAGACAAAAAACAAAGCAAAGTAATAACTGCCAATTTGAAGTCTGAATGAAAAATTATTCATTTATAGGAAGCAACAATTTGGAGCAAACTTATGCTAGACAACCTAGTCTAGGAGATAATGAATCTTCTGCAGACCACATTAAGCTCAAGTTCATTGGGGGCATTATCAAGCCCGACATATCCCAAAAGACCAACTAAATTGAAAGCCAGAATTTTCAACCATTGGAAGCTTTATTTCCAAACTCCAGAGGAAAAACATTAAACAAGATATCAGTCTAAATTTGATACCACAACAGAGACTTCATGTAGGTTACCCAGCCTCCTCTTACATAGCTTTCATCTTCCTTAATGCTTGTTCTACATGAAAGAAATCCAACTGAATATCATTCACTTCCATGAATCCATTCAGAATGAAAGAAAGGTAAATACAAATAGCATGCCCATTAGAAGGTTTTGGAATTTAAAAATAAACAATCCATCTAATATGGAGTATTTAACTGGGTATACAGTTTGTGTTGTCAATTGGACTTCGCGGTACATTAATAGTAGAGAAAGATATCAGTTTGGTCAAGAAAACATCACCCAAACTTTAATATTAGAATAGGTAAATGAAATTGAATCTTGAAAGTTGTGAAAGTTGTACCCCAAGTTGCTCAGACTCGGGTGTGGGTGTCCGATACGGGTGGCGGATCTAGAGGTCGGATCTTTCATGGTCTAAATTTTAAGATTCAGGGATACGGATCCAGGTATGGATACAAGTGCGGGAATTCAGTTAAAATAATTCAAATATCTAAAAGTATAGTTAAAGAGCCTAAATTATGAGAAATTATGCAGAAAACTTAAGGAGAAAGTATTGATCAAGAGGAAAATCCCTGAAGCTATATACAAGGTATTCAATCTTCTTCAATTTCACCTAAGATTATGTTTTGATTAAAAAAATCATTGAATCTATCTGAATTTTTTCCGTTGATTTTGGTCAAAGTACCCAAAATCGGTTCACTAGATCAGGTGATGCCACACCCACAACCACTTCGTGTCGACGCGGGTGCAGCACCGAAAGTGAAGAGAGCGAGCAGCTTAGGTTGTAACCTTATCAACAACAATTGCAAAGTTGCATAGAATAATATTATTAGATGGTGTCAAACAACTTGGACATACCAAAAAAGTGCCACGTAAATTTAAACAGCAGGGATAACCTACTAGGATATTAAGACAATTAAGGGCCACAGAAATCTGAGATCTAGGTACACAAACATTAGTACGATAAAGAATTTGGTAAAACACACAATAAAAGGAGGAGGCACGAAGTACACAATTTCAAACACCGAACAGATGATATAAAAAACAGAAAGATGGATGATCATCCACGAAGTTGACACCCATTCCATAAGAGAAAAATAAGAACCGAACCTTGTATATTTACTAATAGAGTTGCTTGACGAATCATACAACAGATATTTCCCACTTGTGAGCAAATTGAAAGAACAATTTTATGAACCATCTAAACAACAACAACAACATACCCAGTATATTCCCACCAAGCGGGGTCTGGGGAGGATAAGTGTACACAGTTCATACCACTACCTCAAATGTGAGATACGGTTGTTTCCTATAAACCCCCGGCTCATTATGAACCATCTAAAAAGGTTGATTATTCAGCAACCTGAATCACATATTTAGACCGAATACGTCCTTCTGAAATCTAGACTGAAGGACATCTCAGTAGACATGGAATAGAAGAGTTAGCGGAACTGCAGGCGAGAAACATCACTGCTTAATTAAGAATCTAAGACATTCCTTGGGCTAGAAAGAAATAAAACTTTACCAGATGGAACATGGCCTTCAGAAGGGATTAGTCCAATCTTGCATCGTCCTCAACCAGATAGTAATCTAATATTCTTAGTCTAGCCTAAAAATGAGGGTGAAATAAAAAGAGTAGCTTAAAAACCCTCTAAAGCTTAAGGCACTAAAGAAGTATTTAGCACTCCCAAAAAATGAGTGCTGACAGGGATAAGTGCCGCAATTATAACTGCTCCCTGCACTCTAGAGACCTAAAGATCTCAAAAGTTCAAGAAACAACTTAAGTCCTTGATGACTGCAGTATCACACCCTGTGCCTCCATATAATCCACAGCTTAAACGAATAGGCAACGCTGTGAGCACCTGCAACCCTTCAATCTTAACCATGTTTAGCCACCATTTCCCCCAGTCCAAACACTGTGCCCTATTAAGATGCTGAAAGTTCCAAGATAAGATATACTAAGTTAAAGAATAAACTTTTTTCTCCATTTGCAACCACGTGCCAATTTTCATGCAGCTATATTAGGCCTTTTACAACGTATAGTTAGTCCGAAACCCAGATAAAGAGGAGAATTTCTTCTAGCAGAAAAGAAATAATTCAACTTCCGCACACCCAAGGTATGGACTAGTGGTCAATAAAGTGGTGAGAACCATGGGGTCTCGGGATTAAATTCCAAACGAAACAAAAACACTAGGTGGTGGATCTATTGTTTGTGAGAGGTGGCAGGTGTCACGTGGAATTAGTTCAAGTGTGCACAAGCTAGCCCAAACACCACGCTTATCAAAAGAAAAGAAAAATACAATTCGACTTTCACACATAAACCAACCAAATGTTGCAAAAATGAAAAACTCCGCCTATGTACAAAGTATAGTATTGTAACCAATATCATAACTGGATAAAACAGGAAGATTCCAGTAGGTTGATGGTCAGGTAAAATCAAACAGCAATGAAGATGATGATCAACTGAAAATTATATGATTAAAATAGCCGACCCCAACTAATTTGATGCTTAGACCGTACCCAAAAAAAAGGGCAGGACATTAATGTTATAATCATTTTCCTTGTAGCCTAAGATAAATGAATGTTATAATCATTTTACTTCTAGCCTAAGATATATGTCAATGTATTAAGAACATAAAAAACCGAAAAAGAGAGAGCGAAGGGTGAAAAACACACCTAATGTATCTCGTTTTTTGAGTTCCATACTTGAACTACCAGGTGCGAGTCCTACCTGACCTATCATCAAATATTTATCTAAATATACCTGAACTATCAATTGTACACTTTTCCTACGTGAAGGTTAAGGTGTGTTTTGACAAATAGTTGGTGACAGTTGCGGTAGGAACTCACACACCTGATGGTTACATATATGAAACTCAAAAAAGCAAGATACTTAAGGTGTTTTTTTCACCATTAACTCAAAGGAAAGAAAATTAACAATTTCAAAACACAACCCACAAGGTAAAAATCAAATGAGAACTCCTCAGATAAATACTAAAGAATCACAAGCCCATATGGGTAAAGGGCAGCCCGGTGCACTAAAGCTCTTGTGGGAAGGGCCAAACCACAAGGGTTTATTGTATGCAAGAAATTATTTTCGCTGCTTGAATCCGTGACCTCCTGGGTCAAAATCCATATATGTTAATTACTAAAACACAATACACAAGCTATATATAGAATAGATAAAAGAGAGACCTTAGAAATAATGTGATCAGCAAGACCCAAATGGGTGTGACAGTGTTTGCAACTATAGATGTTGCCTTCAAGAGTGATTAAAAAAAGCCTACCCATCTTCTTCGATCAAATCTATACCCTTGAAAAACACACCAAAAAAATAAAAGTTGTATCAGCAAAATCGAGAAAGAGTCGATCGAAACAAGTGCAGAAAAACAGAAAAGAGAGGAAGCCCAGATGGAAATTCATAGTACTATTTTACCTTTTTGCAGAAGAGATGGAAGTAGAGAGAACTAAGTAATCTACCAGAATGGCTGAGCCAAGTGTTTATTCACATTTTTATACCTGTCAGGAACTTTTTCATATGCACCAATAGGAATTTAACTCGTTTTTTTTTTTTTTTGCAATTTGCAATTTGCAATTTTGAATTTGCATGATTCTATTTACACTTCCGCCCCTTCGTCTTTTTTATATTACTCCCTATAGTCCATGTATTAACTAGGACTCTACTAAAATTTATGAGGCAATCCGTATCCATTGTGAAAGAATTTAAGACATAAATTGAACACAACTTTTCACATTTGTTTTTTTAGTTATTTTCAAATCTATAATTTATAGGTGTGAATATTTTTAAAAAGGTGATTTAAACATTTAGTCTTTTATTAAAAGACTATATAATAGACAAAACTGTCATTAATTATTTTCTAAAATTATTAGTATTAAACTATTTTTGTAATATTTCAAGTGTCCATGAATTTAAAAACTATCGTATAAAAGAGTCAAACTACACTAGGAGGCCTATAAATTCTCCAAGTTCCAAGAAAATCTCCATCGAAATATCTATATTTTGAAATGCAAAAATAAAAGTTGTCCGTTTTAATTTAGAGGAGTCCGGTTTTATTTGGTTTTTCCTTTCATAATAGTGGTATTCTAATACAAATTAAATACGTGTCCAAATATTATTTTTATTTAATTACTTTTACAACATTTGGGACTTTAACTTAGCTACATTTTTAATTTAGAAAGAAAAAACCCCTAATTTTAAGTTTATATATTGACAAAATGACCTTCTGCACCCCTGTACTATGTCGGTTTTATAAGTTGGACACTTCTACTTATATATTTGTCATCTGGATCCCTGAACCCACTAAAAAATAATATTTTAAATCCTTTTTTGGTGAGTATAACACACTCTCCCCCACGTCAGCGGTCACATTAACTGTCACATCATTTAAAAAAAAGTATTACATTAAATTTCAAGTCATTTTTAAAATGCTACAAAAAAATTAAATATTAACATTAATTTAATTAAATAAGAAAAATTTATAATCATGTTTTTATTTTTGCTCACAAATTAAACATCAAATTCATTCCAAATAATTAAAATTCTTCTCCAACTAATTTAAATTTTTAACTATAAATTCATATATACAAACATAATAAATTTTTTATTTTTAAATTTGAATATTTTTAACAAATTCACACAAAGTTTACTTTTTTTTTTCAAGCGAAATTCACTAATTTTTTTCAATATTCACTATCACTCATTTTCAATTTAAATTTAAATTTTAATCTTCAAAAAAATAAAAAGATTTCAAATTTAAATTTTAATTAAAAAATTGAAAAGAATTGAATTGAGAGGGAAAATTAAAATAAAAAATAAAAAGTGAACGTGTGTGTAGTGAGAGGGGCTAGAAGAGTGTTGGGGTGGGGTGTGGGGGCTGGAAGAGGCTGGGAAAGGAGCTGGACGGGGCTGGTAGGGTATGGGGGGTTGGGGACGGGCTGGGGTGGG
>NC_061119.1:62309413-62341334 GCF_002878395.1 Capsicum annuum | reverse complement strand
GGTGAGGAGGTGGGGGTGGGGACGGGCTGGGGTGGAGTGGGGAAGGTTTTTTTTTAAAAAAATATATATTATTTTTAAATTTTTTAAAATATTTTTAAATTAAAAAAGATGGAGGAAAAAAAGTGCCTTTTTTATTTTTTTAATTTAAATTTTTTTAAAATTATTTTATGGAAGGGGCTAAAGGTGGGGTGGGATGAGGCTGGGTGGGGCTGGGGGGTAGGGACGGGCTGGGGCGGAGTGGGGAAGGGTTTTCTTTTTAAAAAAAATTATTATTTTTATATTTAAAAAAATTAAATTAAAAAAGATGGAGGAAAAAAAATCTTTTTTTTAATTTTAATTTTTTTTTAATATTTTTAATGTAAAATTGGTCAAAAATTGACCCGCACTTGCACCCCCAGACGAGTGACTACACTCTCTTTGTCCTAGCCACCATTTCAATGCCACATAGGCAAGGTCAACGGTCAAAGGGTGCAAAATATTGCTTTTTAAGAGTTTAAGGATCCAGATGACAAATATGTAAGTAAACATGTTCAACTTACAAAATCGATATAGTACAGGGGTCCAGAAGGTCATTTTGGCTTATATATTTACTACACACAAACACAAAAGTAAGCTTTCATGGAACATCATTCGGCCACGGACATACGAAAGTGTAATGAAAATCAATATTCGTAGAATTTGGGTACCAACAAAATTAGGTTTGTCTATTAATCGGCTCTTTTTATTCGATTAATTTGTTAATTGCCTTTTCTCTCTTTTTTCTTGAATGATCATATTGAAAAGATTTTATTACCCAAAGGTTAGTATGTTAATTGCGTTCTTTTCTTTCCGTTAGTTTATTAATTATCTTTTTAATGTTGTTGTAGTTTCTTCTTTAATTTTTGTGTTGTTAGTTTTATTATAGTCAAAAGAAAGTGGAGATAAAAGTAAGTCAAGTCAATATTTTTTTATTTTTATTTTTGAATTTATGATAAGTGATTCAAGCATTAAATTTTGATCGTTGATTTTTTTTTCTAGTTTCTATTCTCCTTCTGCCTTTGATCGTGTAGGCCAATAATCTTATTCAGTATATTATTATTAATATTTTTTAAAATTATTTTCTTGAATCTATGATAAGTGATATTCAAATTTCGTCGCTTTTGATCGTCTAGATCAGTAATCTTATTCAGTATGTTATTATTAGTATTTTGTTTTTATCTTTTTGAATAAAAGTAAGGTAACTTCTCAAACGGAAATTTGCTTCATAAATTGATTTCTACAATACATATATACATTATTCATTGTGCATGGATTTAGTTTAAGGATATGTAAGTACACTATAACACTAACTAGCTATCAGTACTTTAAAAAGTACTTTTAGGCAAGTACGAAGCGAACATAGTAAAATTATACCGAAGCAATTAGGAGTAAAAATATCATAAGGACATTGACCAATATTACCATGGATTTGATTATTTACTCTTTACTACCTTACGTGGATATATTGGATTACTTCTGAAACTTTGTTATAATACATTATTTTGCCACACATTTTATTTTATTATACGATATGTTAATATGACAGGTTATGTATTTGGATTCATAAAGTACTTGATAAGATCAAAAAAATTCTTCAACACAACAGAAAGGTTCGTGTCTTTTGAAATTTTCCTAGTATATATATATATGTGTGTGTGTGATTAGCTTAATCCTAAATGGGTGTTCATTTTATTGCATACATTTGGTTTTATTTCATCAATTTGTTTAGTTTTAATCAAAAGATTAGGGTTTTTTTCATTTTTGTTCTGTTTCTTGAATACTATTAATATTGTGTAAATATGAAGAATGATAGTGTATGAGTTGGACTAAGTCATATAAATTAATTATCGTGTATTATAGTAACATGCATTAAAATAAAAATTTTATCATAGTAAAATAATCAAATTGACAATAAAACATAAATCAATAAATTGTTTGTAAAAAATTAAGTTTTACATAAAAATTTTGTTCTTAAATATAGTTTTATTAATTGACATAAAGCACGCGTGCAAATATGTGCACTAAATAAAAGTCTTCAATTTAGATAAAAATGGTCAACTATTATGCATGCTTGTGGAAATTAAAACAAAAAAGATAGTTTATTAAATTTGCAATAAAACTATCAACCCAAAGTTAATGAAATAAATTAATAGATATGATCGATATAGTATCAGAAAGTGTTAGAGGAGATATACTAATATGATATATTGACGAAATAGGTTGGCAATTTTGTCGACAAATTTCATTTAAACACTCGAATGACTGTTTCAATCAAGCATTTGAACATATAATAAAGTATTCATATTTAAGAGATGCATGAGACTAAGTAGCAACATAATTTTTCAAAATTAAAAATGTCTAATAGAAATATTTTAGGTAAAGTTTTTTCATAGCATATTATTTTACCTTATAATAGTGAAAATATTAATTTGTTGTTTTAAACACTTTCTAACGACATATGAATTGCTCCAAATGTCATATCGGGATAGTTTATTAAACTTTTTTTTAATCGTTCTATAGCCTTGGTAGTTTGTCTTAATTTAGTTTAAAATTATTTTCAATGCTTTTATATGATTTTGTGTGGATATATTAACTTTCTATTCAAGTGTTTTTCGTAACAAAATCATCAATTTATTTATTAATCAAAGCATATTTTCTTTTATAATGCGAAGTGATTTTATAAAATTGAACTCATTGAAGAAAGGTACACGCGCGGGGCGCGTGCCGTAAACTAGTTAATCTTAAATAGAGATAGCCATTATTCAAAATGATTGTAAAATCTTAAATATGAGCAATTAATTCTCTTGAACGTATCACGTAGAAAATATAAATGAAGAGCAAAATGAAAAAGATTTCAACAACTCTCTTGAACATTGAACAATAAACTTATTTTGAACATTAAAAAAGATCCAAAAATTCAATTATTATGGACTATAGGGAATATATTCTTCTTTTTTTCCTTTAGGGGCTAAGATTATATATATAGTCCCTTCGTTTTAATTTGTTTATCTTGCCTTTTTAGTCTATTTCAAAAAAAAATTATTTTACAACTTTTCAATTTTAACTTTCCACAGGACAAACAAATACGTTCTATTTTCTTTATTTTTTTTTACTTATTAAATTTTACTTTACGAGAGTCAATTTGATTAATTTTTAATATCAATTTAGATGAGATTAATGCAATATTTTACAATTAAAATTTAGATATTCAAAACTCATATGGAAAGTACTATTCCCTTTGAGACGGTTCACACAATTCACCCTAGTAGAGCAGGCAGGGGTCAAGGATCGAGTCGTCTGTTTATAGTTTCACTTCGCTTCTGTCATTCTATTCCCCTCGAACTATTAAGGTTTCAAAAAGAATGATTTATTTTAACTTGGCACTAAATTTAAGAAAATAAAGAAGACTTTTGTATCTTGTGGTCTTGAATTAAAATTATGTCAAATGTACCAAAATGTGTTTTAATCTTGTGGTTTAAAACATGTCACATGAAAAGTTATAATTAAAATTTTGTCAAATAAGAAAAAGGGGCATTCTTTTTAAAACAGACTAAAAAGAAAAATAGATCATTTTTTTAAGCTAATGAAACATCAATTTTTCTCATATCAATATGATCTCTTTATTCAAAAAGGGTGACTTTATATCCACACCAAAATGTTCATCATCCAACAAATGATGAATTGGAACTTAAATCGCACAAAGTGGTGGGCACACCCCAAAATGTATATTTTATGTCACGACCCAACTTTTTCAAGTCATGATGGCGCCTACCTTATCCCCCAGTAGGCAAGACAAATCATAGCCCGAAATAATAAGTAACGGGCTAATAGGCAGAAATAAGAAAAGATCGCGTATATTGATAGCAATAGTAATAACAGTAACAAACAGAAAGTAAACATTTCTCATATACTAAAACGAGGGAAGGAAAAGGACCAAATACACAAATGAATCCCTCCCAAGACCTGGTAAGGTTGGTACGAGAGCCACTACTAAAATATATACAGAGTACTACACAAAATCCAAAATATACTTAATATACACAAGTAGTCTCGAGTACAAAATACTAAACTAGAGTAGATAGGGGAGGATCAGCCTCAAACAATAGTAAGCTCACCCTGCTCCGAATTAGTGCTGGAAGGTAGTAATCACGTCAATCTCAGCTGCTATGAATTGGATCTGCATCAGGAAAAAAAGATGCAGAAGTATAGTATGAGTACCAAAGCAACGGGTACACAGTAGGAATCATCGACCGACTGAGCTCAATACAAAAAAGGTATAACTATAATATAAGGATGTAATCTAAATCAATAGTAAAAAAAGACAGAAAGGTAAACAACTGTCAAGCTATGCTATTTGATTTAGGTTAGGTTTTTTTTATTGAATCATCGTGGTTCTAGTATGAATCTGAGGAATGAGATAAAGGAATAAATGTAAGCAATATAGAAATAAATAACGCAGTAATTACAGATAAATCAAACATAACCTAACTGGGCCCCTATAATCCCGCTAGGCATACAAACATAACCTAACTGGGACCTCATAAGCCCGCTAGGAACACTGAAGAAGACAATTAACCCAACCATATCCCCATAAGTCGGTGGGACACACAAGTAGCAATTAAAAAAAATAAACGTAAATAATCTGTAACTGAGTCAATCCCAAAAAATCATGATAGTCATCTAGATGTGCACCAGACTTGAACCGGCACCAATGGGTAGTAATAAGAGGCCAGATACCGGACTCGAACCGGTAGTGATAGATGTAATAAGAGGACAAGTGCCAAATTTGAACTGGACATAGTGGGTAATAACGCTAGGTCACATTTATAATATACACCAGAACTCATAATCAGATGCCGGACTCGAACAGAAACTCAAAGACACCATAACTATAATCAGACGTTGGACTCGAATCGAAACTCATAGTAACCATACCCAACTGTAATATTAAAATTCATACCATACCATAACAATGTCAACATGGTACCAAAATTCGCAATTAATGATAGAAATAAAGTATATACTATACCTGAACAAAAGGTAAAATACATCTAAATAGCCATTCTTAAATCTTAATTAAAATGGGATAAATTCAAGGTTTTATAATTTAATTACATGTCCTAAAGTAATAAACACTATATTATATTGAAAAATAAAATACCAAAATTTACTAGAACGGGGTCCTAATCCGGATAAATAAGGTATGTTACTTATATCAAATGGTACACAACTACAAGTACTTATCTAGAACTAGCATAATAGTACACAATTTTAGTAAATAAGCTCAATCTAAAGATAGGGTAAGCCTAGCTTACCTGGACGTCCAAGCTAAAATGTCTCTGAAAAGCTTCCAAATAGTATTCTACTAGAACTCGAACTTGAATATTTGATGAAAATAATTGATTTTCTTTTGTAGATTAAATATAATATCAACGTATTATAGCTTTAGTAAGAGTACAGTAGTAAAAAGTTCTCAAATTTTTATCAAAGTTATGAAATATCAATGTAAAAGTTGTATTTGTTACCTAACATTAATGAATGATTAACACCATATACATAATGGCCCAAATGGCAAAATATAAGGCCATTATATCCTTGTCACCTTAACACCTATGTTGCCAACCCACTTCACCTCCACGTGGGGTTGAGGTGGCAACATCAAAACTTTTTTTTATCACTTTACTTATATATATTCGGGTATTGCATCGGTTCGTGATAAAATAATTATAATATTTTGAATACATCATAATTATTAAAAAAAAATTAATAAAATTTTTATTATATAATAATGATATTTTAACATTTCTAGATTTACTATCTCCGCTTAATATATAAATAGATTATACAAAAATATATTATAAAGTAATATAAATATATCATTACTTAAAGAATTTTACCAGTATCAAAATATTCTAGAAGGGTACTAAATTATATTTTTACCAAATATCAATTTAAATTAAATATTCCATAATCTATTAGATATTACTAAAATTAATCAAACGAACCGCCTGGAAATCGAACTATCAGTCCCAGCAAGTCATAAAAAACTTGGGACAGTTATAGAAAATTTCTAGATACCAAAAATGTGTGAAATACAGACAAATGACCGTGAGGGTCATTACAACATCCACTACTAAAAGAACTTTCGTCCGCGAAAGTAAAACATAAGGACGTACCTGAGGACTTAAACAGGTAGGAATACTGGGTGCGCATATCATGCCTGGGAGATAGGCCAGGTAGGTCTGTCGACACCACTTCAGAAACCTCGCGAACCACAGGGACGAAGTCAAGCGATGGACTCTCAGCAGTAACATCCCGAACATATGCAAGACATGACTCACAACCCCTCAATATCAGTCTCTTAGCCCGAATATAACAAATAATCCCCCGTCGTGCAGCTAATAGAACCTTACCATACAACCAGGGGTACGCCTAGCAAAGCTAAAGAAACGGTCTTAGAAAAATAATACAAGACCACATGGTGAGGAGATAGCCAATCTATTCGTAGAATTACATCAAAATCTACCATATCTAGGATAATGAGATAAATCTGAGTATCAAACTCTCAAATGGTCACCAAACAAGATGTATAACCAATCCACTATTACTAAAGAATCACCCACTGGGGTAGCTATACGCAATGGCACAGATAAAGACTCAAAACATAAACCCAACCACGATGTAAAATAAGCAAAAACATATGAAAATATGTAATCAGGATCAAACAAAGCAGAAGCTGGTTGATGGCATACTGAAATCTTACCTGTGATCAAAATATCTGAAGCCCCAACCTTAGATCTATCTGACACAACATATAAATGACCTTGTCCACTACTGAAATGAGTTCCTATACAACCACCTCTAGAATCCTGAGGACTATTCCCACGACTCTACGCATCACCCCTACCTAACAGTGGAACTGACCTGATCGATTGTGCAATCAAAACTGAAGGCTCAACCATTCTACGCTAAGGACACTTACGATCAAAGTGACTAACCACTCCACAACCATAACATGCCCCGAGCACCCTGCTTTGTCTGGAAGATCCAGCGAATCCAGAATGGGTACCCTGACTCGACGATCCTGACTGAACACCCCTCTGCGGCTGGCTGCTGCTCTGACCACTGGAACTACTAAAAACTGGATAAACCCTATCTGATATCTGAAGCGATGTCTGGACTGGCTGACCAGGCTGATGCTGATATTGAGAAGGCAGCTGCTGGGGGTACCTACCATGAAATCCTCTTGTGAACTGTGAATCATTGTAGCTGCCCTGGTAACGTGGTCTCTCATCGCCGCCCCTTGGGCCTCAGATCCATCTCCTCTATAGAATAAGCATGCTCAACTATCTCAGAAAAATACTTTCATGAAGTCACCAAACTCTATGTAGCCCTACGAAGTGATAGTCTCAATTCCCTGATGAAGCATCAAATTTGCTCTTACTCTATAGGCAAAATCATAGTGGCGTGCCTGGCTAACTCATGGAATCTCACCTCATACTCAGCCACAGACATAAAACCTTATCTCAATGCTGTAAACTCATCCTAAAGATGCTCACGTATGATGTGAGGCATATTCTTTCCCAAGAAAGCCTCGGAGAACTGATTCCAAGTCACCGGTGGAGATCCAACTGACCTGGAATCAAGATAACCCCTCTACCACCTCTTCGCTGTCGTATCTAGTTGATAAGCAACAAAGTCTATTTCTTGTACCTCAACCAACCCCAAATTCTGTAATCGTTCCTCACAACTGGATAGAAACTCATTAGCATCCTCTCCTAGGGTCCCAACAAACCTGGGTGGTGTCAATCTTAAAAATTAGCCTAACATCTTCTGTTCCTCTGAAGACATAACTGGCTGGGCTACTGCCGGCTGTGGGACTATTGGTACTAGCGGAACATCTACCCTAGGTACCGCTGCGGCAGGTTGTTCTCCTAAATTAACTCCACTCTGTGCTGCTGGTTAAAATCCCTCGGTCGGTAGACCGCCAACTAGCCCCAATAATTATACCAATATATCCCAAATAATCAGTAAAGATATAAAATTGAGTGGAGCCTGGGCTGTCTCTTGGCCCACCTGCTGCTGTGTCAGAATACCTGGAGCTCTCTTAGTCTCTGAAGTTATAACAGGATCAGGTGATGGATTCCTAGCCTGATCTCAAACTGGGGCTGCTGCTCTATCCTGCCCCCGACCCCTAGGTCATCCTTGACCCCACGCTGGAACTCTAGTAGTAGACTTGGGGTCCCGATCCTCGGCTCTCGAACCACGCAGCCTAGCCATCTGCGTAAAGAGTGAACCAATAAAAACTACAACTAACTCAGGCCCAACGCACGAAAATGGATCAAGAAAATAAGGATTTTACCTAAAAATGTTTTGTAGCCTCCCAAAGATAGGATATAGATATCTCCATACTGATTTGCGGGACTCTACTAAGCATTGGCTCAAGTAACAACAGTACCGGTGAAACCTAGGCTCTGATACCAAGCTGCCTCGGCCTAATTTTTCAAATCGTAATGGCGCCTACCTTGTCCCCCTAGTAGGCAAGCCAAACCATTACCCGAAATAATAGGTAACGGGCTAATAGGCAGAAATTAGAAAAGATTGCTTATAATGATAACAATAGTAATAACAAGTAACTAACAGAAAGTAAACATTTCTCACATACTAAAATGAGGGAAGAAAAAGGACCAAATATACAAAAGAATCCCTCCCATGACCTGGTAAGATCGGTACGAGAGTCACTACCAAAATATACCAAGAGTACTAGACAGAATCCAAAATATACCCAATATACACAAGTAGTCTCGAGTACAAAAGACTAAACCAGAGCAGATAGAGGAGGATTAACCTCAAACGACAGTAAGCTCAACCTGCTTTGAATCAGAACTAGAAGGTAGGAATCACGTCAATGTCGGCTGCTACGACTCGGATCTGCTTCAGGGAAAAGATGCAGAAGTGTAGTATGAGTACTAAAGCAACGGGTACTCAGTAGGCATCATCGACCGATTGAGCTCAATACGGAAAAAGTATAACTACAATGCAAGGATGTAATCTAAGTCAATAGTACAGAAAGGTAAACAACTTTCAAGCTACGATAATGGGATAAAGGAATAAATGCAAGCAATACAGAAAATAAATAATGCAGTAATTACAGACAAATCAAACATAACCTAACGGGGTCCCCATAAGCCCGTTAGGCACACAAACATAATCTAACTGGGACCCCATAAGCCCGCTAGGCATACTGAAGAAGACAATTAACCTAACCGTACCCCCATAAGTCGATGGGACACACAGGTAGCAATTAAAGAAAATAAACATAAATAATCTGTAACTAAGCCAATCCCAAGAAATTATGATAGTCATCCAGATGTGCACCAGACTTGAACTAGCACCAATGGGTAATAACGAAAGGCCAGATACCGAACTCAAATCGATAGTGATATATGTAATAAGAGGACACGTGCTGGATTAGAACCAGACATAATGGGTAATAATGATAGGCCACATATATAATATACACCAGAACTCATAATCTGATGCTGGACTCGAACCAAAACTCAAAGGAGCTACAATCATAATCAGATATCAGACTCAAATAAGAACTCAAAGAAACCACAACCATAATCAGATGCCGGACTCGAACCAAAACTTAAAGGCACCACAGCTATAATTAAACATCCGATTCGAATCGGAACTAATAGTAACCATACCCAACTGTAATATTAAAATTCATACCATACTATAACAATGTCAACATGGTACCAAAATTCACAATTAATGATAGAAATAAAGTATATACTATACCTGAACAGAAGCTAAAATACATCTAAATAGCCATTCACAAATCTTAATTAAAAAGGGATAAATTCAAGGTTTTGTAATTTAATTTCATGTCCTAAAGTAATAAATGCTATATTATATAGAAAAATAAAATACCAAAATTTACTAGAACGGAGTCCTAATTCGGATAAATAAGGCATGTTATTTTTATTACTGGGTCAACTGAAAAATCAAAACTTTAATATTATTTAATTTTTTATGTTTTATATCAAACTTTGTGAAGGATATATTGGGGTTGTTTCATTTTTGTTGCGGTCCTTTATGTTGTCAAGAGTAATTTATGTTTTGATTTAAGAATTAATTTTAGGTTTTCTTTAATGGTTAGATGTCACAAGAAGCGGCTTGTTATTTTTTAAGCTAAGAAGTGAATAAAACAATAAATGAAGTTTTACATGTTTTATTTACAAAAGATAGTTGATATATCTAGGGATAAAATAATTATAATAATTCTTGATGGATTAACGGCTTACTCGATAAGAAAATTGAGTAATCCGTCCCCGCACCAATAAGTCATTAATTATAAAATTCTGATCCATTCTTCAACCATTAATCCGATAACTCATTACCAATAACCCAATAAACTAATTTTGCAGTTGGATTAACAGATACAGTTTGATTTTGAACAGTCCTACTTCTGCATCATCGCATTACATTTATTTTTTGTTCATTTGTAAACAACCTACTAGCACTGCATGTTGAAAGAGAAGTATATTTATTCGTCGAAAAAATTCAACAAATAGAACTGAGGAGATGTATATTTATTTGTGTATTTATTAGGGTCAGATTAGATTAGGGTGCGTTTTTTTTTTTAAAAGGGTCATTTAACTTTGATTTGGGTTTTTCTGTTAAAGAAAGGGTACATGTGAAAAGTCTTTTAACAACGAGGATAAATTTGGCCCTAAAGTAAGATATCAAGAGTAAATTTAGCCTCAAAATATGATGAATGATATATTTAGCCAATTTTTCAAAATAACGGGATAAATTTAACCCCAAAGTGTGATAAAGAGTATATTTAGCCAATTTTTTAAATTAAATGAATAAATTTGACCCCTTTCCCTTTAAAAAGTATTGCGTTTAACACGTGTTTCTCCGGTAAGATTAAGAACAAATTTGTGTTAAAAGTATAATGAAAATTTGTATATTTTGATCCAAAATAATATCAAGATAAAAAAATACAAGAACATATTTTAACTATTTCTTACTGTACACGGGTGATTTGATCATTTTCCCAAAGCTACTACCATGAAGAGCAGTTTCACATGGTTTTCATTGTTATCTAGTGACAAATAAGTTGATGAAATTCTCTAAATCTTATCTTGAAAAGTAATATTTTGTCAAAAATTAATTTTCAAAACATACTGAGTACAATCTATATCTAGTGAATCAATAAACAATATTTTGTGCTTAGTCAATATTTCAAAAGTATCTCTAAGGAAGGAGTTGCTCTTTCTCATTTCTAAAAACTAACTAGTTCTCCATGCTAAGCCCAGATTCAAATTCAAAATATAAAAATAGTAATTTTAATTTTAAAATATAATTTATTATATAATTTTTATTTTATAATTAACATAATTTAATGGTATGCTAAATATATCTTGTTAATAAATTTATCAAATTATTAAAGCTTTTTAATCACGTAATTAGATAATTTTTAAGAAAAAAAATAATTTATGAGGAAAAAAGTATCAACAGAGAATTAGAATGTATCAAAGGACCACAAGTAATTCATATTATATAAAATAATATGATTTAAAATATTTAAATAAATATGACTTAACGAAGTTCATAAATAGAAAAATATTGATGTTTTTATAAATTTGGGATTACCTAATTGTTTACTGATAGATAAAAATAAATTTATTTTGATATCTATTGAGTTTTAACTTCGTTCTTTATTTCATATGTCAAGTGTTTTTGCAGAATTCATTTTTTCATGAGAAGATTACGTAAATATACAACATTAAAATATACCTTGTTGATTTTTAGCCAAAGTTTGATTATATCAGTTCTAGTCAAATCTTTATTACCATATTAGCAGAATCCTATTAAATTGTTAAAATATTTTGGATGTAAAAGATAAAAAAGTAAAAATAATTTATGTCCCTTAATTCACGCCTAATAAATGAGTCTTCCCATTATCCCATATTACTTGCAATAAAATCTCTATTAATTAAGGCATTTTTTCATATTCCTTAAATATATTAATTTCCTTTTCTACTGCCTTTTTTTCTAATTTCTTTTTGCATTAATTTTTTTTAATATTCTTCTATTCCCAGTGTTCTTTTTTTTTTTTAAAAAAAAAATGTTTTTTAATACATTTTTTATATTGTTTTCTTTTAGATTTCAAATATATATATATATATATATATATATATATATATAATTTAAAATTATTTTTAAATGTTGTCACGATAAAATTAATATTGAAGAAAAAATATCAAAAAATTATGAGAGAGAAAGGGGGAGAGTACATGTAAATTTCTCTAATTAATCATCTTATTACTCTATAAGAGAGAATTTGATTGCACAATAAAGATTATGTTATAAATGTACCATGTATAGTGAATGTCTACTTTATCATCTATTGTGTATGTCTATTTATGAAAAAGTTACAAACCCCAATGTTAGTTTTTCCTTATAAATAAAGGGATTTTCCTTCATTGTAATTCATCCCTCAAGAGAAATAAGAATTACTATCTATTCTCTCTCTACTCTTCTTCTTTGTTCTTTATTATTTCATAACACGTTATCAGTACGAGATCTACCAAACAAGATTAGATTATAAATTAAAAGGTAATTTCAAGGTAGTAATTCCTTATGTTATTTGTCTTTTGTTACTAATAATATAATTATTGTTGGATTTGAGGAAAAATAATTGGCTTGGAACCATTTATGTTTTAAATTTGTTCCTTAAGAACAATATTATCAAAAGGGATGATAATATGTTGGGTTTAAGTCCCATCAATTTATGCCTAAGACACCTTTATATGAGTAAGACGTTGAGTTTGAATCTCAATGCACCATATTGGTGAAATTATGATAGCTAAGGCAAAATAATGTGCTTTTAATGAAAAGTCATGAAATATGTCTAATTGAATATGCTTCATTCCATGAATATGGTAGCAATATATGATAAGTTTGAAATATGACAATTTACTTCATTCTTGAAGTGTATATGATAGCGGTGCATAAAATGCCTGAAAGAAGACAAGTGATTGAATACACGAATATACGCGTGGAGGAACAATATGATAATGATCATCAAAAGTGATGATATTTTCACACACGTATTATGATCATAAGATATGTTAGAAAAAAAATTCTCTACATCATATTTATGCCTTGATTTGCTCCTGAAGTAGCAATATCATAAAAGAGGTTATAAGTTATTAATTTAATAGGCTTAAGACACGATTATATTTCATTCATGAAAATGAGAATTTTAATTGTTATAAGCATAGACCTATTCCCTGGGTGAATGTGATGATATTTAGTGAAGCTTATCAATAAATGTGAACTTGATTGTGATGGCTTCACAACTCACCTCCGAATGAGGCAGAATAACCGAGAAGAGTTATTTTGAAATCTACTTCTAAAGTAGTAAATCTGAAATTTATTCATGTAATAGTAAATCTGAAATTTATTAAAGTAAAAAGGTACATGTCATGGTAAACTTGGAGTTTGCTAGAATAAAAATTCATAAGTTGACATGAACGATTATGACATTCTGAAGATGTGCATATTGAGTATTGGACATGTAATGAAGAATTAGAAAATTCTTCAAGAATTATTCATGTTGTTTGTTCTCATGATAAGTTGGTTGGACCAACTAATTATTGGATTGGATCCCTCAAAATCTAAAAAATATAAAAGGTGAATAAGGCTCGTTCACCTTTCATGTGATATGTTGAAAAGATGCATCAATAAGATAATCACGTGTACATTTATTGTCAACCAGTAGTTTGACATTCATAAAGTTGCTTGCTCAATAAAATTGAGTTAAGAGCATAACTTTTAGATTGTGCAATCAAGACAATTCATCTTGATGAAAATGGTTTGACATTGAATGTCGTCAATAAATAGCTCAACCAGTGCTGGTGAGATTAAATCTTCATGTGTTGGTCTGAAATATGATATGTTGTATACAATAAGACTTGTACGAATTAGACCAATAAATTATGATTATTTCTTCCCTCTCAATTGGTTCAAGTTCAGGAACCAATTATTTCATCTAATAATTTTGATGTACAGTATAAATTAATAAATATACCATGATGTATAAAGATGTATTCCAAGAAGATGGAGGATGTATGTTAGTTTTCCTAACACAAGGGGGAATTATAAGTAGCTATGAAATATGTTAGGAATTATCATCAGATCCCCATTTAAAAGATAATTCAAGTCAAAATGCCGAAAGCATCTCATATTAAGATGCAAGTGCTCCTATTTTGTGTCCCTAAAGGATAAAGTCTATGCATGCGTTAAGATTGGTAGACAATAGATTTTAAATAAAATAATCCTTGAAAAATATAAGGCGCAAACAATTATAATAAGAAGGGAATGTGCTCTTGAAGAGCCTACAACATAACACTTCATGAAACTTTATGAGAGGTTTAGGTACCTGAAGATAATGAAGTAATGAGATCTCAAAATGTTATATCACATTGTGAATCGATACAAAATGATATATCATCAATAATATCTTTGATACAATATTGACGCAATATTGTAAAATATTATGAGGATCCAAAATCTACGTTTATTTAAGTATGCTGACGTAAAAATATTTATCTAGTGACACGAAAGGATGCATTTTGGTAAGTATAAAACTTATTTGATTTGTTGTCCAGACACTTGAAGATGTCACGCTTGACATGTTGGATATTGTCACTTGACAAAAATTCATATGAAAATCCCTAAAGGATTCAAAATGCCTAAAGCATATAAAGTTTCTGGGAAACTTGTTTATTATCCTTATAAGGGATAAATTGATGGTTTGAATATTATTGAAAGTCTTGAGAGTTTTCAAAAGCAATAGATTATTTGCTAAAATAAAAAATATACCAATTTAGATTGGTTATGAAGTATCATATCTTAGTGTAATTGGTGCATTCATGTATCTTGCAAATACTACAAGGCTTGATATAACCTTTTTAGTTAATTCGTTAGCAAGATTGCAATCCCGATTTTATTGGTCATGCTGATTGGGTACTTATCTGACCAACATAAATCTCAGTCTCAAGAATGTAATATGTTCATATGTGGGGATACTGTCATATCTTGGAGATATTCAAAGCAATCTATCTAGCTACTTCATCAAACAAAATTGAGATAATAGATATTCATGAAGTAAGCCGAGAATATATATAGTTGAGATCCATGATACATCTCATTCGAGAAAAATATGGTTTGAAATGCGACAATGTACCTATAATTTTATACAGAGATAATGCAGCATGCATAGCGTATCTTAATGGAGGATTCATAAAAGGAGATAGAACGAAGCACACTTCATCAAAGCTTTTCTACATGCATGAGCTACAAAAGAATGGTGCTATTAACATGCAACAGATTCGTTCAAGTGTCAATGTGCCTGATTTATTCACCAAGTCTCTTTCAACTACAACTTTCAAGAAGATGATGCACAAGATTGGAATGCAAAGGTTCAAGGATGTTCTCATTAGGGGGAGTTAATACGCGTGTACTCTTTTTACCTTACGAGATTTTGTCCCACTGGGTTTTCCTTGTAAAGTTTCTAATGAGGCAGCATATATGCATATTATCTATCAATTAGACATTCAAGGGGGAGTGTTATAAATGTACCATATATAGTGAATGTCTACTTTACCATATATTGTGTATGTCTATTTATGGAAAAGTTACAAACCCCAAGGTTAGTTTTCCCCTATAAATAATGGGGTTTTCCTTCATTGTAATTCATCCCTCAAGAGAAATAAGAATTATTATCTATTCTCTCTTTACTCTTCTTCTTTGTTCTTTATTATTTCATATCAGATTACACATTTATGGATATATTTATGGTTTTCTGGTTTAGTGCAATTTTCTTTAATCAACTATTTTATTAATTAATAATTTTATAAATTACTATACAAATTTGTATGTAAATGACAAAAGTGAAATAAAAGATGTTATTTATGAAATGACACGATAGTTTGGCTATTCCTAAAGTATGAGATACATATTGAGATGTAAAATTCTCCTTTTTCATCTTATAGAAGCATGAACACAACAAAATATTTCAATGACTTCAAGTTTATATTATAATAATTATAACTTTAATTTAAAGTTTTTACACAAATTAACTTCATAATAATCTATAAAGATACTAAATAATAATTAAACTATATTAATAGATCACTCTATTCAGTGCATTTACTTACCATGTTTATGTTTTACACACTCTCTAAAAGAATACCTTATACATCTCATTTTAATTATTGCTTTATTTTTTTCACGTTCGCTAAAAAATAATAAATACAAGGTGTTATTTATTAAGTTACCCTAATTATTAGATATTTTTTTAGAATTGTACAATATGTATATCTATAATATATTAAAAGTGTGAAGAGCCTTAGAAAAAATGATTTGAACTTTTTGCCTTTTATTAAAACACTCTGCAATAGACAAAATCGTCTTTCACCTGTTTCCTCCATCGTCTTTTCACCTATTTCCTCCAATTATTATAGTATTAAATTAAGCACTCCTAACATATATGAAAAACCCCTGATAAAATAAATATATGAAAAGATTAAGAATCCTAAATTACATAAAACATATGAATCCTAAAATATATGAATATAAATTAACAGTCCTAAAATAATATATGTAAAGAATCACATTAAATCTTTTTTCACCTTTTTCAACGTTTTCTTATTGCAACCTTGTGACTTCTCACCAGTCACCTACATATCGTGCCACAAATTAATATTACCCATTAGTAATTTCAATTTAGTTCTACAAAACTCTCAATCGCCATTTGAAAACACTACATATAATCGATGTTAACATACCTCCTTAACCAGATGGCATTGGGAATCTGACTCGGGCAAACTGCAAGAGCCATAAGTTGTTGCGGTAGACATTGCCTTTTTTTTTTTATATTTAAATTTACCTTCAAAATAAGTTTGTCTTTTTTTATTATTGTTGCTTTAAATTAGGCTTAACAAAATTGAAGATCCTTTAACTTCTAAGATAATTTTTTCATAATCTTTTATTATTTGTATTTGCCTTTGTAAGTAAATCATTATCGGTTGATTCTTTAATATGTTTGTGAAGATAAAGAAAGATTTATGTAAAACATGTGGACAAAAATTCGCATCAATTACAAGTGAAGTTAAGGTATGGTTTTTCTATTCTAAATTTTAATTTTTTTATTCATATTAGTTCTACTTCTCATTAAGGCGTAATTCATGTTAATACTCTTTTGTCAAAATCATACTTACATTAGAAAAAAACTATTGAGAAAAAAAAATAAAGTGATGAAGACGTGATTTGAACTTTTTGTCCTTCATTAAAAATTTTCATAATAGACAAAATAGTCTTTTTACCTTTTTCTCCAATTATTATTTAATTTAATAATTTTTTTAATTAAAAAATTGCACACAAAAAAAGGAAAAAGAAGAAAAAAAAGGTTATTGTAATTGTCATAGGTTATAAGTAGTAATTTAATATCCTTTTTCTTGAAGAAGTCAAATTGTTGTTGGTTCAAAAGAAAAAAATATTAATAGAACAATAGTCTTAGTAGGATTCAAAGGAAAAAAGTAATAATAGAATTATAGCCTAAGTAGAAAACTTATTATGGAATAGTATTTAGTATTCTTTTTACACATATGAATTTTGTTCGTCTATGTATAACAATTTTTTCTTATTTTGCTATTGTTTTTGTCTTAAGGTATGTATTCATTATATAATTTTTAAACATTAATTATTTTAATTTAATCTCCATTAAGTATTATTTAAACTTTAATTTACTATTATATGGAGTATAATTGCTATTACATTTAGTTTCTAACGAAGTAAATCACCCACAAAGAAAGTTGAATTTTTTAAATACATGAAAGTAATAATTTATCAAAATTACATTTGTAGTGAATTCTTTTGTCCGTCCTAGGATTATTTAATATTAGTAGCTCATTAAGAATTTGTATAGCATTTATCTTAGTTCACATACACGATACATGCACAATGGGCATCGAAGTTAATACCAACGATTTTAATTTTATGATTAGCATAATATTAGGTCGTTTCAAATAATAATATTAATGAGATAGACTAAAAATTAATTTCTTAATATATCTATATCTATAATCTGTAATCTATAATCTATAATCTATCGATAATCTATAATATATTAAAAGTGTGAAGGGGCTTAGAAATATCGTTTGAACTTTTTGCTCTCTATTAAAAGTCTTTTCTTTAGACAAAATCGTCTTTTTACTATTTTTTTAAATATTTAATGGTTGAAAATTAATTAAATATATTTATACTAAACCTTTAATTCCTTATTAAACGTTATCAAAATTAATGACAACTAATAGTTTTCATTAGTTTAAGAATTCTAAATCAACTAAATTTGATTTTAAGAAGATTTAAAAAGTCTATAAATCTATATCTATAATATATTAAATTCATTAACTACTTGAAACTTCTAATAGTAAAATATATGTGCTTACAGTAAAATATATGTTTTTAACTTTTTGCACTTCATTATAAACCTTCATAATAGATAAAATCGTCTAATTTTAAATAATCCAAAGTTATATGTGCGGGGCACGTGCGACTAAACTAGCTAATAAGAATTATACAAGTGTAGTTGAAAATCATTGCAAACTTTAATTTTGTATCAAAAGTTATTTCAAATAGCTTTTTCAAGCTAAAGTGATTGTTAATAAAAAAACAAATGGAGTTTTAATAACCAATAACAAAAGTTCAAGTGGGAATGATTTTAACAAAAATAATACAGAAAAAAATGAAAATATATTACAAAAAGACATCATTAATTATCATGTGTGATAATCTGACTTGACAAAAAAAAATGTCATTGAGAGGACTACCAAAAATTAATATCCTCTCTGGTATATAATAGTAATTTTTGTTACTAGTCAAAAACATTTATAAAAAAATATCTAAAATATCATTGAGAGGACTACCAAAATTTAATATCATATGATATATAGTAGTAGTAATTTTTGTTACTAGTCAAAAAGGCTTTAATGTTAAGAAATACATAATAGTATGGATGTCTTCCACCCTTTTTCAATATTGTACAAAATTTAATATTGTACAATTATTTATAGTGTACAAAATTCAGCATTGTACAATTATTTGTAGTGTACAAAATTGACCAATTCTAATTGGTTGTAATATAATGTAATACCTCGTATATTTCTAAGCTAGAAAATGAACCGTTGTTCCTACACATGAAACCTCCTATACTGTGATTCATATTGAAGTACATGAATTAGGATGAGTATCCTAGTGATAATAGAGCTTATGATGTGTTAAGCATATTCATAAGATTCACTTAGAGTAAGCCAAGCTAAGAACTTTTGAATCCACCAAGTTTTCGTGTGTGATTTCACATAGGTCATCTTTGAATGAGTATAACTTGGTTTATAGGTGGTATTCTAACAGATTTATACCCTCTAAATTTTAGAGAATTGAATAAGCTTTCCGTCGATACCAAATTCACCTAAAATGGACACCCAGTGAAGAAGTTATGGCGATTTCAAGTTTTAGCAGCGTCATTTTAGTCAGTGGCGCATCGCGCCGTAAGCCAAAATGATGTTTGTCAATTTTCAGTGTCTCTCTGCGATTCCACCGTATCACGGTGAGTTTACATGTCATAAACGGGGGGCAACACGATATCTCCGCATCGCATCGGGGGCCCAAATCGGGTAATTTTCACAAAAATTAAATGACGCACCTAGAGGGGTATTTGAGTCATCTTTCCACCCCTATATATATTCAATAAACACAAAATTAAGCCCTTATTTCACCAAAACATACTCTTTCTCTCAAAATCCTCTCAAGAACACATTAGGGTTTTCAATTGGGGATTCAAGTTCAAGCAAATTTTTCCATCAATCATCTAGAATCTTCCATCTAAGGTATGCGTAGTGTTCATCTATGGATCCATTTCATTCATAGAGCTCAAGAACTATGTTTTAAATATTATATTGTGATTATCTTATTGTGATATGACCATGTACATGTTGATGATTGTTGTTTAAGTTTTAAGATGACATCTAAAGGTGTTTTCATGAAGTATATGTGTTCGTTAGTTGAAATCCATGAACTTTATGTGGTTTAAAATGGGAAAATTCATGAAAATACACCTAAGCTAAAAGGATGCATCCAAAGTGTTTGATAAAAGGCCTAGGATAATAGAATTCATGTCCCATGATTTAATAGTGCTTAAATGACAAGTCCATACCCTATGCTTTATGATTTCACATGAATTCCACGTGATTAATATGCGTCGTTGTTATGATATGGATTAAGCATGATATTAAAGCTATGCAAGTATACACATGTTGTATGAATTTCCCTTCATTACGTAAGATGTTGAGAACTATGTTTAGTGTGAAATCCCCTACTTATGATATGGTGAATTGTGGACTCTATTTTATGATCAAGTCAGTTATGTGTGTCAGTTTCCTTCCATCGAGTCCTGGGGTACTAGTACCCAAAAGATATAGCTGTGTACATAGAGTCATGTCAAGTTATCATGATAATCTCAGTCAAGCCATGATCTATAGAGCTCAGTCAGTCATGTGACTCAGAAAATCTCAGAAATCTCATGATCTCAATAAATTCTCAGATAGTAGTACTATTCTGTCAGTCAACGGAAGTCAGTTACTTAGTCCATGTACAGTCAGTTAAATCATGTTCAGTCTCTTCAGATGGGAGTAGAAGTTAGCACCGAGTGAACCCAAGGATGGGAACTCACCTGTCAGTTTAGGGTGTGATTCTTAGTAGTTATCATTGTGTCCCAGAACTACGTAGCCAGCGTAGGTTGAGATATATTAACCTGCCAGATTAGGGTTGATGAGGTGGCTTAAGCTGTCAGTTTAGGGTTCCCATCATTCTCATTCGAGTACCTTCCAGCTAAGGGTCACTCACAACTGTTCTTACCAGTGGCGCGGTATTGACACCCTTCCAGTCGGGGTAGAGATTAGACCCCAACCTAGCTATATGTATTATTGGGGCATGTCGGTTAAGTAACTACCTCCCATAGTTTTAGGCTCAGTCTCAATAAAAGACTCATAGGGTTCTTCAAATTTCAGTATATCAGGACTGTTAGATACAGTCAATTTAGTTACAGAACAAAACATAGATAGTTTCATTAGATTTAGGACCATCAGAAACAGTCATCCATGTTATCAGAACTATAGTATCAGTCATGTCAGATATCAGTAAACAATGTATTAGTTTTTAGATCTAGATATCACGTAATCACGCTCTCAGTTACTATGTATGCATGTTTGCACTCTCACGTTCATATTAGTCAGTTAGTGGGCATTGTTCATACATGTAAACCCTTGTATTTAGCCTACCCCATTCGTATACTCAGTACTTTTAGTTGTACTGACGCATTTGCTCTATGGTGCTTTCTTTCATATTACACTATAGGTTCAGAGACACGAGTTTCAGATCAGCAGTAGCATTCCATCTACAGAGTTACAGTGAGTACTTATCAATTTGAGGATGATATTATTTTATTTCATTCATTATTTTAGTTTATACGGAGTTAGTTGGAGACATGTTCCTTCAACTCCTTATTTCAGACAGTATTTAGAGGCTTTCAGATTTATGTTCAGATTTAGTTCAGATTTGATTCAGTTTTCAGTTATTTTAGGTATTCACTACCCCACATGGATGTTACTATTGGTCAGATAGTTTATTCAATTGAACCTTATGGCCTATTGTTCTTGTTTTCTGCATTATTACGTTATATATTATAGTATACAAGTACAGATATCTGTCATGGGTTAGCTTTTGGTCCCTCGGGATCATAGGCACCATGTAGCATTCCGGTTCAGTAAATTGGGGTGTTAATAACTTGGTATCAGAGCCTTAGGCTCAATAGAGTCCTAGGAAGTTTGAAGGTCGCATCTAGTAGAGTCTTATGCATGGGTGTATTGCGCGCCACATTTATGTGCAAGAGGCTATGAGATGTTTTAGGGATAGTTTCCCCTCTTTCAGTATTCATATCGTGTTAGTGAGCATAATCTCAAGTTAAACTCTTAGTCTAATCCATTCTTCTCTTATTTCAGAATATGCCTTCAAAGAGAAGAAACCAACCCGCTCCTCAACTCGAAGATCTTTTGGGCAAACATGTTTCTCATGTAGAGTTTAAGGCTGCATTCACCACACTTGCTCGGTCTGTGGCTGCCCAAAATGAATGGCCACCAGTTATTCCAGCCAACCCAGTGGCTAACTCAGCTGCAGCGAGGATTCGGGACTTCACCCGAATGAATCCTCCAACCTTCCTTGGATCTAAGGTAGATGAAGACCCTCAGGAATTCATTGATCAGATCCAGAAAGTGATAGACACCATGAGGGTGACTACTGTTAAGAGTGGTAAGCTAGCTGCATACCAGTTACAGGATGTTGCTCACACTTGGTACAAACAGTGAAAGTTCAAGAGGGTAGATGGTGCAGGTCCTATAGAGTGGGAGGAGTTTGTCACGACTTTCTTAGACAGATTCTTTTTCCAAGAGCTGAGTAAGGAAAAAATTCTAGATTTTATCCATCTCAGGTAGGGAAATATAATGGCTAAAGAGTATTCTCTCAGATTTACTCAGCTAGCCAGATATACCCCTTATATGGTTATAGAGAACAGGGCTAAGATAAGCAAGTTCATGTCAGGAGTTAATGATAGTGTGGTAAATGAGTGTAGGTCTGCGATGCTGAACAGTGATATGACTTTAGCCAGGATCATGACCCATGCTCAGCAAATAAAGGAGCAGAAGATTAGGACTAGGAAGAGGAAGAACAAGAGAGCAAGATCAGGCAGTTTCAGTTTTGCTCAACCTAAATTAGAAGGAGGAAATCGTTTGCAGTTTCGTTCTAAGCCAGCAGTTCTAGCTCCTTCCTCTGCCAGTGCCCCAATATCAAAATTCAGAGATGGCAACAGAGATCGAGCACTAGGATCTAAGTCTTAGGGCAGTGTTAGCAGTGCCCAAACTAATCCCCTGTGTCAGACTTATGGTAAGAACAACGAAGGTACCTGTAGAGCTGGTAGCGATGTTTATTTCAGTTATGGCAAGCCAGGCCATAGGATTAAAAAGTGTCCACAGTCAGGTCTACAGGGTCAGCAGAATTGTTCCACAGCCCAGTTCGGTCGCCCAAATCAACAGGGTGCCACTTCCAGTGCTGCTAGTGGGCAACACCCAAACAGAATCTATGCTCTTCAGACCTGACAAGATCAGGAAAATTCTCCTGATATAGTTACTAGTACGTTACAGATTTTCCATGTTCATGTTTACGCTTTGCTAGATCCAGGTGCATCGTTATCTTTTATTACTCCTTATATAGCACGCGATTTCAAAATCAGTCCCGAAATTTTAGCAGAGCCCTTTTCAGTCTATACCCCAGTGGGTAAGACCATCATAGCTAGGCGGGTATACAGGAACTATCCGATTATGATATTTTAGAAAGCCACGTCAGCAGATTTAGTTGAGTTAGAGATGACTGGTTTTGATGTCATTCTCGACATGGATTGCCTTTATTCTTACTATTCCACAGTCTACTACAGAAATAGAATAGTTCAATTTCAGTTCCCGAATGAGCCCGTCCTAGAGTGAAAGAGTAGTACTTCATCTTTCAGGGGTCAGCTTGTTTCCTACCTTCGGGCAAGGAAAATGATTTCTAAGGGATGTGTTTATCATCTCGTTCATATTAAAGACTCTGGTTTTGAATCTCCTAGCTTTAAATCAATCCCAGTGGTTAACAAATATTTAGATGTCTTTCCTTAATATCTTCCAGGCATTCCTCTCGAAAGGGAAATAGACTTCGGTATTGACCTTATTCCAGATACTCAGCCTATTTCTATTCTGCCATACAGAATGGCACCAGTAGAACTCAAAGAACTGAAGGATCAGCTGAAGGATCTCTTAGATAAGGGATTCATTAGACCCATAATTTCCTCGTGGGGAGCACCAGTCTTATTCGTGTGCAAGAAAGATAGTTCTCTTAGGATGTGTATTGATTATCGTCAGCTCAACAAAGTCTTATTCGTGTGCAAGAAATATAGTTCTCTCAGGATGTGTATTGATTATCGTCAGCTCAACAAAGTTACGGTCAAGAACAAGTATTCTCTTCCCATAATATATGACTTATTTGACCAACTTCAGGGTGCTAGTTATTTCTCTAAGATAGACCTCAGATCAAGCTATCATCAGCTTAGAGTTAGAGAATGTGACATCCCGAAGACAACTTTTCATACTCGGTATGGTCACTTTAATTTTTTAGTTATGTCCTTTGGTCTTACCAATGCCCCAACCGCTTTCATGGACTTGATGAACCATGTGTTCAAATAGTACTTAGACATATTCATCATAGTCTTCATAGATGATATCCTGGTCTATTCTCGCACAGAGCGTGATCATTCAAACCATCTCAAAATTATTCTTCAGACTCTCAGAGATCACCAACTATTCGCTAAATTTAGTAAGTGCGAGTTTTGGCTAAGGTTAGTAGCATTCCTTGGCGATATTATTTCTGATAATGACATTAGAGTAGATCCTCAGAAGACCAAAATGGTAAGAAACTGGACTCGCCCTGTCTCTCAATCAGAGATCAGGAGTTTCTTGGGTTTCGTTGGCTATTACAGGCAGTTTGTTAAGGTATTTTCTTCTATTGCATCCCCATGTCTATATTGACGTAGAATAAGGTCAAGTTTCAGTGGTCAGATTCTTGTGAGAAGAGTTTTTAGGAGTTGAAGACTCAACTCATCTCCGCTCCAGTTCTAGCTCTTCCAGATGGTTCAGATGGTTTCGTAGTATATTATAATGCATCCAGAGTGGGTTTAGGTTGTGTACTCATACAACATGGTAAGGTCATAGCCTACGCCTTTAGACAGTTAAAGCCCCATGAGAAAAATTATCCTACTCATGATCTTGAGTTAGCAGCTGTAGTATTTGCCTTAAAGATTTGGAGGCATTATCTATACGGAGTTCATGTAGATGTCTTCATATATCATAAGAGTCTCCAATATGTCTTTTCTCAGAAGGATCTCAATCTTCATCAGAGAAGTTGGTTAGAGCTCTTGAAAGATTATGACATGAGTGTCCTTTATCATCCGGGCAAGGCCAACGTTGTGGCCGACGCTCTCAGTAGACTCTCTATGGGTAGTATTTCTCATGTTGATGATAGCAAGAAGAAAATAGCTCAGGAAATCCATCAGCTTGCCAGACTAGGTGATTGTTTAGTCGATTCTTCAGAGGGTGGTGTATGTGTTTAGGATAGTTCAGAGTCATCTCTAGTTTTAGAGGTGAAAGAAAAGCAAGACAGGGCTCCTAGCCTTGTCAAGCTAAAAGAGTCAGTTCAAAATTCAAAAGTAGAGGTTTTCTCCCAAGGGGGAGATGGTGTCATTCGTTGTCCAGGTTGTCTCTGTGTTCTAGGTGTAGATGATTTAAAATAGCGAATTCTTATAGAAGCGCATGGGGCGCGATACTCTATTCATCCAGGGGCTACTAAGATGTACGGCAACCTACGGGAGATCTATTGGTGGAGTGGGATGAAGAGAGATGTTGCAAAATTTTTAGCTAAGTGCCCTACATGTCAGCAGGTTAAGATAGAGCATAAAAAACCTAGTGGTTCCATGTAGGAGTTCACCATTCCTACTTGGAAGTGGGAAGAAGTGAACATGAACTTTATGACGGGTTTGCCTCGAACTCATTATCAACATGATTCAGTTTGGTTCATTATAGATAGAATGACCAAGTCAGCTCACTTTCTTTCATTCCATACCTCTTATTCAGTCGAGGATTACGCCAAACTCTATATTAGGGATTTGGTCAGATTACACGGTGTTCCATTATCTATCATCTAAGACAGAGGTACCCATTTCACCTCTCACTTCTGAAAGGCATTTCAAAAGGGTCTTGGTACCCAAGTTCATCTCAGTACATCTTTTCATCCTCAAACAGATGGATAAGTAAAAAGGACTATTCAGACTCTTGAAGATATGCTAAGGGCGTGTGCAATTGATTTCAAGGGAAGTTGGGATAAGCACTTTTCTTTGATTGAGTTTGCATATAAGCTTATTCAGTTTTCTGTTCAGTATTCTATACAACTTGGTATTCAGTTCATGCTCACGTTTTATCACAAATCTGGTATCAAGTAGCATTGTAAATTCAGTCATGCATTCATGTATCAGTCTAGTGTATAATCATGCATAAAATATGCATTCTCATTGGGAGAACTCAGTTATCAGAAATCTCAGTTATGCATTTATGAATCAGTTACTCATACATCAGATATGCATGTCCAACATAATATGTTTAGCTTATCAGTCATGTCCGTCATAAGATCATGTTCCAGTAGTGTATGTCTTGCACGTACTCTAGTTTATCATCTATCCCCTTTTCAAACAGTCTCATTCAAGGATGAATGTTTCTTAGGGGGAGATATTTTAATACCCCATATATTTCTAAGCTAGAAAATAAACCGTTGTTCCTACACATGAAAACTCCTATCCTGTGATTCATATTGGATTACATGAATTAGGATGAGTATCCTAGTGATAATAGATCTTATGATGTAGTAAACATGTTAATAAGAGTCACTTAGATTAAGCCAAGCTAAGAACTTTTGAATCCACCAAGTTTTTGTGTGTGATTTCACATAGGTCATCTTTTAATCAGCATAACTTAGTTTATAGGTGGTATTTTGGCAGATTTATACACTCCAAATTGTAGAGAATTGAATAATCTTTCCATCGGTACCAAATTTGCCTAAAACGGACACCCGATAAAGAAGATATGGCGATTTAAAGTTTCAGCAGCGTCATTTCAGTCAGTGGCACATCGTGTCGTAAGCCAAAATGACATTTTTCAATTTTCAGTGTCTCTCCGTGATTCCACCGTGTCACGGTGAGTTTCCAGGTCACAAATGGGGGGCAACGTGATATCTCTGCATCGCGCCGAGGGCCCAAATCGGGTAATTTTTACAGAAATTAAATGACGCATCTAGAGGGGTATTTGGGTCATCTTTCCACCCCTATATATATTCTATAAACACGAAATTAAGCCCTTATTTCACCCAAACATACTCTTTCTCTCAAAATCCTCTCAAGAACACATTAGGATTTTCAATTGGGAATTCAAGTTCAAGCAAATTTCTCCATCAATCATCAAGAATCTTCCATCTAAGGTATGTGTAGTGTTCATCTATGGATTCATTTCATTCATAGAGCTCAAGAACCATGTTTTAAATATTATATTATAATTGTCTTGTTGTGATATGACCATGTACATGTTGATGATTGTTGTTTAAGTTTTAAGATAAGATCTAAAGGTGTTTTCATGAAGTATATGTGTTCGTTAGTTGAAATCCATGAACTTTATGTGGTTTAAAATGGGGAAATTCATGAAAAAACACCTAAGCTAAAAGAATGTATGTAAAGTGTTTGATAAAAGGTCTAGGATGATAGAATTCATGTCCCATGATTTAATAGTGCTTAAATGACAAGTCCATGCCCTATGCTTTATGATTTCACATGAATTCCACGTGATTAATATGCGTCGTTGTTGTGATATGGATTGAGCATGATATTAAAGCTATGCAAGTATACACATGTTGTATGAATCTAAAGGATTTCAAGATTAGTAATTTCTTATGTTATTTGTTTCAGTGAACATCCACCAAAAGGTGGGATATGAAGTTTCACCATAAAATTTAACTTTAAAAATTTGAGTAAGTTTGAAGGATTCAATGATATGGTTGTGCGAAGGTATAACCAAAGAATTGGTTAAGTAAGTGAGGTAGGTATGAAAATTCATAATTTTCTATATATGTTTGCCTTTAAAGATGCTTATTTATTTATAAATTTTATGTATTTTACTTGTTTAAAGGAAAGTATTTAAAGGTCTGTTATGAATTTTGTTGTATAATTTGGCATATTATGTCATTGATTATAAGACTGTGGATTCAAATTTCATCTCATTAAAAGTGTAAAACATTGGGTTAGAATCCCGATAAGCCATGATAAAATATTGGTTTTAAGACTCATCAATTTATGCCTAAGACATCTTTATATGGATAGACATTAAGATTGGATCTCAATACTCCATATTGATGATATTATGATGGCTAAGGCAAAATAATACGTGTTAAGTGAAAAGTCATGGAACATATTCCATTCAATATGCTCCATTTCTTAAAGTAAAAGTGGTAGCATGCAGTGCATGTATGTCTGAATGAAGACATGTGATTGAACTTATGAATATGAATATAGATGTAACAAGGGCAAAACATTTCGTTACATTATATGTATGCCTCGATTTGCTCATGAAGGAGCAATATCTTAAAAAATATTCTAAGCTATCATAATTTGATAGGCTTAAGACATCATTATATTTCATTCATGGGGAATGAGAATTTTGATTGTTAAACTACAGATTCATTCCCTGGGGTGAATGTCATAGGAGTAACACCTCCACAAGAGGTAGAATAATTGAGAAGAAATATTATGAAAAATACTCCAAAATAGTAAATTTGAAAAATTATTCATGTTCTAGTAAATCTGAAATTTACTAAGTAGAACTCATATGACATGGTAAACTTGGAGTTCACTAGTACAAATAAGTTCATAAGTTGGCACGAACGATTTTGTCATCTCGAAGATGTGAATATTGAGTATTACACAACATATATATTAAAGAATTAGAAAGTTGTATTCTTCAAAGAATATTATGAGTTCTCAAATGATCCTTCCAAAGATGAAGGTAATTTTTGCCACTAATGAGCATGATATGAAAGGTCATTGAAGACGTGATTGTCATGTGACCTAATTTGATATAAGTTTTATAAATCCTCCATCAAAATAAAAGAATACAAAGTGATGGCACACTTAAATTTTCAAAGTGATATTTGTCATGTAAATATAATAAATTTCACAATGCGAGAATGAGCTTCTAATGAAAATTTATGAAGCATGTGAACATAATTATAATTCATTCTTTGGAGAGAATGAAGTTTGTGATAAGCATCATTAATGCTCGACTATTCTTGAAATGAATCTGTCAAGATGAGATAAAAAATTATTAATAAGGACATATTGATGCAAGGTTGGATAGATGTCACATCTCACCTCTACAGGAAGGTTTGAGAAAAACAAAGAAAATTTTATTTTGATATAAACAATCATTCGATCATGTACTTATAGTATGACATAAATATTTTTGATATATTTATCATGGATTACCAAAGGATAAACGCAAGAAACAAGTCTTGCCTATATAATAATTTATGATTATGGTTGTACTTATATGATTTTCCCTTGAAGGAGATGTTCACCATATGAATGATGTGTGAAATATGTGTAGTACACGAAATTAATTAAAAGCTCCAAAAGAGCTTAAGTGTTACTATCTGGAGGAATGAAATTGTTCATAATATTGAGATTGTTGTAAGTCTAAAAAGAAACTCATTAAGTTTCAAAGATTTTATCAAAAATAAATTATATTGAGACTATAATTAATTAAAAGATGTTATATCTTTATATTACTACAGTCGACGCGGGTAAGGCTATTCGCGCTTTTTCTCTTATTGTAATACACAGATATGTGCATGATGACAGAATTACATGCAATAGTAAATTAAAAATTTACTAAAAAAATATCAGTTGGCATGACGGTTGACCATCCCGATTCAAATGTGATGAAAAAATAATTGAGAATTCATGTGGTCATATATTAAAGAAATAAAAGATTCTTCACGAATTCTCTTGTGCTGCTTGTTCTCACAATAAATTGATCATTGTACCAGCTAAGCTTGGGATGTATTCCCTAAATTTTTTGGAATATATAAAAAGGTGAATATGGGACCGTTCTCCTGCCATGTGGACTGATTACTATTATATAGTTTAATAGATGCATCTATGATATGGTCACATGTGCTTTTCTATTAACTTGTAATTTGATTTTTTCTAAGTTGTTTGCTCGAATTATTAAATTAAGAGCTCAGTTCTAAACTACAAATTATGTTGATAATGCTGGTTGGTTTAATAGAAATTATATGCCTCCAATTCTAGCTAAATTATTAATTATAAGAATAAATCTCCCAAAAAAAACTGATATGAGATAGTCATTCAAAATATAGCAGCATTCATATGCATCAAGCCAACAAGGCTCCCGTATTACTATTGGTTCAAGGTCAAGAACCAGATAAATTTTATCTAAAACTTTTGGTGTATGGCATATGATGCAATTGCTTAATCACAATGCACAAAGTTGGGAATAAATGTTAGATTTTCTAACATTAGGGGTAGAGTTGAATAACAGTTGAAAATTATGCATAAAATGAATTATCTAGATCCTCATAAAAAAATGTATATGTGAACTTGAAGTTCAAGAGATATTTATTTGTAAAATGTTGCAAACTAATTTTCAGATATATTTGCTAACCCTATATGATAATTCAACTGTAAAATGCTCCAATAAAAAGCCCATAAAAGGACAAAGTCTATGACATGTCTGAAGCATGATAGACCAATCGGTTCCAAAGGTAAAACTCCTTGAAGAAGGAAAGGAGAAAATGATCAAGATGGTCATGATAATGAGCCAAGTGCTTTAGCATCGACATAACACTTCATATAACCTTGGCAACGGTTCAGGTACCTGAATAAGTAATAAAAATGAAGAGAGCTTCATTAAGTTATGTCTTACTGGAACCGATATCAAACAATCATCGATGATATCTTTGATATAATATAGCGCCCAATATTATAAATAGTATCGAGGATCTTGGATACAAATCTATCAAAGAGTATGGGCAGATAAATTATTGGCTAGTTAAAAGTATGTAATTCAAGTAGTTTATTTCACTTGAAAAGTGAATATTTGGACCCATAATTCAAAGACCAAAAGTATAATGCCAGTGGGGTATAAATGATTTACTATGCAAAAGTAAAATTCGTAAGATATAAAGTATGACTTATGCCTTGGGGCATAAAGATTTCACAAAGTTCCTGGAGTTATTGTAGGAGAATTATTCTCCTGTGGTGGATGAAATGAAGTTTGTTTCAGTCTGACAATATTGAAAAGCTTGAATACACATAATAAATTAATGTCATGCCTAGCTAGATGATAAAGGTTATATGAAAATCCTTGAAGGAATTAAAATATTATAAAGCGATTCTATTGGATATCCCATGATTATAAAGATTGCTTAACTTGAAAACAAATCAATTTTGATCTCATGAAAATGATTGGTAAGTACTATGTTTTGTTGCAGTTGGTGCACTTATAAATTGCGGAGAATCATTTATAAGAATAAAGTGTTTTTTAAACAATGCGAATATAATACACTCGCTGCATTCTTTTTTCCTTAGCTGAGGTTTTATCCCACAGGGTTTTCCTGGCAAGGTTTTTAATAAGGCAGCTAACAATGCGTAGTACTGGATGTATACTCGGAATGTTTGACAAATGAAATATTTGTCCATTGATTAACACATGTTGAAAAGACATAAAAATCTTGATAAGCATAACACTTATTTGATTTGCAGTCTAGACACTTGAAGATGTCACAGATGAAATGTTGAATATTGTCACTTGGCAAAATTTGCATGATAACTTATTAAAGATTTAAAATGTTTGAAGAATATAAAAGTTTCTCAAAAACTTATCTGTAATCCTTATATTGCATAAATCTATAACTTGAAAATTATTGGAACTCTTGAAGGATTTTCAAAAACAATGGATTATTTGCTGACACGAGAAATATGTCGAAATGAATTGGTTATGAAGTACCATATCTTAATGCAATTGATGTACTAATGTATCTTGCAAATACTACAAAATCTGATATA
>NC_061119.1:62287434-62306413 GCF_002878395.1 Capsicum annuum | reverse complement strand
ATGAGATATATATTTATATTTTGATCTTTAAAATAGACCCATGAGTTGATATTGATTAAAGTGGATTTCCTAACGCGTTCTGAGCTGAGTCTGGGAGGAGTATTTAGCACTGAGCGGGAAATGTAGTATTTTCCTAAAACTACGTGCCACCATAGGATTGATGTTGACAATTGTGGGCCAAAGACCGAGTATGGGATTGTGATAGTGAGATTGAGGTTGTAGCCCCTGGAAAGAGTACAACACCCCCGCCAATGTGGGGTTATCTCCTTAGGAGGGCAAAACATTGGACTCCATGCGGCTCACATAGTGTAGTTATGTCAGTTATAAGAAACTCCCTCATCCATAATGATCTAAGTACCATAAGTTACCGAGCACTCTAATTCATGAGTCAAAGAGTTTGAGTCGAGTTAAATGGTTTATGAGATTTATGAAACACGTGTCATTACTGATGATTTATGGAAATAATGTTTTAGATAATTCAAGTGAAGATAGTTATTATTGTCAGCATGCATAATTTCTCATACATTTATGATATTATTTAAAATGCTGCATCCACCCCCACATACTCAGTACATTCCCAAGTACTGACCCCCATACTCTTTTGTATTCTATATTTCCTTGTGATATAGGTTCAGGTACTCAGTCTCAGCAGTGAAAGTGATCTCTGAGTATCCTCATCTACATTCCTGAAGTTGGTGAGTTGTCATGGTTCGAGGACCTGTATCTTTCATTTTATCTTGTTAATAGATGGTTATTTCCTTTCAGTTTAGTACAAGTCAGTTGGGGATCTGTCCCAATGGCTCCTTAATTCTATGTAGTGGAGGCTTTGTCAGACTAGAGTACCAGTACATATAGAACATCAGCATTTTAATTGTACAGAGCACTGTTACTTCGTATTGCAGTATGCTCATGACATGGTTATTCCTCTTTATCTTAGCATGATTTGCGTTATAGTGAATTCTGAAAGTGATGACAGGCTTAGAGGGTTAGCTTGGGGCCACGTGTGACCTTAAGCACCGTGTGATGTCTCGGAATGGGTTCTTGGGGCGTTACATTAATCTTTTTGGAACAACACAAATTAGCCCCTGCCACAAACCTAACAGATAACCAATATGTTTCAACTCTTGCTATTGCTACTGGATTCAAAATTATTTCTTACGTCCAATTACCCATCCCAAATTTCCTAATTTGATTTCTCATTTTACTTGTCTTTTTCATTAATCAAGAAAACATTAAAAAAAATCCATTTTTTACCCTTTGCATTAATCACTTTTTTTCAAATTAAAATAGAAACATCATTTAATAGGGGGACTATACGCCAAACGACGTTAAAAGCTTTCTTTTCTTATGAAATTTCGATTGAATAGCAAACAATGACAATTTCAAACACGTCTACTGTCCCACCAACTGATCAGTGGGTTATGGTAAACTAGACATGTTATTAATTATTTTTCTTAATCAATGTGGCATCTCAATTTGGGACGAGTAATTTGAGACGGGGGGAGTATGAATTAAAACGTCAGAGCCAAGCAACAAACTAGTCATCTGTTGAAACAGACTATTTATCTGTTGCATCAGACTTCTTATCTGTTGCAACATGAGTAGTCTGTTTTGAACAACACATCATCTCCTTCCACAAACCCAATAGATAAATCTTGCTATTGCTACTGGATTCTAAATTATTCCTTTTTACGTTGAATCGTCGACATGTTAGTTGAGAAGATAATAGACAGAATAAAAATTAAATCTGGATTAAAAAGTTAAAGATCAAACATAATTTTTTTTATTAAACAAAAACAAATAAAAATACATATAATAGACTAAAAGAAAAATAATAATCTAATTATTATTATTGTTGTTGTTGTTATTATTATTATTATTATTATTATTATTATTATCATCATCATCATCATTGTCAATCGGCCAATCTTCAATGGAAGTAGGAAGGCCCTCTTCAGTCTGCGTATCTCATGGAGTATTCTTGCTCTAACTCCTCTCAGTTCTCATTGCAGGTCACGAACTTGATTTCGAAGTTTATTCACGGCGTCTTGCAGAAAAGCAACGTCCCACACTGGGTCAGTCATAATCTTTTAGAGTGTAATATGAAAGATGAGATGCAATAAATAAATAGAGTGTAGTTGAATGAACGATTCAGTAAGGAGGAACCTATTTATAGAGGATTGAATTTGAATAAGAGGCAAAAAGGCGCGACTATTCACCTCCATTCATTAATTACATTTTTATTAAATTAAGAAAATAAATATTGTGATAAGTCATGACTTTTCTGATTATTATTATTAATTAGTTCTTTCGAAGAACCGTTTTTATTGAGTTGTGGCAACAGATCTATATCTGTTGCATCAGATAACACATCTATGACAACAGATATATCATTTGTTGCAATAAATATAAAATATATTGCATCAGATAACCTATCTGTTGCAACATATAATCTAACTATTCACCTTCATTTATTAACTATATTTTTGATTAATGTGAAAAGTAATGACTTAATTAAATTAAGAAATATTGCGATAAGTCGTGACTTTTCAGATTACTATTATTAATTAGTTCTTTCGAAGAACCATTTTTATTGAGTTGTGACAACAGATTTGATATCGGTTAATTAGATAAATCATCTGTGACAACAGATATATCATCTGTTACAACAATAGTGAACCCGTTACATCAGATAATATATTTGTTGCAACATATAATCTACTTTAAAAAAAAACTATCATCATATCATTAATCCAAATTTGCTTAATTTTTTATTTTATAAATAAAAAAAATACCTTTTCAAATTCTTTAATAAAATAATAATCATTTTTTTCTGGCAATAGATTGTATATCTGTTGAATCTGCTAAACCATCAGTTGTAACAGATATACCATCTATAGCAACAAATAGACGTTCTATATTAATATCTTTTTTTATTTCTTCTAACAGCTGATATATCAGTCGCAACAGATGAGAAATTTGATGCATCAGCAACACTGATGAATGTATGTATTTTTGTTTTAGACAAAAAGTCACGATCGATCACCTTATTTTTCTTTTTCTTAACAATCATCATCATATAAGTTAATTAATCCAATATTGTGACTTTTTTTTATTATATAATAAATAATTTTAAAAATTAAATTCAAAAACAAAAATAGTGAAAAGTCAAGATTAGTTATTAAAATTAAATAACCGCTCTTTTAAGGTTAGAAATTGTGTTTATCATTTATTTCCTTATTATTTATTTATGAAATATTTTTCATATTGAATAATCAGAAAGTCATGTCTTTTTCACCCTCTCAATAACAACAATCCTTTTTTATTAATAACCGCCAGGTGCAACATATGACCGATCTGTCATAGCAGATTAACCTCTGTTGACACAAATTGCTCAATTCCTTCCACCAACCGTCGACATGTTGAGAACAAGAAATAAACAGAATGATTATTAAATACTAAATAAGAATTAAAAATTCAAAGTCGACAACAAAATGAAATGAATGTTCACAGATTTTGTAATCCCTTGGGTAGATCCGATATACAAAAAGAGGAAAATACATGCACTAAAATAAAAAATATTACCTAATTATTATTACTACTATTATTATTATTGTCAATCGAACATTTTTTATTCAGCAGCCTTGCTTCGAAGTCAGTCAAATCTCTCTGGAGTTCATCAAACTACCTTTGAAGTTCACACAAGGACTCGATATGAATATTCTTGTACAAATCTGGATCATCCATATTTGTAAGGAGGGACCTATTTATAAATTATTGTATCTCAGAAAGAAAAGAAAATTGCTTTAAACTAAATCTAACAGATGGGTAATCTGTTGCAAAATATATTCTTTCTGTTAAATAACTTACAACATACTGATAATCTTTTGCAATAGATGTATATATCTGTTTGATTTCTCCAACAGATACGCCATATGTTGCAATAGGTTGATCATCTATCGTAACAGATGTCTTTAATTGTTTGACAATATAAACAGATATGTCACCTGTTGTAACTAGCTAGTCATCTGTTTATTCAATTTAAGTCATAGATGGGCTAGGAAGAATAAGGTGCATGTAGATGGATCTACTATCATATGTGTGGGAGTTAAGTATGTATTACTGATAAGGTCACCAGGACAACACATACAAAGTACAATATTTTTGTGAATGCAGTTTTTAACCGATTAGGCATTGACCATTCAAACAAGATCCTGAATTGTATCGTTAAGTTTGATGGGTTTGAAATTGATAAAGCTGAGGACCTCATGAAGATGGTTCAGATACCCTGTTATGAATTATTGACAGTTGTTGCTTGTGTTTATGCGTGTTAAGTTTTGAGAAGGAATCAATATTTATCGTCACTGCAGAGAACCAATAGCGATTAGACCTAACTTTAAGTGTGCATTGGACTCTTAAAGGGCCCTCGAAGCCTCGCACTTTATCAAACAAGAACAAAAAACCAATAAAAATTCCCTTGGCCAAAATTTATATGGTTGGGTTACTCGTTTGGGGTGATGATTATATGCCAGAAGGTGCGGTAGGAGAATGCCTTTAAGGGAAAATGGGTGGTTGATGGAAAACTATATTATCTGAGAGCTAATTAAAGAAGAGACATAGGGTATAAAGTAACTTCTAACAAATCTGGCAGATGAAATTATCTTAAAAGATGCAAAATTTGAATCAAGTGCAAATATAAAAGTGTATTCGATAATGTAATTTCGTCTATTGTCTTTCTGAAAGAAAAATAATGTAGATGGACACTTTGCTAGGGAGATACGTGGTCGGGATTATCACTTAGATAAAAAATAAGAGAAGACCAACAAAGAAACCACACGAGCATCGAGGGTTGAAATAATGTACAACAAGTCTAGAAAACTTACGCCAACAGCAACTGCAGTTAAAATTAGAAATCTAAGCGAAGGCAGTAATTTCTAAATTTTAAATTTTATTTCATGCCTTCTTGTTTGTGTTTTCGATCAGGTCTACTGCGTTGACCTGATCAGAACCACAAATGAGATTGAAAGGCAAATAGAGTATCTTTGCTTCCTTAGCAATATGGTTATAATTGATTGTGTTTTCTTGCCTTAGCATGCTTTTAACATTTCTTGCCGATTATATATTCAAGCTGGTCGTTGCCATCTTCGAAGTTGGTAAGGAGTTTCTCATCTCTTGTGAGCTCGATCAGGAACATTACCTTCAAAGTTGTGGCATTCTAGAAACCTTTCAGAACACTTTCTTCAGAAGCCATAAAGGATACATGGAGGGTCGTTGTGTTTGTTTTAGGTTAAAATGTGTTGATGTACATTAAAGATGTGGTCCCAACATTTGAACAACACACTTTTATCGAGTGGTGCTCCATGCATCTTGCTCAACCAATTTGATAAATTAATAAGCAAGGAGTTACGTAGCGTGTGATCTAAACCGACTCTACCAATCCTATTAAACGTTACGTAACTCCGAGCTCATTACCCTATCAAAAAAATATGACCGAGTTAGTGCACAAATTAAATAAGCTTAATTTATCAGCCTTTTTGCTGATCGCTCTTCTTCAATATAGATGACAAGATATCTGCTATGTAAAAGTCTACACCATCGCCAGACATGCTTGCCAGGGAGCAATTCTTCAGAAGGCATCAACAGATAACTTCTGACAGATTCTCAACTCCATGAACGCGGAAGGGGCATTGGTTAACCCAAAGGACATGACCAATAACTCATAATGACCATATCAAGTTCGAAAATCTATTTTTGGAATTCTTCGAACATGCTTAAAAATCTTTATTGTATTTATTGATACATGCGGAACATGCTCGAGCATTATGAGATGTTAAAAAATCTTTATTGTATTTATTGATTATATCTTAGTTTACTCCAAGAGTGAGGTTGATCATGTGGAGCATGTGCGGATTGTGCTTCAAAGACTGAGGGATGAAAAATTCTCCTAAGTTCTCCAAGTGTGAGCTTTGGTTGGAGTTTCTTTCTTTCTTGGGTCATATGGTGACTAAGAAGGGTACTATGATTGATCCAACCAAGATTGTAGCAGTTTGTTATTGGACTAGACCTACTTTGTCCATCAAGATTTAGAGTTTCATTGGCTTGGCAGGTTATTATCAATGTTTTGTTGACGGTTTCTTATTCATTGCAACCTATTAATCAAGTTGACTCAGAAAAAGATTTTCTTTCAGTGGTTTGATGTTTGTGAGGTGAGCTTTTAAAAGCTTAAGAATTTATTGACATCAACTCTAATCTTGACTTTGCCCAAGGAGGGTGTAGGTTTCACCATTTTTTGTGATACTTCAGGTGTTAGATTAAGTATTGTGTTAATGTAAGAGGGTAAAGTGATTTCTTATGCATCTCATTAGTTAAAGGCCCATGAGAGAAATTACCCTATCCATGATTTAGAGTTGTGCACAGTTGTTTTTGCTTTGAAGTTTTGGAGGCACTATTTGCATGGAGTCCGTTGTGAGATTTTCTCGAATCACCATAGCCTTCAATACTTTTTCACCCAGCAGGATCTTAATATGAGGTAGCATCATTGGTTTGAGTTGCTTAAGAATTATGACTTGACTATTCTCTACATTCGGTCAAGGCTAATCTGGTTGTAGATTCCTTGAGCTAAAAGTCATCTAGCATGGGGAACTTGGTGTATCTTTTGATCCAAGAGAGGACTTTGTCCTTAGAGGTTCAATATTTAGCTAACTAGATAGTTAGGCTTCATATTTTGATACTTGGGTGTGTTTTGGTATTTGTGGAGGCTAGGTATTCTTTGATGGAGCAGATTTGAACTCATCAGTTTAATAATATGAGATTGAGATCAATTTCTGATAAGGTATTGAGTGCTGAGGCCAACGAAGCCTCACTTGATTTTATTGGTATTTTGAGGATTGAAGGCTGAGTTTCTGCACCGAGAGTGGGTTATTGGATTAGATTAATTTTGGAGGAGGCCTATTGTTCCAAGTATTTTGTCCATCTGAGAGTGACTAAGATTTATCATGATTTGAGGTAGCATTACTGGTGGGGTGGATAGGGAGTATGCAGCAAATTTTGTAGCTCGTTTTCTTTGTTGTCAGTAGTTGAAGGCTGAGCATTTGAGAGCTGGTGGATTGCTTCAGATATTACCTATTCCTAAGCAGAAGTGGGAATGGATCATTATGGATTTCATGACCGGATTACCTCGTACTTCCCATAGATCTAATAGTATTTGGGTCATTGTAAATTGAATGACCTAGTCTGCACATTTCATACCTGTGTAAGTCTCTTTCAATACTAAGAGGCTGAACCGTATCTATATTTGGGAGATTCTGCAACTTTATGATGTGTCGTGTCAATTATTTTAGATTGAGGTTCTGTGTTCACTTTGCATTTTTGGAAGACTTTTCAGGTTAACTTGGGTATGTGGGTTGACTTTAACACAACGTTTCACCCCAGAATGATGGTCAGTTAAAGCAGACTATTCAGGTGTTAGAGGATATGCTCTGCCCTTGTATGATGAATTTCGATGGCCAATAGGAGCAACATTTGGCTTTAACAGAGTTTGCCTATAATAATAGCTACTATTCCAGTATGATATGACTCCTTTTAAAGCTTTATATGATAGGCATTGTCACTCTCTAGTAGGTTAGTTTGATGTTTCTAAGGTTATACCTCGAGGTACGAACTTTCTTCGTGAGTCTTTGGATAGGGTTCCAATTATTCAAGATAGACTTCGAGCAGCTCAGAGTAGGCAGAAGTGCTATGCAGACCATAGAATTCGTGCCTTGAGATTTGGTGTTAGTGATCGTTCTTTTCTTTGAGTTTTCCCCATGAAGAGTGTGATGAGGTTTGGGATGAGGGGCAAGCTTATCCCCAGGTATGTTGGCCCATTTGAGATTCTTCAGACTATTGGTGATGTGGCTTATGAGTTAGCTTTGCCCCCAGTTTTATCAGTTGTTCATCCAATTTTTCACATTTTTATGCTTCACTATTACATTCCAGATGAGTCTCGTGTAATTCATTGGGAGGCGATTCAATAAGATGAGTGATTGTCTTTTGTTAAGGAGTCGATCTCCATTTTGGCTAGGGATGTTAGACGGTGTTTCTCTAGAGTTACCCATGTGGTTAAGGTTCAGTGGCAACATCGACCTGTAGATGAGGCTACTTGGGAGGTCGAGTCTGATATGCACAGTTCTTATCCCCAACTCTTTGTTGATTCAAACATTTCTTTTGCCTTTAGTTCGAGGACGAAGTAGATTTTTAGTGATGGATAATGTAACAACCTAAATTTTAATGAAATGCGGGAAATATGTGTTTTTATGTGATTTGATTATTTTAACCCCCCCCCCCCATAGTTGCATTATAGCATTTCTTAGGTGTGGAGTTGATTGGCACAATTCCCAATGCATTTTGGTTTCATTTGTGTGATATTGTGGTTTTGGTGGCTTCGAGAGCCTTATATGTAGCTTCAGTTGATATCTTTTGATCTATGCGATAGATGGCAAAACGGACTGCGCCAACAAATCAAGAGTGTCAATTTTAGGGTGGTAACATGGTTGGTCTGGTTCTGTGTCTTTTAAATCTCATTTCGATCCCCGATTTAAAAAATTATGATTTTAGGTTTCGGCAGTCAACTTTGTGAAAATGGCATATTTTCAAAAAATTTGATATCGCCATTGAGTCTGGAGCATCAAATTTGATAGGGTAGCATAGTTTGTTTGTGTTCAGGAAATTCCAGATGAATCTTGAGGGCCCCACGAGGACTCAAAATAATCTAAAATCCCCAGCTCGTGCACCTGCGATCGCGAAATAGTGTTGCAATCGCGATACTGCTAGCAGTTAGGATGTCGCAACCGTGGCCCTTGACCGCGATCGTGATACTCCCTGATAGACGAGATGCCGCGATCACAGCCCATGGTCCGGATCATGAGTGTTGAGTATAAATACTCATGTTTCGTTATTTTTCACCATTTTTGAGATTTGGAGCTTAGGGTTTTATGATTTTGAGCAACTTTCTCCATTTATAAGCTTGGGTAAGCTCCGTTACACCCATTTCAACTAATTTCTTCTATCCTTAACATAAGATTCTTGTTTTAATTCGAATTTGAAAGTGAAAATTGGGGATTTTGGCCCTGAAGGCCTAAAATTGTATTTCTTTGAATTAAGCCCCAATTCAACACCTTTTCACTTTAATAATATTTCTAATCCTATAATGATCCATTTTCCCTCAATTTCATCCTCAAAACAACTTCAGTTCGTGATGTTAAAAAGGATTTCAAAGATTTTACCCGATGAAATTTTTAAAAAATAGTTTTCTTCAATTTAGACCTAGTTTTTAACTTATTTTTGATTGGATTTTAAGATGCAGACTCCTAAAAATATGGGAAACATATTTTTGAAATAAAATTACAATTTTGCCCTTCTTTTTTAAAAATCTATTTTGGGGGTCCATTTTGACCCCAACTCAAAACTAGGTAATATGGGTGTCTTGGCTTTTTCTGATGCGTAGATTATATATTTTGATATTTATGTTGATTTTGGATCCATTTGCGAGGAGTAGGGTTTCGAGATCAAAGTGTAGCGGATCAGTTTCGGCATTCGAGGTAGGCTATGGCTTAACTTCTTTCAGACAGGGCTGGGTAGTTAATATTGATACAAAAGCATATTAAGGGTTTGAGAGCTAATTATGAAAAATGGATATCTTATTGTGTTCTGCTGTGTGGGGGACTATATGTGATGTAATTGGTGGATTTGGTATATTATGTGTTGCGTGTGATCATATGGAGTCCTATGTGATAATTGATTGTCTATAAAACATGAGAATAATTGTGTTTTTGCTTGATCAAAAGCCTATTGTTGTACCAATTGTGAAATGTGATGTATTCATACTCTATTGGCATATGAATCATGTGAAAATTTATGAATGGTTGAAAATAATGAGTGAATAATTGGATCACATAATTGGTATATTTGTTGGTTATGGAAATACGCATTGCGATTGGTTGTGAATATTGCATCATCATTCTCATGGCGTCATATTCTTAATTTCACTTGTTTGTTGTATACTCTATGTATATATTTGTTGTTGTTTTATGTATAATTGATTTGTGTCTTATGTTATGTATGTGCTCTCAAAAACACTGAAAATACTGAAAATATTAAACATTATGGAGACTCTGGAAACACTGGAACATCAGATTTTATAAACCTTCTTCGGGGGATGTGCCAGAGAGGAGTCGTGGATATTGATATTGATATCCTATGTCAAGTAGGTTTAGCTTTGTAAGTATATACGGAGGTTGTGCGACAACCTCATGCTTCACCCTTATTATCATTATCATCATCGTCATCATTATTCTTATTGTATTTATTTTATTACGTGATGTGATTGTGTATCTTGTTTGACTTGTCACTTGTCCTTTATTCTATCCTTCCTTACTTGAATTTGATGCACTCATGTATGTAGATCTCTTTTCCTTGCTTATACGTGGTATAAATGTATGTTGTATTCCTTTTTGGTGTTTTACTGTATTATATGTGGATATTATAAAACTGTAAGTGGAAGCGGTGTTAGCTACCGTTGTGGGACATTTTTTATTGCAGGTGACGTGCCCTTAGTGTATATTTTGTATGTTTTATTATGTACTTTGCGCGATCGGCCTATGATACCTACTGAGTACAAGTGGACTGTACTCATGCCTACTGCGCCTTTTTGGTGCAGGTCCTAGTTCGAGTGCGCCCCAGCTTGGTTGATTCAGGTGACTATTTGGAGCTTTCAAGGTAGTGGGTGATTTTCAGGCATCCAGATGTTTTCTACTACCTTTTTATATAGACTATGTCTTTACTTTCATTTCAGAGACAGAGTTTCTCTTGTATTTTTGGACATCTTATGTATTTCACTTGGATTCAAGTTGTATTAGATATGTTCTTACAGTATTGACACCAGGTTTTGAGAATGTATGGTATTTTGATTATCTTTTTTCCGCATTTGTGATATTGTTATGGTTCAGCTTTGTTCTAGAAGCCTGCCTTGGGGTATTTCTGTTATTTTTTTCTTTGTGTATCAGTTTGAGTGATAGGCTTACTTGTGAAGGTTCACTGCGGTATGTGTCATCATGACCCCTTATTTTTGGGTCGTGACAGCCTCACCAGATAACTTTTGATACAAAATTTGTAACTTGTTCATATGACTGAATAATCGTGGTAATATACCCGAAAAGAGCTTTGAGAGTTTATAATGTTGGGTCCGTACTTAGCACGGGCATGAATTGATGAGCAATGGGGTGACCACTAGTATATTTGTAATTTAGTAGCAAGCTGAGATTAAAATCGTCTTTTGACTCAATCATAAAAGCACTTCCCTGTCCGATGCTCTTCCACTCCTCCTAGAACTCGTCATTAAATGGCTCTTTCTTGACTTGTTTGACATATTCATTACTACTATACTATTTAATCATTGATGAGTGAACTTTTCTCTCCAATAAATGAACTTTCTTTGTTTGATGGGGAGCGTTACAACCATATGTTGTAACTTGTAAGAAAGACAATTTCTTAAAAAGATAACCTATTATAGGATGCTTCATATCATAATTCAATTTATGGTATATATATTTCTTGAAAAGATGACCTATTATAGGCTGCTCCATATCATAATTCAATTTATGGTATATATGTATACTCATATGTACTTTCACACAAGTATACAATTTTAAAATTAGATGATTGTTACTTATTATTTTTTATTACTTAGTTACTTTCTTCTTCTAAGAAAATCAAATTAGAAATGTATAGCTAGAGACTATTAAGTGAACGTTTGACCATGAAAATTAAAATTTTTGAAGTTGAAGTTGAGTCTAAATTTAAGTTGGAGTTCAATAAATTTGCAATTCACTTAGTGTAACTTCCTCACAATATTCTATAATAGAATGCTAGTACAATGTTTTGACTACTTACTGAACCAAAAGAATTAGGTGAGAGGAATCTGTCACTTTCTTTTTTCTTTTTCTTTCCGTTCTTTTTATCTTTCACTTAGCTGAAGTATATAATGGTATACTTATGTTATATAGATATTGATAATTGATTGATGATTCATAATTCTACATGTGCGAATATTTTTCAAGAATCCCAAAGAAGAATCTCAAACGGTGTGAAATGCATCACCATTTATCAATACACAAATAGTACTCATGGATGTAAATAATGTGTCATCTTGCAACCACATGACATCTAAGAATAAATATTTCGTCATGTTTTGTACAGTTTGGATAGTTTTATTTTTAAATATGCCTAAATAGTATGAAGCTCTCATGGAGCCCTCAATATAAATCCTAGATTTAATAATCTATTTATAAACCTCAATATGCAATTATATATTAAAACAAACTTGATCATAAATAAATACGTAGAATTTTAACAATGTTGGGCCCGTGCTTCTCATCTAGTATCACATACAAAAGTGGGGCAAAACAAATTCAAGATTCAAGATGTATCACCCATATACAGTGACTGGCAGTGATTTTTCTGATAAGAGTTAAAAAAAAAATTAAAAAAAGATGAGAAAACCAAATGAAAAGGAAATAAAACTAAAATTTAAATGTACGTTTAAACTAATCGATTAGAATTAAAGCAGAAAATTTATTTATATATCCTGTTTATGAAGATAAGGAAAATGCAACAATAAAGGAACAAGGACAGCAAAAGAAAGCACAAAATAATTAAACAGCAAAATCAAAATAGAATTGTAGATAAAAAAAAAATGAAACCAAAAATATCAGAGATAGTAACCTGAATTTTGTATATCAAAAGTAGAAGACCGATGAGCATAAATAATCAAGCCAAAAATCAAAAATATTGAAAAAAAGCCACAAAAAATGCAGAGAAGATTGACAGAGAGAGAGAGAGAGGGAGGAGTACATAGACGAATAATTGAAAAGCATAGAATTATTGAAAGAGCAAGCTAAAACCTTGTATGGAAGGGAGATTAAAGAAAGAGAAACTGGGAGGGAAGAAAAGCAGAAGAGAGAGGAGGAACAAAGAATACTAGAGAAGCTAATGAGTCGGTGAATGGATTAAGTGCAGAATATCAACTGAAGTTACTATTTTGCCTTCGTTCGTTACTAACTTACTGTTCTATAAACTCCCGCGTTTCGTATTAGTTGATCCTATAAACTTGACATATTCATTAAAAAATTAATAAATAGATATACATTTTACATATTTACCCTCATATATATTTTAAAGTATAATAATCAATACAATAATTAAATATTAAAATTTGATACATAATTATCATATTAGTCAATCATATGCATTATATCTAGAATATTGAGTATTTATAATTAAAACTAATAATAATCATTTAGTTTTGAGAATTGAGATCACTTATTCATCATTCAGTAATTTTGAAAACTATGGATATTAGTATTCCTAGGATAAAATGAAAAATATATGTATAAAATACTTTTAATTTTAGAACTTGAACAACTAAATTAAAACAAACATTTTCAGAAAGAATGTCAACTAAACGAAATGGAGAGAGTAGTAAATTAATTGATTTTATCGGTGCTACACACGATCCAATATTGATGTGCGAAAAATATAATATATGTATAATTCTATTATTTATAATTGGGAACTTTCATCTGTTTAGTTATAAATTCTTAGATATGCATACATTATTTAACTCATATCGATAAAATTTATATAAATAATTTTTAAATTATTAAATATTATGATTTTTAATTCATTTAATATAATTTTTAAATATAATAATAAATTTAAAAGGAAAGTAAGACAAATAAATTGAAACAAAGAAACACCAAAAAATTTTGATATAAAAATATTTAAGTTAACAATTGTTGTGATTTATAATAATTTTTATATAGTTTACAAATGTATCAATACTTAATATTTAAAGTGTTATAATATTAAAAAATTGTGTATTTGATATTCTTTCTCCACTTAGAAGGTAAGTATTAGTTAATATACTATTTAATTGTTTTATTTTAAAAAAAATAAATCATAAGTGATCTCCTATATGGGTAAATATTTCTTTGTCGTTCTCTGAACACGCGCAGGTAAACCTTTGTCTTTTCTCTTTTTATGAGTACACATGTGCTCTGCTTTTGCAATCACCTTCTTCATCTTTCTTTTGGATTTTCCTTCCAATTTTTAGTGTTTGGGTTGGAGTAATGTTGTCGAGCTGAGTTACATTTTGTTACTGCCTTTTTTGCTCTTCTCTGTCTTTCCATAGTTACAGGCTACCTTTATTTGTTCCTTCCACTTTGGTTTCTTTTTTGATGTGGATATTATGCATATGCTATGCAGCAGTTGAATCCTTCAACGAAATCTCACAAAACACCATAGGTTAAAAGATAAGTGCCTTGGCAGAGGCAAAACACAACAATATATTTAGTGAAATTTAATAATAATTAACCCTCTTTTAATTCGTTTGAGATGGATTCGAGGAAGAACGAAAAGAAGAGGCGCAACAGATATCGAAGGAGAAAACCGAGGAAACATAGGAGAAAAATGAAAACAGAGAAACAGAACAAATGGATAAAGAAAGACATTAGGCGGTGGCATCAAATAAGTATCAAGAAATGACGAAAATACCCCTAAAGGAAGTCGGCATGTCGAAAATATCATGTTTGCTTCAGGTGCCACACTGTAACTTCTGATATAGGAGAATAGTAGAAAAGAAAGAAGAAGATCACTTGTAAAACATACATAAAACTAAAAAAGGAATTGTAAGTTACCTAAAAAAGAACCAATTTCCCCGAGTTCCGATCATTAAAATTTCGGTTCCTAAATAGCAGTTAGTTTGAAACGAAAAAGCCCATGGGAACTTGTTGCAAATGACCTTGTAACAATGCTAAGCAATAAGAAATTTAACTATTCCACTACAGCACAAAATTTCCAATAAATAAGCACATCAAGAGGATGATTCTGTGCTATCAAAGAATAGCGATTATGCACCTATCACATTTGCTAGAATGTTGATGTCTTCCTACATGAGGAAAGTGCCTAAGAAATCAATCGAGTTGAAATTCATGATATATTCAAAATACAATTAGAAATGTGTTAGGTCTTCGGTGTGATTCTTTCAACTCTACCAACACCCGTCCACGAACCAAACCAAGAGGGATCTGAAAAAGAAAGCGTTTTCAAGTCAATAAAACTAATCAAATAAGCTAGATAAAAGCTGATTGCAAACATGGATATGGACACACTTAACACTCCCGTTCTCAAAACTCCACTTGTTTTTCGTACCACATAAAATCTTGCAATGACAAGGTATAGTCTATGTTTTCCTTTAGAATCTGTAGTGTGCTCATTCATATGCAAAGATAGGCATCATAAGTTTTTATCCGAGGAGGTGCATTTTAACTGAACACATAATCTTAAGACACAAACCAACCAAGAGGAATCTGTATTTTGGCTGAACACACAACCTTCGGACAAAATGAGTCCTAAAGATCAACTCTTTCATATGCAAAGATAGGCATCATAAATTCTCATCCGAGAAGCAGTATTTTCACTGAACACATAATCTTAAGACACGCTCACAAAGTGATTCATCAAAAAGTAGAATGAATATGGATATAAATCACCAACTCCTCACACAAATGAGAAAAGTCTAAACACTTCATATTAGGGTGTCGGAGAAGGTAAGTTCACCCCTTCACCACAAGTGAGTAGGAAGCAGGATCAAAAGAATGCATGCATTTAACAATATATGCCAATATGATTGCCAATTCTTTCGATCTTGTATGTCGCATACATTAGCTAAAGTTTCCTCATGTAAACTTGTACTAACTTTTACAAAGTGTGTGGGATTCTTTCTATGTTTTATTTTCAAGAAAGGTAACTTAGGATTCTTTCTGTGTTAAATTCCTCTTCATTAGCAGATGGATATGGAGTAATATGTAACATACAGGGCCAAAGGATCTTGAGTCCAAGCTCCAAGCCTGGTTGTCGCCTTCAACCCAACAATGTCCTTCAGAAATAACTACCGCATCATAATGAGGGGTACTGACCAAGTCACCTGGTAAGGCTGTTATTCTCTTCATATTTTTCTCTTTATGATTAGTTGGAGAGCTGAAATGAAAGTCAAACAATTGGTGCAAAAGATGGTTAAAGAAAATTAGAATATATTTAATTACCAACAAACAAAAACCATTAACTTATTATACACTGGTATCTGCTCTAACCCAGAAACAATATAATGAGGTGTCCACTAGGACCATAATACTGAATTTTGCTGGCACAATTTATCAAAGACCAGTTGAATTATAGAAGATAACATCTTAAAAGTATAATAGCTGATGACCTGATACCAAGAATTTACACTAGTTGAGAAACAACTATCTCACATGTCAGTGCTTAGAATGGACTTGGAGAGGGTCGTATGAGGATGGGAAGAGCCAAAATGTCAAACAACAGCTGATCACTGACAAAAAGAGTTTCATCCAGGTCAAACAAGTCACAAGAACTGATATACAGCACAACTTACCAGTGCTCATCAACTGAAGTGGAAGCAGGACATCTTAACTGATATATTAAATTATTAACTATTCTAAAGGCAGAAGGGGAGCCTTGGAGTAACTGGTAAAGTTGCTGTCATGTGACCAGAAGGTCATGGGTTCAAGCCTTGGAAACAGCCTCTAGCAAAAATGCAAGGTAAGGCTGCGTACGATACACCCTTGTAGTGGGGCCCTTCCCCGGACACCGCGCATAGCGGTAGCTTTAGTGCACCGGGCTGCCCCTTTAACTGTTCTGAAGGCACCAAAAACATAACAACCAAAGAAGAGCAATGTGCATTAGAGGCCTTTAAAGTATTGCAAAGTATGGCTTCTATGCACTTTACTTTTTCAAGAATGAGAATGAGTATTCCACCAAAAAATGTATTAAAAACAACATAGATTCTGATCTTTCTGTTGATTTTCTGTTCAAGAGAAATTCTCCATAAGCTCAATATATATGTATGTTTTTTCCACTAATAACTTTTTCGGAGACACTTTACTTACTCTTGCTATGGATCCAAGAGCATAAACTCAATTCCTAGCTTGTTAGTAGCAGGAGATGTCATTGGAAATCTATGAACGAGATGTCATTGAAAATCTATGAGCGAGTCACATGAGCTATTGTCAGGAGAGTCAAACATAAAATATGAAACTCTATTCTCTGTCACAGAGGAACTTATCATTAAAAGTAAGATATCTAAATCAGCAAATACTATATCAAAAATTGAGTTGGATTTTAGTATATGTAATTTTGATTGTGTTGTTAAATATATCATGTCTTATCGTGTATAAGGTGAAGGTGCGTGTGTTTTGTGCGTGGATTATTGTATATATGATGTTGATTTTGTTTGTAAAAATATAGCATGTTTTATCTTGTTTAAGGTGAAAGCGTGTGTTTTGTGTGTGGATTATAGTATTTATGATGTTGATTGTGTTTGTAATATGTCATTTTAAAGATGAAAGCTCTCTTATTTTTGTTCATGTAGCTGTAATTCTGTTAATACTTTTGACACTTTTGAGTTTGTCGGAAAAAATTGGTGAATGATGATTCACGTTCTCGAAATTGGATATCTAACTATAAGATGCATATATAAAAATCATGATGTATATTGTTTGTTTATGTGTATGTGTATATGTGTTGTGTGGTTATTTTTAGTATATATGGTGTTGTTTTTTGCAGTAAATATACCATGTTTTAATGTGGTTAAGGTGGAAGCTCTTTTTTCCTACCCCTTTTTTGTGTAGCTGTAATTGTGTTGCTTTAACACTTCTCTTTGGGACGAAAAAATTGTTGATGGATGATTCTGGTTGCTATAATTGGAAAATCTATGAGCGAGTCACATGAGCTATTGTCAGGAGCGTCAAACATAAAATATGAAACTCTATTCTCTGTCACAGAGGAACTTATCATTAAAAGTAAGATATCTAAATCAGCAAATACTATTTCAAAAGTTGAGTACTTCAATGTTCAACACTGGAACCAAGAATATTTATTCCATGGTCAGATGCAGTGTCAAACCTTCCAATTGAGAAGTATGGACCGAGTCACAGTTAAACGTATTTCTAAGCTATGTTGCTCGAACTCTTCAAAAATATCAACGGGTGAGAGTCGCATTCTCCAAAAGTAGTGTATATTTGGAGAATCTGATACGGGTGCAACATTGAAAGTGAAGAGTTCCCGCAACTTAGTTTGTAAGGTTCGAAAGTCTAACAATCAAACTTGAATAACCCACTAACATAACATTAGTAACATCCAGACAAGTAACTTAAGTCATACTCTTATCAGGTTAATGAATGATATGTTGCACGGACCCTCCAAAACATATGACGCACCCTTGTCGGATCCTCCAAAAATGCACTAATTTGGAGGATCCGACACACACTCATCAACTTTTTCGGAGAGTTCGAGCAACATAGTCTGTGAATCAACAAAATCTTTACATAAGATGTAGTCCGATTACTTGAGTCAACAGAGAAACAACCTTGGGGGAGCTTGTCAAGAGTTACCTGAAGACAACCACATCGCCGAGGGAGAACTTGTATTTTTCTAGGCAAAGCTTCTCCACAACAACAAAGTCACCTGCACCATAATGACTATTTGATAGTTTCATCCATGTCCACAGCAGCAAACTTTAAGAACTTAAAAGAGAGGGAAAAGAGTAGTTACGCGTCAAGGATCTCATGGAACTATCATGTGGATTAAATGTAGGCGACATTGAAATGCCACCAACAGGAACTATACTAGCATACCGATCAGACACAGTAAGGCCAATGAGCCCAAAGGTGATATAATTCTTAGTTAAATTCCAGTGGAAGTTGACAGTTCCCATATTTAGTCCGCCTAAATCATCTGCACACTGTTCAAACCCAAGAAGAAACTTTCTTGAATAAAAATCAACAAATATGTCTTTCCAAAGTAAGCATGTTACCAATCCTATTTCAAAATATGGTGCTTTTACACTGTGAAAGACTTCAATCAA
>NC_061119.1:62283839-62284434 GCF_002878395.1 Capsicum annuum | reverse complement strand
ATGAGATATATATTTATATTTTGATCTTTAAAATAGACCCATGAGTTAATATTGATTAAAGTGAATTTCCTAACGCGTTCTGAGCTGATTCTGGGAGGAGTATTTAGCACTGAGCGGGAAATGTAGTATTTCCCCAAAACTACATGCCACCGTAGGATTGATGTTGACAATTGTGGGCCAAAGACCGAGTATGGGATTGTGATAGTGAGATTGAGGTTTTACTCCCTGGAAAGAGTACAACACCCCCGCCAATGTGGGGTTCTCTCCTTAGGAGGGCAAAACATTGGACTCCATGCGGCTCACATAGTGTAGTTATGTCGGTTATAAGAAACTCCCACATCCATAATGATCTAAGTACCATAAGTTACCGAGCCACTCTAATTCATGAGTCAAAGAGTTTGAGTCGAGTTAAATGATTTATGAGATTTATGAAACACGTGTCATTACTGATGATTTATGGAAATAATGTTTCAGATAATTCAAGTGAAGATAGTTATTATTGTCAGCATGCATAATTTCTCATACATTTATGATATTATTTAAAATGCTGCATCCACCCCCACATACTCAGTACTTGGGAATGTACTGAGTATGT
>NC_061119.1:62282304-62283739 GCF_002878395.1 Capsicum annuum | reverse complement strand
CTGATGATTTATGGAAATAATGTTTCAGATAATTCAAGTGAAGATAGTTATTATTGTCAGCATGCATAATTTCTCATACATTTATGATATTATTTAAAATGCTGCATCCACCCCCACATACTCAGTACATTCCCAAGTACTGACCCTCATACTCTTTTGTATTCTATATTTCCTCGTGATATAGGTTCAGGTACTCATCTCAGCAGTGACAGTGATCTCTGAGTATCCTTATCTACATTCCTGAACTTGGTGAGTCGTCATGGTTCGAGGACCTATATCTTTCATTTTATCTTGTTAATAGATGGTTATTTCCTTTCAGTTTAGTACAAGTCAGTTGGGGATCTGTCCCAATGGCTCCTTAATTCTATGTAGTGGAGACTTTGTCAGACTAGAGTACCAGTACATATAGAACTTCAGCATTTTAATTGTACAGAGCACTATTACTTCGTATTGCAGTATGTTCATGACATGGTTATTCCTCTTTATCTTAGCATGATTTGCGTTATAGTGAATTCTGAAAGTGATGACAGGCTTAGAGGGTTAGCTTGGGGCCACGTGTGACCTTAAGCACCGTGTGACGTCTCGGAATGGGTTCTTGGAGCGTTACATTAATCTTTTTGGAACAACACAAATTAGCCCCTGCCACAAACCCAACAGATAACCAATATGTTTCAACTCTTGCTATTGCTACTGGATTTAAAATTATTTCTTGCGTCCAATCGTCGACATGTTTGTTGAGAATATAATAGACAGAACGAAAATTAAATACTTCATCCGTCTCAAATTACCCATCCCAAATTTCCTAATTTGATTTCTCATTTTACTTGTCTTTTTCATTAATCAAGAAAACATTAAAAAAAATCCATTTTTTACCCTTTGCATTAATCACTTTTTTTCAAATTAAAATAGAAACATCATTTGATAGGGGGACTATACGCCAAACGACGTTAAAAGCTTTCCTTTCTTATGAAATTTCAATTGAATAGCAAACAATGACAATTTCAAACACGTCTACTGTCCCACCAACTGATTAGTGGGTTATGGTAAACTAGACATGTTATTAATTATTTTTCTTAATTAATGTGGCATCTCAATTTGGGATGAGTAATTTGAGACGGAGGGAGTATGAATTAAAACGTCAGAGCCAAGCAACAAACTAGTCATCTGTTGAAACAAACTATTTATCTGTTGTATCAGACTTCTTATCTGTTGCAACATGAGTAGTCTGTTTTGAACCACACATCATCTCCTTCCACAAACCCAATAGATAAATCTTGCTATTGCTACTGGATTCTAAATTATTCCTTTTTACGTCGAATCGTCGACATGTTAGTTGAGAAGATAATAGACAGAATAAAAATTAAATCTGAATTAAAAAGTTAAAGATTAAACATAATTTTTTTTATTAAACAAAAACAAATAAAAATACATATAA
>NC_061119.1:62273376-62282204 GCF_002878395.1 Capsicum annuum | reverse complement strand
ATTATTATTATTATTATTATTATCATCATCTTCATCATTGTCAATCGGCCAATCTTCAATGGAAGTAGCAAGGCCCTCTTCAGTCTGCGTATCTCACGGAGTATTCTTGCTCTAACTCCTCTCAGTTCTCATTGCAGGTTACGAACTTGATTTCAAAGTTCATTCACGGCATCTTGTAGAAAAGCAACGTCCCACACTGGGTCAATCATAATCTTTTAGAGTGTAATATGAAAGATGAGATGCAATAAATAAATAGAGTGTAGTTGAATGAACGATTGAGTAAGGAGGAACCTATTTATAGAGGATTGAATTTGAATAAGAGGCAAAAAGGCGCGACTATTCACCTCCATTCATTAATTACATTTTTATTAAATTAAGAAAATAAATATTGTGATAAGTCATGACTTTTCTGATTATTATTATGAATTAGTTCTTTCGAAGAACCGTTTTTATTGAGTTGTGGCAACAGATCTATATCTATTGCATCAGATAACACATCTGTGACAACAGATATATCATCTGTTGTAATAAATATAAAATATGTTACATCAGATAACCTATCTGTTGCAACATATAATCTAACTATTCACCTTCATTTATTAACTATATTTTTGCTTAATGTGAAAAGTAATGACTTAATTAAATTAAGAAATATTGCGATAAGTCGTGACTTTTCAGATTACTATTATTAATTAGTTCTTTCGAAGAACCATTTTTATTGAGTTGTGACAACAGAAATCAGATATATCATCTGTTGCAACAATAGTGAACCCGTTGCATCAGATAATATATTTGTTGCAACATATAATCTACTTTAAAAAAAAACTATCATCATATCATTAATCCAAATTTGCTTACTTTTTTATTTTATAAATAAAAAAATACCTTTTCAAATTCTTTAATAAAATAATAATTATTTTTTTCTTACAACAGATTGTATATCTGTTGAATCTGATAAACCATCAGTTGTAACAGATGTACCATCTATAGCAACAAATATACGTTCTATATTAATATATTTTTTTATTTCTTCTAACAGCTGATATATCAGTCGCAACAGATGAGAAATTTGATGCATCAGCAACACTGATGAATGTATGTATTTTTATTTTAGACAAAAAGTCACGACCGATCACCTTATTTTTCTTTTTCTTAACAATCATCATCATATAAGATAATTAATCCAATATTGTGACTTTTTTTTATTATATAATAAATAATTGTAAAAATTAAATTCAAAAACAAAAATGGTGAAAAGTCAAGATTAGTTATTAAAATTAAATAATCGCTCTTTTACGGTTATAAACTGTGTTTATCATTTATTTCCTTATTATTTATTTATGAAATATTTTTCATATTGAATAATCAGAAAGTCATGTCTTTTTCACCCTCTCAATAACAACAATCCTTTTTTATTAATAATCGCCAGGTGCAATATATGACCGATCTGTCGTAGCAGATTAACCTCTGTTGACACAAATTGCTCAATTCCTACCACCAACCGTCGACATATTGAGAACAAGAAATAAATAGAATGATTATTAAATACTAAATAAGAATTAAAAATTCAAAGTCGACAACAAAATGAAATGAATGTTCACAGATTTTGTAATCCCTTGGGTAGATCCGATATACAAAAAGAGGAAAATACATGCACTAAAATAAAAAATATTACCTAATTATTATTACTACTATTATTATTATTGTCAATCGGACATTTTTCATTCAGCAGCCTTGCTTTGAAGTCAGCCAAATCTCTCTGGAGTTCATCAAACTGCCTTTGAAGTTCACGCAAGGACTCGATATGAATATTCTTGTACAAATCTGGATCATCCGTATTTGTAAGGAGGGACCTATTTATAAATTATTGTATCTCAGAAAGAAAAGAAAATTGCTTTAAACTAAATCTAACAGATGGGTAATCTGTTGCAAAATATATTCTTTCTGTTAAATAACTTACAACATACTGATAATCTTTTGCAATAGATATATATATCTGTTTGATTTCTCCAACAGATACGCCATATGTTGCAATAGGTTGATCATCTGTCGTAACAGATGTCTTCAATTGTTTGACAATATAAACAGATATGTCATCTGTTGCAACTAGCTAGTTATCTGTTTATTCAATTTAAGTCATAGATGGGCTAGGAAGAATAAGGTGCATGCAGATGGATCTACTATCATATGTGTGGGAGTTAAGTATGTATTACTGATAAGGTCACCAGGACAACACATACAAAGTACAATATTTTTGTGAATGCAGTTTTTAACCGATTAGGCATTGACCATTCAAATAAGATCCTGAATTATATAGTTAAGTTTGATGGGTTTGAAATTGATAAAGCTGAGGACCTCATGAAGATGGTTCAGATACCATGTTATGAATTACTGATAGTTGTTGCTCGTGTTTATGCGTGTCAAGTTTTGAGAAGGAATCAATATTTATCGTCACTGCAGAGAACCAATAGCGATTGGACCTAACTTTAAGTGTGCATTGGACCCTTAGAGGGCCCTCGAAGCCTCGCACTTCATCAAACAAGAACAAAAAACCAATGAAAAATTCCCTTAGCCAAAATTTATATGGTTGGGTTACTCGTTTGGGGTGATGATTATATGCCAGAAGGTGCGGTAGGAGAATGCCTTTGAGGGAAAATGGGTGGTTGATGGAAAACTATATTATCTGAGAGCTAATTAAAGAAGAGACATAGGGTATAAAGTAACTTCTAACGAATCTGGCAGATGAAATTATCTTAAAATATGCAAAATCTGAATCAAGTGAAAATATAAAAGTGTATCCGATAATGTAATTTCGTCTATTGTCTCTCTGAAAGAAAAATAATGCAGATGGACACTTTGCTAGGGAGCTACGTGGTCGATATTATCACCTAGATAAAAAATAAGAGAAGACCAATAAAGAAACCTCACGAGCATCGAGGGTTGAAATAATGTACAGCAAGTCTAGAAAACTTACGCCAACAGCAACTGCAGTTAAAATTAGGAATCTAAGCGAAGGCGGTAATTTCTAAATTTTAAATTTCATCCCATGCCTTCTTGTTTGTGTTTTTGATCAGGTCCACTGCGTTGACCTGATCAGAACCACAAATGAGATTGAAAGGCAAATAGAGTATCATTTCTTCCTTAGCAATATGGTTATAATTGATTGGGTTTTCTTGCCTTAGCATGCTTTCAACATTTCTTGCTGATTCTGTATTCAAGCTGGTCGTTGCCATCTTCGAAGTTGGTAAGGAGTTTCTCATTTCTTGTGAGCTCGATCAGGAACATTACCTTCAAAGTTGTGGCATTCTAGAAGCCTTTCAGAACACTTTCTTTAGAAGCCATAAATGTGTTAATGTACATTAAAGATGTGGTCCCAACATTTGAACAACACACTTTTATCGAGTGTTGCTCCATGCATCTTGCTTAACCAATTTGATAAATTAATAAGCAAGGAGTTACATAGTGTGTGATCTAAACCGACTCTACCAATCCTATTAAACGTTACGTAACTCCAAGCTCATTATCCTATCAAAAAAATATGACCGAGTTAGTGCACAAATTAAATAAGCTTAATTTATCAGCCTTTCTGCTGATCGCTCTTCTTCAATATAGATGACAAGATATCTGCTATGCAAAAGTCTACACCATCGCCAGACAAGCTTGCCAGGGAGCAATTCTTCAGAAGGCATCAACAGATAACTTCTGACAGATTCTCAACTCCATGAACGTGGAAGGGGCATTGGTTAACCCAAAGGACATGACCAATAACTCATAATGACCATATCAAGTTCGAAAATCTATTTTTGGAATTCTTCGAACATGCTTAAAAATCTTTATTGTATTTATTGATACATGCGGAACATGCTCGAGCATTATAAGATGTTAAAAAATCTTTATTGTATTTATTGATTATATCTTAGTTTACTCCAAGAGTGAGGTTGATCATGTGGAGCATGTGCGGATTGTGCTTCAAAGACTGAGGGATGAAAAATTCTCCCAAGTTCTCCAAGTGTGAGCTTTGGTTGGAGTTTCTTTCTTTCTTGGGTCATGTGGTGACTAAGAAGGGTTCCAACCAAGATTGTAGCGGTTTGTTATTGGACTAGACCTACTTTGTCCATCGAGATTTAGAGTTTCGTTGGCTTGGCAGGTTATTATCAATGTTTTGTTGACTGTTTCTTATTCATTGCAACCTATTAACCAAGTTGACTCAGAAGAAGATTTTCTTTCAGTGGTTTGATGTTTGTGAGGCGAGCTTTTAAAAGCTCTAAGGTTATACCTCGAGGTACGAACTTTCTTCGTGAGTCTTTGGATAGGTTTCAAATTATTCAAGATAGACTTCGAGCAGCTCAGAGTAGGCAGAAGTGCTATGTAGACCATAGAATTTGTGCCTTGAGATTTGGTGTTAGTGATCGTGTTTTTCTTTGAGTTTTCCCCATGAAGAGTGTGATGGGGTTTGGGATGAGGGGCAAGCTTATCCCCAGGTATGTTGGCCCATTTGAGATTCTTCGGACTATTGGTGATGTGGCTTATGAATTAGATTTGCCCCCAGTTTTATTAGTTGTTCATCCAATTTTTCACATTTTTATGCTTCATTATTACATTCCAGATGAGTCTCGTGTAATTCGTTGGGAGGCGGTTCAATTAAATGAGTGATTGTCTTTTGTTAAGGAGCCGATCTCCATTTTGGCTAGGGATGTTAGACGGTGTTTCTCTAGAGTTACCCATGTGGTTAAGGTTCAGTGGCAACATCGACCTGTAGATGAGGCTACCTGGGAGGTCGAGTCTAATATGCACAGTTCTTATCCCCAACTCTTTGTTGATTCAAACATTTCTTTTGCCTTTAGTTTGAGGACGAAGTAGATTTTTAGTGATGGATAATGTAACAACCTAAATTTTAATGAAATGTGTGAAATATGTGTTTTTATGTGATTTGATTATTTCCCCCCCCCCCCCCATAGTTGCATTATAACATTTCTTAGGTGTGGAGTTGATTGGCATGATTCCCAATGCATTTTGGTTTCATTTGTGTGATATTGTGGTTTTGGTGGCTTTGAGAGCCTTATATGTGGCTTCAGTTGATATCTTTTAATCTATGCGATAGATGGCAAAACGGACTGCGCCAACATATCAACAGTGTCAATTTTAGGATGGTAACATGGTTGGTCTGGTTCTGTGCCTTTTAAATCTCATTTCGATCCCCGATTTAAAAAATTATGATTTTAGGTTTCGGCAGTCAACTTTGTGAAAATGGCATATTTTCAAAAATTTGATATCGCCATTGAGTTTGGAGCATCAAATTTGATAGGGTAGCATAGTTTGTTTGTGTTCAGGAAATTCCAGATGAATCTTGAGGGCCCCACGGGGACTCAAAATAATCTAAAATCCCCAGCTCGTGCACCTGCGATCGCGAAATAGTGTTGCAATCGCGATACTGCTAGCAGTCAGGATGTCGCAACTGTGGCCCTTGACTGCGATCGTGATACTCCTTGATAGGCGAGATGTCGCGATCACAACCCATGGTCCGGATCACGAGTGTTGAGTATAAATAATCATGTTTCGTTATTTTTCACCATTTTTGAGATTTGGAGCTTAGGGTTTCATGATTTTGAGCAACTTTCTCCATTTATAAGCTTGGGTAAGCTCCGTTACACCCATTTCAACTAATTTCTTCTATCCTTAACATAAGATTCTTGTTTTAATTCGAATTTGAAAGTGAAAATTGGGGATTTTGGCCCTGAAGGCCTAAAATTGTATTTCTTTGAATTAAGCCCCAATTCAACACCTTTTCACTTTAATAATATTTCTAATCCTATAATGATCCATTTTCCCTCAATTTCATCCTCAAAACAACTTCAATTCGTGATGTTAAAAAGGATTTCAAAGATTTTACCCGATAAAATTTTTAAAAAATAGTTTTCTTCAATTTAGACCTAGTTTTTAACTTATTTTTGATTGGATTTTAAGATGTAGACTCCTAAAAATATGGAAAACATATTTTTGAAATAAAATTACAATTTTGCCTTTCTTTTTTAAAAATCTATTTTGGGGGTCCATTTTGACCCCAACTCAAAACTAGGCAATATGGGTGTCTTGGCTTTTTCTAATGCGTAGATTATATATTTTGATATTTATGTTGATTTTGGATCCATTTGCGAGGAGTAGGGTTTCGAGATCAAAGTGTAGCGGATCAGTTTTGGCATTCGAGGTAGGCTATGGCTTAACTTCTTTCAACAGGACTGGGTAGTTAATATTGATACAAAAACATGTTAAGGGTTTGAGAGCTAATTATGAAAAATGGATATCTTATTGTGTTCTGCTGTGTGGGGGACTATATGCGATATAATTGGTGGATTTGGTATATTATGTGCTGCGTGTGATCATGTGGAGTCCTAGGTGATGATTGATAGTCTATAAAACATGAGAATAATTGTGTTTTTGCTTGATGAAAAGCCTATCGTTGTACCAATTGTGAAATGTGATGTATTCATACTCTATTGGCATATGAATCATGTGAAAATTTATGAATGGTTGAAAATAATGAGTGAATAATTGGATTACATAATTGGTATATTTGTTGGTTATGGAAATACGCATTGCGATTGGTTATGAATATTGCATCATCATTCTCATGGCATCACATTCTTAATTTCACTTGTTTGTTGTATACTCTATGTATATATTTGTTGTTGTTGTATGTATAATTGAGTTGTGTCTTATGTTATGTATGTGCTCTCAAAAACACTGAAAATACTGAAAATATTAAACATTATGGAGACTCGGGAAACACTGGAACATCAGATTTTATAAACCTTCTTCGAGGGATGTGCCAGAGAGGAGTCGTGGATATTGATATTGGTATCAGATATTGGATCATATAGACCTTCTCTGAAGATTATATCGGAGAAGAGTCATGGGTATTAGTTATATACTGGTTGACAAACCCCTCATGGGTCCTAAGCAGAAATCTTTAGCTTCATAGGTGTATAAGGGGTAGTATATGGTTTGGCGAACTCTCCATAGGTCTTATGTCAAGTAGGTTTAGCTTCGTAAGTATATACGGAGGTTGTGCGACAACCTCATGCTTCACCCTTATTATCATTATCATCATCGTCATCATTATTCTTATTGTATTTATTTTATTACGTGATGCGATTGTGTATCTTTTTTGACTTGTCACTTGTCCTTTATTCTATCCTTCCTTACTTGAATTTGATGCACTCGTGTATGTAGATCTCTTTTCCTTGCTTATACGTGGTATAAATGTATGTTGTATTCCTTTTTGGTGTTTTACTGTATTATATGTGGATATTATAAAACTGTTAGTGGAAGCGGTGTTAGTTACCGTTGTGGGACATTTTTTATTACAGGTGACGTGCCCTTAGTGTATATTTTGTATGTTTTATTATGTACTTTACTCGATCAGCCTATGATACCTACTGAGTACAAGTGGACTGTACTCATGCCTACTGCGCCTTTTTGGTGCAGGTCCTAGTTCGAGTGCGCCCCAGTTTGGTTGATTCAGGTGACTATTTGGAGCTTTCAAGGTAGTGGGTGATTTTTAGGCATCCAGATGTTTTCTACTACCTTTTTATATAGACTATGCCTTTACTTTCATTTCAGAGACAGAGTTTCTCTGGTATTTTTGGACATCTTATGTATTTCACTTGGATTCAAGTTGTATTAGATATGTTCTTACAGTATTGACACCAGGTTTTGAGAATGTATGGTATTTTGATTATCTTTTTTCCGTATTTGTGATATTGTTATGGTTCGGCTTCGTTCTAGAAGTCTGCCTTGGGGTATTTCTGTTATTTTTTTCTTTGTGTATCAATTTGAGTGATAGGCTTACTTGTCAAGGTTCACTGCGGTATGTGTCATCATGACCCCTTATTTTTGGGTTGTGACAGCCTCACTAGATAACTTTCGATACAAAATTTGTAACTTGGTCATATGACTGAATAATCGTGGTAATATACCCGAAAAGAGCTTTGAGAGTTTATAATGTTGGGTCCGTACTTAGCATGGGCATGAATTGATGAGCAATGGGGTGAACACTAGTATATTTGTAATTTAGTAGCAAGCTGAGGTTAAAATCATCTTTTGACTCAATCATAAAAGCACTTCCCTGTCCGATGCTCTTCCACTCCTCCTAGAACTCGTCATTAAATGTCTCTTTCTTGACTTGTTTGACATATTCATTACTACTATACTATTTAATCATTGATGAGTGAACTTTTCTCTCCAATAAATGAGCTTTCTTTGTTTGATGGGGAGCGTCACAACCATATGTTGTAACTTGTAAGAAAGACAATTTCTTAAAAAGATAACCTATTATAGGATGCTTCATATCATAATTCAATTTATGGTATATATATTTCTTGAAAAGATGACCTATTATAGGATGCTCCATATCATAATTCAATTTATGGTATATATGTATACTCATATGTACTTTCACACAAGTATACAATTTTAAAATTAGATGATTGTTACTTATTATTTTTTATTACTTAGTTACTTTCTTCTTCTAAGAAAATCAAATTAGAAATGTATAGCTAGAGACTATTAAGTGAACGTTTGACCATGAAAATTAAAATTTTTAAAGTTGAAGTTGAGTCTAAATTTAAGTTGGAGTTCAGTAAATTTGCAATTCACTTAGTGTAACTTCCTCACAATATTCTATAATAGAATGCTAGTACAATGTTTTGACAACTTACTGAACCAAAAGAATTAGGTGAGAGGAATCTGTCACTTTCTTTTTTTTTTTCTTTCCATTCTTTCTATCTTTCACTTAGCTGAAGTATATAATGGTATACTTATGTTATATA
>NC_061119.1:62253851-62270376 GCF_002878395.1 Capsicum annuum | reverse complement strand
TCTCTCATAATTAATATTTTATTCTCTCTCTTTGCTGATTGGAGTGATATGCGACAATAAGTCACTCTTATGATCTTATTAGATGTTTTAGAAGGCAGAAGGTAGTCATCGTAATTCAACTTTTTACTCAAATTTTTATGCGGAAGATTGTGAAAATCTCAAATTTTTTTTCATTGAAATATCAAAGAATATATTTCTTCTCTCAATTTTTCTCTAATTTTGTGTTTTCACCTACACATTAGCTGTATTTTGTCCATTGAAGATTATGTTGAAACTTTTTTCGTCCCTAAAACTCGCAGAGATTTGATTTGAAGGTTTTTATGGTATATTTTATCTTTACGAATATACATATTTGTTCTTCTCTATTTTTAAGTTATTCTCTACATTACCCACTAATGTTATTTAATTTTTCATATATTTGCAGTGTTAATTAGATCTTCAAGTAACCAATTTCTAGTTTTTTCAAATGGATGGGAAAACCCCTTTTAGGAGATTAACAAGAGGTATTGAACATGTAGATAAGATTAATTGTGGTACTCAATCGTTTGATTTGGGAGTTTCTCAATTAGACAGTGGTAATGCAGGATTTCTAGCGAAATTGAAAAAAGACAAGTTGAAAACAGAAATGCAAAGAAAAAGTGGCAATGACCATGTTAATATTCGAAATAGTTTGGTAGATTGTCATTCAAAAGATGATTTAATCAACGCTTCAAAAATATCAGTGGTCGATACAAGTGGATCAAAAAAAGAAAAGAAAAAGACATCACAACTTCTAGCAATAATGAAAGAGCAAAATGTTCCAAAGCTTATCAATCCAAAGGGGAGAGTAACACTGTTGAGATTCAATATAAGGTATTTTTGTATATTTATCAATTAGATTATTTTATTATTTAATTGTGTAGAATGTCATAATGTTAAAGTTTTGCATCTGTACGTTTGTATTCGGTGCAAAGATATATACATATATCGACATAATACAATTATACTTATTTAAATATAACTATATATGCAAATATATATATATATATAAAGTTATATTTGATACTTTAAAACAAAAGCTATCCAGTATTCAGCTTAGAAGATTTATGGAAACATGCTTTGGTCAATATGCCACCATGCCAAATTCATGGGTTCAGTCCCCAATTTTTTAGGTTCGCTATGTCCCTTGAGTTGAAAAATCAGTTCAACGGATTCTATAATGATACGATTTAACGAAAATACATTAAGATTTACATTAAGGGATTTTGCAATTATTTCTGGTTTGAACTGTGTTGCTTCCAAAGTTGATTTTGTATTCGACACAAATGTACTGAATAGATTAATGCAGGCGTATTTTGATGGTGAAGAAGAACTATACAAAGCAATATTATTTCAGGTATTTGAGGATAAAGTTTGGGGTCAGAATGACGATGATTCTTTGAAGATTGCTATTCTCTATTTCGTTCATCGTTTAATTATGTCTGACGAGATGCATATTGTTCCAGTTCTAAGATTTCATTTTGATGTGGTTGAGCAAGAACGATCAATGAATTACTGTTGGGTAAAAAATCTTTCAAAGAGCTTGCCAAGTTCATATCAAGAAAGCTGACCTCCGATGGACAGTATTATTGACTTCATGACATGCCATATGCTATGCAAGTATAGATGTATGAGTGTTGCTTGAATGTTGATAAGCGACTTGCTAAAAAGGTTGGTGATCGAATTCCTAAGTTTCTTAATTGAAAACCTATAAAAGACCGTCCACGGTACAAATAATTTATGCGGAACATGTTTATGTGCAAAAAGGTAAAATTCAGTGTCTTAGTAACCTAAAATACAAAGTTTTTTTATAAGTTAATATTTATTTTTATTGATATATACAAAACTAATTACTAATCCATAGTTGATGTCTAGATTTTCTTTTAAAACATCAAGGCATCCGCAAGTGAAATTGCATCTTTTCAACTTTCATACAAAATTATTGATAATGTTACTATTGTGAAATCTCCAATGAATGATGTTGTTAATACTGATGACTTTCAAGAGATGTCTTCAATCTCTATTGCTCGTAAAGGAAAGGGTAAAATATATGTCTCTGTATCACCTTCAAAAAAGAATCAGAAGTAGAAGCAAATGTCATCGGGTGCGTCAATATCAATCAAGAGTCCTACAAAGGTGGTTTCAAAAGCGACAACTTCTAACACATCTCCGTTTTTTATTAATAAAACAGTCAAAAAGTTCACCTTAAATAGGAAGCTAGTAGAGGAGCAAATTCAGTCACCGCATAGTATTGAACCACCAGTGACCGATGCAGCAGTGAAGAGAACCATTCCAATTGATGATCTCAATATTCTCAATCAAAAAATTGATGTGCTGAAGAGTTATATAGGTATATTTTAATCATCTTCAAATTTTAGAAAAATTCATATTATTAAATTATCGATATGAATTTATTATATAAAATATAGGTGAAGTCAGAATTTCAAAGTTTGCGTAATTTGATAAATGTCAATCATAAGACAGTCATGGATGCTATCAAAATAAAAATATTCACGAGAAGGTATGAAGTATACGAGCATTATTTTTCAATAAATCATACATAATTTAAATAATGATTTGTAATACATATTAAGATTTCATAAAAAAAATCATCGGTTGATAAGCAAGGAGAAATCCCAGCCATGAATATGCATTGTGCTCCTGGCAGTAGCAAGTGTTCAAAATTATATATTTATGAGATGATATAATATGTATTTACGACATATGTTCTTACATACATATAACCGTTGTTTCTTTATGTATGTCATGTTATTCAACGACCACATACCTACCAACCTAATAAAATAGTATATATGTGTCAAACTAAGTATTTATACATATACATATATACTATTAGATTTTTTTGTTGTTTAGTTGTATAAAATGTCATAATGTTAAAGTTTTGTATGTGTACATTTGAATTCTGTGTAAAAATTTATACATATATTGACATAATACAGTTATACTTATTTATATATAAGTGTATATATATGTATATATATATATACACACACAAAAATATACACATATTCAATCGTGCCCTCATATATAATTTTTATGTGTATTCTGATATGTAGTTTGAATACATTTATAAACATATATGCATAATGCATATATTCATTTCAATTTAAATTTTGTATGTTTATGTTGATCTTGTATATACATTTACAGATTTATAATGTATATATATACACAATTGTATCTACATATGTCTATATATTTTTATGATTATATTGGCATATGCACATAGAAATACATATGAATATATATTGGACTATTGGATTGAGACAATTGCTTATTTCTATATCTTAAATTGAAGCATATTCTTAATATACGAAGTACTAACTCATCCATATTGCTTGTTATCAGAGTAATATGGACGTCAACGGTACCCCTTCGTGTTTGAATGTTCCTGTTGTACGTGAGCATGATGTCAAAGTAAATGTTCAATTTGAGAAGCCTATTGATGATGTATTCTTTGTTAAGCCGCATATTTAGTGTTACTTTTTTTTTGTTATCATTTTTTTCAATTATGCTTAGTCATTTATTTTAAGCAGTGAATTGATTTTTTATATATATTTTTTATTTCTAAAATGCGTAGAAGTCGTTACTAAATTCAGCCTTTTTATTTTTTAATGAATTTTCTGGATGTCATTTTAATGAACTTTTATATAATAGGTTGCGAATACAGAATCAATTTTGAAGGTTCAAAATGTTGGGATTCATATTGAAGAGTTAATTGACGACTTGAAAAATATGGACAGTGATCATGAAGATGTTCAAATAAAAGATCAGTCATTCGACCCGATGAAAGTATATATACTTTTAAATGAATTAAGTTTATTCTATTCCTCATTTATTTACCTTATATTTATAATCATAACTTTCATGTTTGTTTTAGGTGGATGAAACTAAAGTTGATTGTGTAGAAGATGATCATTCTCATATAGATGTACAACATGATCTTCAGATTGTTGCTATTCATACAAATGTAAGCAGTCACTCACCAGACCAGCAAGTCATGTTTGCAGCCTCGGTTCACATGGAATATCCAATTGAAATTGAGCATCCAAAGTCAATTCAGAATAAAACAAAAACTCAGTGTACGTTTTCTGATGAACTACTTCCAAGTTTGAATACTGAAAGACGTATCATAGATATACACAGAAGAAAACTGACAGGAGAAACATCAAAACTATCCCAGAGAACACGAAAATTAGGTCGATGAAAAACATCTTCTTATATGACTGATTTTGAATTCGGATCTAGTAAAATAATATGTTAGTTATTTTTATAGATGTGATATACTATAAAAAATTTATTATTTAATTAATGTTTAATTTTCAGGTAGCTCTTCAAGAATGCCTAAGATTTTTTATACAAAACATACATTCATATCCGACATCATGTATGGGCCACACAATTCAAAATTATATAGCCTTTTTTGAGTTGGGTACTTGAAGGAACACTAAAGAAACACACTTTCAAATATGTTATTCATACCTTACTAATAACATAAGTATTATATGTGTCAAACTAAATATTTATACATATACATATATACTATTAGAATTTTTTGTTGTTTAGTTGTATAGAATATCATAATGTTAAAATTTTGTATGTGTACGTTTGTATTTTGTGTAAAAATTTATACATATATTGACATAATATATTTATATTTATTTATATAAAACTGTATATATACAAATATACATATATCCAATTCTGCCATCATATATAATTTTTATGTGTGTTCTGATATGTAGTGTTAATACATTTATAATTCATATATGCAAAATGGATATATTCATTTCAATTTAAGTTTTGTATTTTTATGTTGATCTTGTATATATGTGAATAATAATTTTACTTTGATAGGAATTTTGTTGAGATCACTACTTGAGCAAAAAGTCAGTCACCAAGCCATCTTTATTCTCTGATGCTGAATCAATTGGGGATAAGAACTAATTTTATATGCTATCATTTTTAATAAATTATTGAATGACTCGGTTAGTTGATATAGTTTTTTTGTTAATTCAGCTGAATACATTACACATTTACTCATTGTGTGAAGTATAATAATTCTTTTTGTGTACAACACATTGTTATGATTCTATATTACTTGCGTAAGAAATTCAAGTACGAGCCAAACAGTAAATACAAATACAACACAATAAACTGTTTGTTCATGATAACATTATTGAATATTTTTGACAAGTATGCGGATAATACAAGGGAGTATAACTTGGCAAGTCAGGAGTTGAGGACTGTCAAATACATCAATGAATTTAGACTCCATGCTTCTGTACCTTTGCATACTATGGATTACATTTTTATTCCAGTTAATATCGACAGAATACATTGGGTATTGGTTGTTCTGTCATTCAATGATAGATGTCTATACGTGTATGACTCTCTTAGGTCTGCTAGTCATGATGCATTTTTTGCCCTTGAAATGAAGAAGCTATCAGAATTGATTCCTATATATCTAACAATTTTTAGTTTCTATAAAAAAAAGTATTGATTTTGCCTCGCATTTCAAGTACATAGATCGCGAAGAAGAATCTTTTCTAAATATGGTATTCATGGATAATTTATCACAATAATTTTCTGGAAGCTTGTAAGTTGATATTTCAATGCTTTTTAGTTTATCAATTTTTTTAAATACAAATATGTATTCTGATAGCAGTATTTATTGTTAAAAAATGATGCACGAATTATGGAGTCTTCATTGTTGCATATGCAGAGTATCTTAGTCATGAAAAAGGTATACCACCTAGACATTTTATTGTAGAAGTTTTTCTTACCCGTTATGCTGCTCTTCTATGGCAGCATGAAACTCAGAAGAATGAGATTGACGCAATTAGTGATGAAGAGAGTTCGAACAGTCCAGTGAGGTCTCAATTTGAGTGTGAGACTAGTGACATGATAATTATCCCTTAGACAGTACACATATTTCTCCATTTTATTGGTTTTAGTTGAAAACACAAATTGAACTTCAATTATTTTTTTATTCTAATATCGAACACAATTCTTCATTTTGTTGAAAATTATCCAGTGACTTATTTTTTTGAATACTAATCTAGATCTTGTTATAAGCATGTTGTCTAAATAATACTAATAGTACACATAATAATGTGTATGTATTAGGTAATTAAATATGTCTCATAAATAAGCCATGTAATACGTATTTATAATTGTATTTGCCTTTTTAGAAATTGAAATATGTATTGACTAATTATCGTTTGTTTATAATTATACATTTATTACGAAATTGATTTTCTTTATATAAAACTTTGTATATCTATATGTTAATAAAACAAGTCATGATGGCATATTACCAATCTTTTCAATTGTGATTGTCATATCATGTTCTTAAATGCACAAATACAATCTCTTCACTTGTGATTGACATTTAATTTGACACATATACTATCTTGTATAATATGATATACATACATATATATGTAGGATAGATTTTATGATGGTTAGAACCAACTGAATATTACATTAGATTATATATTATACATTTTTTTACAAAAAGCAAAAAAATATATGTAATTTCTTTATTTTATGCTTGAACAAATATGGTTAAAAACTACATTAGTGATAATTTATTTATACATTTGGAGCTATTCAATAAAAGTTTAGCATAAATAAATTAAAACGTATATAACTATTTAACTGGGCATACTTTCCTACATATATACATACATACATACATACATACATACATATCAATTGACATATTTTGATATACGTTAATTTATCTTAAAATACATATACTCATATAACTGATTACACATATTACTAAACAATTACGTATTATATAGTTTAATTTGATACATATATAATCTTAAAATTGTATAAGTATAACATAAAAAAGCTGATATTTATAACAAAATACATCATGTTATTGATCATTATTTCGAACTAAACATAAGTCATTACTGATAATTTATTTATATATTTGGAGTTATTCAATAAAAGTTAAGCATAAACAAATAAAATGTATATAACTACACAATTATGCGTACTTTTCTACATATATACATACATACATACATATCGATTGACATATTTTGATATACGTTAATTTAACTGAAAATACATCTATTGGTATAAATGTATTACACATATTATTAAACAATTACGTTTTATATAATTTAATTTGATACATATACAATCTTGAAATTATATAACTATAAATTTATGTATATATACATTTAAGTATATTTAAATACATATGCATATAATATGATAAATTGCATGATAGTTAGAACCAATAAATTAATACATTAGACTGTATACTTATACAATTATAACATAAGTGAAATATATATGTAATTTATTTCTTTTAAACATATCCATATAACGTGAAAAATTTCAATTTCAATATAATATGCAAACAAAGTATATAACAAAATGTGTCATGTTATTGATCATTAATTCGAACTAAAATCAGTCACAAGTCATAACTTATATTTTATTTCTACAGTTGAAAATATTCAAAAAAAAAATAGTTAAATATAAATCAATTAAAATGTATAAAATTAGTCAACTCGGCATATTTTTCTACATGAACGCCTATTGTGACCAGTCATCCCATAAGTACTGCATAAATTAGTAAATTTAGTCTTGTAAAGTTTTTTAGCAGACTTTTCTTGTTCTATTTTCTTTGGACTCCCGAGGGGACGTTTGTACTTTGGCGGTAGAACAATTTCGCTCAATATAAAATCTGGTATCTCCCATGTAGACCTATCAAGTAGTGGCAATATATGAATCTCATACGTGCCCAGCACTGCTACTGGATTATATAAGTTAGAGCATTAATTATCAGATTCAAAATATTTGCTCTTTAACACTGCATAAGCATGAGCCCACAGAATTTCATCAATTTAAAATCTATGGCAAGTACATGTCTTCTTCTCCAAACAAATAATATAACATCTATCTTCATGTATCATAGAATAAACATAGTCCGTTGCAGGTACAACCTGCGATGAATAAATAGTTATATATATGTACATATATGTATATACATATAAGTATATGTATGTTTGTATGTATGTATTAAATTGTAACATTTAAATTGTTTATTTGTAATAAATTGCTTACCCTCATTCATGTACTCTTGAACTCATTTAACTCAAGAAGATCATTGTATCTCCCACAAATAGGGGTGCGTGTGAATATTTCAACTTGTCGATTGCTGTGATTTTATCTGCCAAACATCTTTCTAACTTTCTCTAAGAATTCATATATAGGCAATTTCCTCGCTTCCTTAAGATACCTTCTTATGTCTTCTGCAATGTTTGATGTGAGTGTAAAATCATGACTTATAGTTACATATACCCTAGTTCATTTGTCATAATTAGTCTTTTGCAAGTAATCTTTCACCCTAACATCTATCTGTTCAACCATCTTCATTAGACTGTTAAATTCACAAATTGTATACGCTTTTATCATTACATAAAACACATCAGCTAATTTTGCATGCGTTTTTTTGAAATTGACTACGCCATTTTTCATAGATGTCAGATGCAAGCATACTGTGCAACGCCATCATACACCATTGACATAACCTTTATAATACTCTCGTTCCTGTTGGACACAACACACATAGTTGATTTTATACGATAAGCTTCTTTTAACTACTCAAAAAATCAACTCCAAGCTGCATAATTCTCAGAATCCAATACTCCATAAACAAGTGAAAATATATATCCTGCATATCCAAGGTATGTATAAACCATTCCATAATCTATTTTTCAGATAATGTATTTAGAATAATATTGTAGTTACTAACATATAAACAATATTTAAAGGGAAATTACTATATAAATAGTAAGTAGTGAACAAACCTGCTCCATCAAGTGTACTAGCTGACACAAAAATTTCATTATATGTTCTAAGGTGACTTCCATCAACAACAACAATTTCTTTTAATTGAAGAATAAAGCGATATAAACACATATAGGTATTCACCGTCTTTTATTTTTTTCATCCGTATGTGCGAATCAGGATATATTTTTTCCAACATGTATAAATATCCCAGCAATCTGTTGTATGATGCATACGTTGTACCCCTCAATGAAATCAAAGCTTTCTCCCTAACCCTCCAGGCCATTGCATAAGTCAAATTCAATCCAAGTTTTTTCTTAATATCCTCTTGTATGTGTTTCGCCGTATACACTCTTTTATGGTTGGATAACTTTTGCTTCACAATGCCACCAATCAATGCACTACTAACATGTTTTTTTCTCGTACACCAGATCCTTTAAAGGCCAAGTATGCTCCTGAAGAAATCGATGAATCTTAAAGAAGTTGATCTTTTTATTACTGGATGCCATTAGCAATCAATCACATACCTTTGATTTACACATCAAATTATACCTGCGTTGCAAAAGTTATCTACTAGTAATTTATACAAAAAAAGTTCAGTATTTTAAAAAACTTCAACACTGATTTGCTAACACATACAATTACGTTTAATTCATTCTGTATGAATAGAAATGTATAGTATCAAGTGTCTGTATCTCGTAATATAATAATATGAAAAAACTTATCCCGATTATGTATACATGAATACATAAATATATTTTTACCATAAGACAGAAAAATGTACATAATAAATACATAAATTCTTTAATACGACTAATATACTTACCCAACTGCATTTGATTGTGTCGTATTGAATTGGAATCTATTTCTGATTGCATAAAGCGTCATCATCGACTTTAAAATGGCTTTGTCCTTATAAACTTGATCAACGAACACTTCATTGTGATTTGGATCAGAAATAATTATCTGATCATGTTCATTTATATCAACAACTTCAATTAATGCACCGTGATCTCTAGAAGTCCCTTTTTTTCTCATCAACAATATAAATATCGCATTCAACCTTCGAGCATGCACTCTTCTTTTTCATGAATTTATTAAATACAGAAACACATAATGGATAGTTTTTGAATCCTTTTCTTCTTTTCGTGCCATTACATACAATGCCAACCCCATATCATTATGTATCTCCATTCTTTTACTGCTATAGTTAACTTTATATTCTACTTTCACTATTTTAAAATTCAACTCAATATAAAGTTGCTTAGCAATCAATTGAATCAAACCATCACACTTTTCTGTTTCTTCAATTGCAATTGAGTTCAATTGGTATTATTCATACTCATTATAACTGTTTCATACGCCTGAATGCTTCAAAACAATTGGTAATTGCCCCCTTTTAAAAAAAATAAATTGTTAACAAATATAGTATATAAATTGTTAGTAATTATAAATTCAAAATAAACCAACAATTATTAGATTTCAAAAATAAAAATAATTCGTGTGTTAAATCACAAATTACAATTTCTGTATAGATAATGTATATATTAACGTAAAATCATGAATCAAAACATATTCAAATTCATATAATTTAATCGAAAACAACAAATATATCAATATAAGAGCAATTTACAAATTGAGTTTTTAAAAAAACGTATTTCAAAAATTCTTAGACAAAATTTGAATTGAGAAAATACCTGTTAAAAATTGCTGTTGAATAACTCCTCTTTTCTCTCTCAAATCTTCCCAAATAAATCATTTAGCTTTAATACATTCATCATCACATATAATGAGCTTTAATGCTCAATAATGGATGAGCAATTAGTGAAAGTTGGAGTGATTAAAGGAAATTTACTGCTTTCAAATTTTCTTTTTATCTCTTATTCAGTTAGGATATTTTTCTTCTAATTTGTATAATTCTTATATATATATATATATATATATATATATGCACATATAACTATTAACTACTTTTGCCTATAAATTGTAATTATTGAAAGTTTCACTAGAAAGTTAGTTATAGGTCTTATACTTTGCCTATATCTTTGAACTTTTTTGACCATCTAATATGAAATTATGATTTTAAATAAGGGTTTAAAACTATTTGAGATGAAGTTGAAGTTTTGTTAGTATATATAATTTGATCCTTTTTAATTGTATATTTTCTTATAAATATAAAAAATTTATAAATTGTGAAAATTATTAAATTTTTTCATACTCTTAATAGGCGTTTGGACATGCGATTTCATGTTTGTGATATGAAATCATGAGATGAAATTCGTGTTTGGTCATGCAATTTCGTCTCATGACATGAAATCTCAAATCCTCCAAAAAGCATGATTTGAGATTTTTCAAATAACAAAATTAACCCACAAGTTTCTATGTTCTAAAAAGAATTCCTACCATTTATATTTACCAATCATTTATTTGTAAATAAAATTTATAGTCTATATTACTACTCTTATCAACTTTTAAATAATTTTATATATAATTTAGCCATTACTCTTGGCCATAAATTTTTTAAATATAACTTGAAGTTCTATTTGGAAAAGTGAAAACAAGTCACAACTTGTTTTCACTTTTTTCTAATTTCAACTTCACCTTTATAGTGAAAAAATCTTTTCAAAAAGATATGACCAAACACAACTCTGACTTGAAGTCCAATTTTTTTTTTTCAATTTTCATAACCAACTCAACAACATTTATTATTACTTCAAATCAACTCCTATATTATTATTTATTATTCACCAAATTTATCATTAGATCAATAAATTTCTATTCTTTTAGAATAGTTTTGTATTAGTGTATTATATTTTTGTTATGAACTTTTTTTTTTGATAAAATTGTATAAAGAAGTGGGACAATTTGGTAGTTTCACAACTCATGGAGTCTTTTTGTTCATAAGAAAAACATACAACTTAAAATCCCGAATTGCATAGTCAAATGAAACTTCAACTTCTTCTCATATGAGTTCATCATGATTTCATCTCATATGACCAAACAGACCCTTATATAGTGTTATCAAGTGAGACAACTATAGTCCAAAATAGGATATCATAATATGCTAAGAATTTGCATTGATAAATTGTGTCTCCTTTTTTCTTTTATAAATAAATATTTGTGACTACAAACTTTTCAAGTATACATAATTTTATAAAGATCCACTATTAAACAACACCAACAATAATAACTAGTTATTCTTTGATATAATTTTCTTGCATGATATATACAATCTCTTCACGTTGAGCATGTGCCACTTTTGTAAAATTTAAAAAGATATTTTTTGAAAAACTATAAACCTATGAGTCAAATTTTATATTTGAAAAATTTGAAATCTTGTCTTGAAATCCCAAATCATGATTTTTTTTTGAAAATTTGAGATAATATTTCATAATTTCAAACCATGATATGAAATCACATGTCTAAACACCTACATAAAAACTAATTTGACTTGTTTAAGGGTAATGAAAATATCTTTTTATAAAAAAAGTTCTCTTGAAAATATTTTTCATAGAAATAAGTAAACTTTTTACTCAACATTTTTATGTTCAGTACTAGATATCGAGAGGCCCGTGATATGTTATTTTTTGTCTCAATTTTGGGACACAAATAGAATTTAGATAATCAATTATATTTTTATATGTTTTTAGATATTTTAAATTGTTAACAATTATAATTTATAATACTTTTTATGTAATTTTAAAATAATATACGTTACTCTCCTTGTCCAAATTTTTTTGGCACTGATAGTCAATTGTATTTTCAAAATAATTTAAGTTTTACTTATTGTGATTTATAATACTTTTTCTTCTATTTTAATTTAAGTGACACAAATATAATTTCGAGAGTCAACCAAATATCACTATTGAAGCAGTAAAGCAAACATGCCTTAAATGACTTATAATAATTAGTTAGAGGTGATATAACAAAATTATTTTAAAAAAAATACTTGTGCAAAAAAAATTAAGTGAAACTCATATAAGATATTAAGTTAATTTAAAACATTAAGAGTTAATTTACACTTTTATGTCTATTTTACCCTTTTTATTAACTATCATTAATTTTTTAATACTTGGATGACTTATAATAATTAATTGGGGGTGATATAGTAAAATTACGATTGAAGCAGCTGAAGCGGATATGTCATACATGTCTATTTTAATTTTTTTTTGGTTAATATTATTAATTTTCTAATATGTAAATGACTTATAATAATTAGTTAGGGTGATATAGTAAAGTCACGATGGAAATAGCTGAAACAGACATGTTGACAAAGTGCTGCCTGCTTCTTCACATTTTTACTAAGTAGTAATACAAATTAAAATATTATTTTTAATCTTTTTCTTATAATAATTTAAATAAATATTATGGAAGGTGAGTGTGAAGGTTACAAAACTTATGAGGATAGAATACAAAAAAGTGTGTTAGAAAAATAAATTTTATATATTAAAAATAAGTTATAATACATTTTTTAATCTTTTACTAATTATGATTATTAATTATTAATCACCTTATTTTTCTTTATAACAGGCAACAAGAAGAACAATATCCTAGAGTCTCAGAAAGAGAAAATATACCCGTAAAACGTACCCACCTCAAAAATAGGTAGAAAGAGTGACTTTTTTAAACAAACAATATAGTTTATTCTTAAATTCTTTGAAGTATCGTCATGGCATTCATTTGGTGAAACCGATTATGGTGAGCCGTTTTTGGTCATTAAAAAAGCCAGTAATCATTTGAATTGACATTTGACTTATTTTAGGCAAAACTTCATATAGACACATTACACTCATCCTAATTAATTTTATGATCTAAGTTTTACTAATTACATTCTATACACATTAATTAGTGATCAAATATATTTAGGGCTCATTTATATAATATAATGTACATATCTTAAACAGTAAAAGAAAACAAATAAATACATATATTACTCTCTAAAATGACATACTATGTACAGTTCAAAAACAAATTCAACATCGTATAAAATACATATAGCTCTGCATATATATTTACAGAATACATATCTGATTCATATGTATATTCTTATTTTATATGAGTCACCTTTGTATTTCGCAAATACATATGAAGATATATAGTATAGTTAGGGGTGTACATAGGTCGGGTTGGTTCGATTTTTCATTAAAATATAACCAAACCAATAATGTCGGTTTTCTAAATCTATAAACCAAATCAAACTAATATATAATCGGTTTTTATATTTCGATTTTAATCGGTTTTTTGGTCTTTTGGTTTTTCGGTTTTTTTCTCGATTTTTTTTACAATTATAATGTGATTGAAGAAAAAATTAAATAATTTCACTAAAAAGATTAAAAAAAAAACAATGGTCATAGAGTAGTTCCAATTAAAATTAAGTTGGCAAATTACTAAGACGTTTAAACTACTATCTCTCAAAGTAATATTATGTGGATACTTAGTGGTTCAATTTGTAAGTCACTAGTCACAATAGCTTGTCTGAAAGTTTTTTTCACATAAAATGTGAGCATAAAGAAGAATGAAGAATTGGAGACAACTTATTAAAAATTTAACTCCATAAAATAATTAACTATAACATAATTACACAAGCAAAAAGAGAAACGAACCTAAATCAAAACTTTACGAATGAGGAGAATGAGAAAAGTAAGATGAAAGTAAGATGAGGAAATAATGAGAACTCTCTGAAAACTTGGAAAGTAAAATGTAAAGTGAAGCAATTGAAGAATTATAGTTTTTTATAATAATATTGGGTTTTGTATTAATCTGTTACTAATGGATAAATATTAGGGAAAAGGACAACAATAGCACCTAAAACTAAAACAATATCATAAAAATAGCACTCAAAATTAAATACCCTATAAATAGCCACAAACTAATTTCACTAGCTAACCTTCACTGTCATACGCTTAAACATAATCGAAAATGTCGTTAAAGTAACTTTCTCTTTCTTTCTTTCCTTTTCATTTACAATTTTCTTTCCATTCAAACTCCCAAACCTCCATTCTTTTACCTTTTTCGATACTTTAATTAATCTTTCTTATTCTATAAATTTTGTATAAAATCTCCAAAAATCTGCATTCAATTAACTTCCTATAATTTTTTCCCATTGTAAATTTGCTCAAAATTGATACAAAATAATGGCTTCAACTTTAGTTTTAGTTTCAATAATGATAAAATACGGAGGTCAGTGGATATCTGATGTTGAATTTAAGTGTATCAATATGGTATAAAAGAGTATCAACTGAGTATAGGGATTGCATGTGCATGCAAAGAATTCCCTCTCTCTTTTTTAAAAAGTATATCAATATAATATAAAAGTGCATCAATGTGACATAAAAATGTATTAAATGGGTATAGAGACTGTATATGCATCCATAGGTTCCCCTTTTTTTTTTTTTTTAAAAAGTGTATCAATGTGGTATAAAAGTGTATCAAACTGGTATAAAAGAGTATCAATTGGGTATAGAGACTGTGTGTTCATGCAAAGGTTCCCCTTCTCTCTTTTAAAAAATGTGTATAAATCTGGTATAAAAGAGTATCTATTGGCATATTCTTTTTTTTTTTATCTTTACATGCATCAAAACATCTCCGACTCACTGTGATTGAGTCAGCCTCTAAGAAGAACATCTCCGACTCACCGTGATTGAATCAGCCTCTGAGAAGAACATGGACCAAGATATGACTTTTCTCTTACCTTGAGACCTCATTAATTTATTTTTTACTTCTTCAAGTTTAAAAAACTATGAAATTTCTTCAAGTACAAACCTGTATATAATGATTCTGTAAAATAATCATCATTAACAACAAATTTGAGGTCAAAATTGACCGCTTTACCCGTTAATTTTAACTTTCCTTTATTTCCTATTTTTTAATTCATGTCCATAGTTTTCAGTGCTCCAATGCAAGAAACAACAAATCAATTTTTGATATTGATCATAAAATACAGTAGATTGATCGTTGCATAATAGAGGAGAAAAAAAAGAAGATTTAAGAAAGTATATTTAGAAAAGAAAAGTGATTTAAGAGTAACAACTATAAAGAGCATTTAATTTCCTTAATTGCGTAAGGAGATTGGTTTTGGGCCAAATGGCTAAAAAAAAGGAAATAAATTGGGCCGACTGGCTCCAATTGTCCATATTTTCATAGTGTGGGCCATTTCTTTTTAAAATGGTCAGTTCATGTCCTTTTCCCTAAATATTATAACTAAAGGCCCAAGAATATATATCTATTTTCTGAATATAAAAAAGTTACAAAAATAATTAAAAAGTAGATTATAAGTAATATTTTTTACGTATAAAAAATTAAAATTATATATGTATTATGTCGGTTCGGTTTAGGTTCGGTTTGATTTTATTTTTGCTAATACCAAACCAAACCAAGAATGATCGTTTTTTTTTGAACACCAAACCAATCAAACCAAACCATAAGTCGGTTTTTTTCCTCGGTTTGGTTTGATTCATCGATTCGGTTTGACTTAATGGTTCGGTTTGTACACCCCTAAGTATAGTTATGTTTGTTACTATTTAATATGAATATGATATGTATTTCGTAAATACACATCAGAGTCATATTTGTATTTTTTGTATAGTAATATACATATGGATCAGACATGTATTCTGTAAATATATATGCAAAGTTATGTATTTTTTTGTAATGTAATATATAT